>NC_133773.1:135568747-135634615 GCF_003597395.2 Chelonoidis abingdonii | reverse complement strand
GAGCATATTTCTTCTTGGTTCTCATCAAACCAATCCTGATGTGTTCTTTTCTTTGGTCCAAGAGATGTTATTGTTGTGTCAGTCACCATCTGCTTGAACTGGTCCCACTTTTCGGTTGCAGTACCGATCAGTTGTCCGTGGGATGTCAGTTTGTCATCAAGACTCTTCTGAAAGTTGTTGAAACATTGAGCATTCTTCAGTTTGGCTATGCTGAAAGCAGGTCACACATGCTGAGGGTGTTTGTGCCAAGACAGAGTGATGTAAAGTTGGAGAGACGTCTTGACTAATCTGTGGTCTGTCCAGCACTCTGCACCTCGCATTACTCTGACGATCATTACGTCTCAGATGTCTCGCCTTCTGACAATGGCATAATCTATCAGATGCCACTGTTTGGAGCTAGGGTGCATCCACATCGTTTTTTTATTTATCCGCTTGTTGAAACAGAGTGTTGGTAATGGTCAGGTCATTTTCAGAACAAAAGGCTCAAAAGGAGTAGTCCATTGCTGTTCATTTTGCCTATACCATGTGGCCCGGTTACTCCTTTCCAGTTCTTGTTGTCAGCCCTGACTCGGGTGTTGAAATCTCCAAGTAGGAGTAGTTTGTCTGTTACAGGTGTGCCCTTGACCAGTCTGTCGAGATCTTCATAGAATTGTTCGTTTGAGTTGTCGGAGCATGTTAGAGTGGGTGCATATGCACTAATGATGGTGGCATGACGTTTGTCATTTAGTGGGAAGCGTAGTTTCAGCAATCTTTCATTGATACCCACTGGAAGGTCTGGGAGTTGATGCATCAATGAGGTTTTTATTGCCAGACCAACTCCATGTATTCTGTCCTCTGTCTCAGCCTTACCCTTTCAGAAGAAGGTGTAACCACTTCCTGATTTGCTCAAGAAACCTTCCCCAGGCAATCTTGTTTCGCTTAATGCCGCTATATCAATGATGTAACGGGCAAGTTCTCGAGCAATGAGAGCTGTCCTTCTCTCAGGTCTTGCAACAGCTTCTCAATCCATGAGGGTATGAACATTCCATACACCAATGGTAAGTTTTCTCAAATTTTTCTTTTGGTTTCAGCAGCAGATTGGGTTAACTGTCAGCTGTGGCTTGCTGGCCAGCTGGTGTAGAGAGGGCAATTTTTAGGCCACCTTTTCTAGACCCCTCCCTTACTAGAGTGAGCAGTGCTGTCCTAAAGAGGGCTGCTCAGATGCCTGGGATGCTGCCGGGCAACTCTGCTCCCCAAGTACAGAGCTGGATGACCACCTATCCACAGGCCACCTGCGTGCAGGATTGGGGCTACAACTCTCAGTGGTAACCTCCACCTGTCGCTTTGCCCCTCCCCCATCGCCACAGGACTTGGGTGGTATGATGATGATATTTGATGATTTGCACAGGACCTGTGCGTGAAAGCTTTTCAAGTGGTAGAGCTGTTGCATGGGATCAATCCCACGCTCTCGACCTTAGAAGCCAAACACCAATGGTACAAAAAATCATCATGACTGATAACATCTTTGGTTGCAGTGGATGGCCTTGATGTCTTTTGTGCCTCGTCAAGCCCTTTGCTTTCCACAAAGCATTGCAGAACCACCTTCTTGGCCATTGGATCATAGTGATCTCTTTCACCCAGTCCGCCGGAGCTGACGTTGCATGCGGGTAGGCATATCCCTAATTCACTGAGGGTTTGAGTCCCATCAGTCACTCTCACCTGGTTTAGCCGGCCTGTCTCAGCGGTTGCCCAGGGTGTGGCCACTGCACATGCTGCAGCTACTTGGAGCCACAGGTGAGAGCTGAGTGACAGGTGGGGACCAAAGTGGATGGACCACCCCGAAGGGGTACGACGAGTCCCCCCATCAGAGGAACTACCGCTCCCTGGGCACCCCATACACCCCAATGAAGAAGTGGCTATTCAACCACGAAAGCTTATGCTCCAATACTTCTTTTAGTCTATAAGGTGCCACAGGACTCTTTGTCACTTTTTACAGATCCAGACTAACATGGCTACCCCTCTGATACTTAGCCAGACATATGTTCTCTAACTGAACTTCAGGTTGAATACATCCATGCACAACTCCCCCTGCAGCTCATACAGATCTGCCTTCCTGCACCTCCCCACATACATTCCTTGTTTCCTCTGGGACTTCAGCAGTATCGCAGGCACTCCACCCCATTGGATGAGCAGAATGACAGCTGGATATATACCCAGCTCTCAGAGTCTCCTTAGCAAAGGTGCTCATGAATTTCCTGTTCCTTCCCCTTTAAAGATACACTTTCTTGTACTTGTGAAGTTTAGGTGACCAATAAATAAATAAGTTTAGAGAGGTGTGGAATAAAACTGAACTTTTGGAAAGTGAATGAATCTTCATTATTCTCTAACACAGGGTGATTACAGGTAACAGTCAGAGACCGTACCAACAGGTGCATTTGCAGTGTTAGTAATGCACACACAGTAGTCATTACAACCACAGTGTGGGGTGGGGGAATGAATGGCTAAACTCATTACAGCAGCACACATTTTTGTGGTCCACTGTTAAAGTGCGCCTTCAAAACCTGCCTGATCTGAATAGCTACCTGTTGAGCCCTTCTTACAGCCCTGCTATCTCGCTGTTCAAAAGCAGCAGACAGCTGCTCCGCCCCTAGGGAAACTTCTCTCCGTTTGACTTACATCTGTTATGAAGGGCTTAGCAGGTAGCTATTACCATAGGGATATTTTCCTTGCTAAGGTCGAACTTGCTCAAGAGACAGCTCCAGGGCCCCTTTAATTGACCAAAGTCACATTCAGCAGTCCTTCTGCACCTGCTCAGCCTGTTGAAGTGCTCCTAGCTGCTGTCAAGGTGGCTCATGCAAGGCTTCATGAGCCACAGGAGCAAGGAGTAGGCTGGGTCTTCCAGGATCACTACTGGCATTTCTACATCCCCAGTGGTAATCCTCTAGTTTGAAAAGAATGTCCCTGCTTGCAGCTTTCTGTACAAGCCTGTGTTCCTAAAGATGCATACGTCATACACCTTCCATGACTAGCCCACATTGATGTCTGCGAAATGACCCCAGTGATCCACTAGCACTTGCAAAACCATAGAAAAAGAAAAATAGCTCTTTCTGTGGACGTACACTATCACAAGGTGGTCTATGGCCAAAATGGGGGCACTTGTGCCATCTATTGCTCCATCACAGTTATGGAATCCCATTGCTGCAAAACCATCCCGTTTCACACACGTTGCATCGTCACAGTCCTTTGTAGCAGAAGGCGATTAATGACCCTGCACATTTGCATTACTGCAACCCCCATTGTGGATTTCCCCATTCCAAATGGATTTGCAACTAATCAGTGTTTCCACACAGTGCTTGCAACTCACTTCACCATTAACGCTGCTCTCATTTTGATGTCCCTGTGCCAGAGGTCTGGAGTGAGTTCCACACACAGGTCCAGGAAGGTGGCTTTGGGCATCCAAAAGTTCTTCAACACTGCTTATCATCTCATACCTGCATAACAATGCAATCCTACCACTCAGTGCTTGTTTCTTAAGCCCAGAGCCAATGGTCTGCCATGTGCAGCTTCTCTGTCCAATAGCACCAATAGTAATCTTGAATATTTTCTGTCCATGGCACACGGCAGGGCAGACACCATGTGTCATCATCATCATCAGAGTCTCAGATCATGAAATACTGCAGGGATCAGGTGCGTTGTGTTCATAACACTCAACACAATATTGGAGAGCTATGTAGGATCCATGCTTTCTGTTGGAGATGGCAGCGGGGGAGGGGGAGCAGTTTACCAGGACTGTTGAAACATGGCGCAAAACATCCTCAAAAGGCCATGGAATAAAGGGACAGAAAAAGCTGCATCATGGGACACTGAGCCTGTGCTCTTTAGGCATTGCAAACCCTTCCCAGAACACCCTTCAGCAGATGGGGGCCAATTGTACAGTGGGATAGCTACCTCCAGGCCTGGATCTCTGCGTCGATGTAAGAGCTGCTAATATGGACATTCTTGGCTGACCCAAGGAGCGTAGTGTGGACATGCCCCACTGGTTTACTAACAGCAATGACTGTACGTTGACGTAACCTAAGTGGACTTAAATTTGTAGTGTAGACATGCCATGAGTTTGGGCATAGACTAGGAGTGTATCTCTAGAAAGACTTTGGAATTCCCTGTGAGGAGAAAAAAAGTGTATAATCTGGGTGCACCGATTGCAGAGAATTTATGGGGAAATTGGTCTATAAGTTAATGGTTATTCACGCTGTACTTTTTTAAAAAGAGCTGCTACATTTCTGGCATCCTTCCCTCTCCCCCACCAAGTATCTGGTGGATGGGTTGTGGGCATGGACTCCCTAGTAAAGGGTAGGGCATTTGCACCACCTCAACAGGGCACTACATCTTAAAGGCAAAAAAAACCTCTGGAGATCACAGATTAGAGGAACGCAAGTGATTTATTGCACCTAGTTAAAGGGTGTAGCATAGTCTCTGTATTTGACTAGACCTACCTGTACCTAAACTTAACTCCCTACCTACTAGTTCTTACAGGGATCATCGAGGGTGCAGCCCTGGGTTACTGGAAGGGGTAGGGAGGGCTGAAATGTTCATTCAGTCAATCTGTATCCCAAACCTTTTGAACTTTGCCAGTTTCTAATTTATGGCATGAGTAACAGAAGGGGTAGCACTGTTTAAATTACTGCGACAGTTGCCATGGATTATATACCATCATGTTGTATCCTGCCCTGCTATTAAGCCATGACATCTCTCTTGAGTAAGCAAGTATATGGACTCCAGGCTAAGCATTCTGTGCCTCTTCTCAAATGTCCCAGCAGCCTGAGGCAGACCCAGAACTATTTGATGCTGTTTGCAGATGCAGAATTTATTCCATTGACCTTGGTGTGCTTCTACTAATGGTGCAGTCCAGCTGGGTGAAATGACAGCTCAGTGGCTGGTTTGCTCGAAGCAAGAGGAATACTTTGCTAGCACCTACAAAGCCCTGGAGGGTTAGCTGTGAGTCTGACTCCTGGTTTTGGATAGCATTCCGAAGAGAAGAATCAGCTGTGATCACTGCGCCTGCATTTATTGAAACTGCTGTCCTTGGGCCTCCCCTCCGTTGCACCAACCACGAGTGCTTTTGCCTCCTAGACATGTAATGGGATGGAAAGGTTTCAGGGGACTAATTGCTGGGATAGTAAGGTTCAGTTCTTACCCTCTGATTTAGTTCTCTGCTTAGTTCTTCCCTCTAGGTCATGGTTGTCATTATATTGACCCTCGTGATAGTTTAGTCCAAAACTTTCCACTTCAATTTTGTTTCCCTTTCCACTCAAATAGACAAAACAATGATTCAGCAAGACAGCCCTAAATGCAGATTCATTGCTTATATCCTCCTAGCCTCTAGTATTTCTCCCTGTGTGCTCAATCCTTTATGAGAGCTGCCTTGCTCTGGGAATGCTGAGAAAAGCTTATGTACACTATGAAGGATTTAGAGATGAGTGAGCCAGTGCTGAGAGAATAATCTACCTGTGAGTCTGAGTCTGAGTCTCTCTCTCTCTCAAAAAAAAAAAAAAGGAGAAAAAGTGTTCTTAATAGTTTAGCTACACTTTTCACTGTCCATTTTTGCATTTGGCTCTGATCTTCTGGGTTTCATCCAGAAGTGAAGAATGGGCCTGCACCCATAACTACCTTAAGCACACCACCTTGCATGAGTAAGGTGAGGAAGATTTGGTCCATCCTGTGAGAATGGCCCAGTGCTTTATTTTTTGCCCAAACCTTACTGGGAATCTTGAAAGCTGCTGCTTATAAAATGTCCAGTGCAGCTTTAAGGGGCCACATTCTGCTCAGTTACACCAGTGTAAATCTGGAATAACTCCAGAGAAGTTTCTGTCCCGTCCTTTTCACACTCCCTATCTTTGCCTTGTTTGAGGTTGAAACAAATTCTGTCCTGTTTGCATAACCAGCATTCTTGCTTCTTCCAAACTTCGCCTAAAGTCTCTCTTTCAATACATCAATTACCCATAAATCAACTATGTATCTAATGGAACAAACAAGATGCACATGGGTGAAAACTGAATAACTACATGATCTCATTATAACTGCAGTGTTTGGTTTTGTTGTTTTGCCATGACTAGAACTTGCTCAAAGGTCCTTGGGAATGGGAATATACCTTCCTATTAATGTACCGTGACATACTTAGCTAGAGCTGTTCAAAACTTACTGGTTTGAATGTTTTTTTTTTAATTTTTAGCACCTTTTTGAAAATGGACATGTATGTTTTGATTTCTCCATTTTTCCAATGAAAACGTACCACTTTCATTGTGCGTGGGTCTCTTTTTCCCTCCTTTGCCTGTCTTGATGGCGTAGCTTAGTTCCATCATAATATTTTCATTTAAAAACAAAACCTCAGAACACTTTTGATTTTACAACTCACAATTGTAGGAAATTTCTGATATTAAAGGGCAAAATGATAAAGTTCTGCAAGACATCTTCTAAGAATTCAATTTTTTGAAGAGGTTTTCAAATGGATTGATTTTAAAACTTGACATGTTTTGGTAACTAAGTCACTTTTTGACCAGTTCTCTCCCTCACACACTAGGAATTAAAATGAACTGCGTTGCTTCAGACTTACCTCACTTAGCTGAGAATGGACTCTGGCTCCTGAATTTTCTTTCTGCTTATCTAAACCAAGCTAACTAGGTCCCAGTTCTACAAATATTTGGACCCTTGCTTTGCTATAGATGCTGAATGGTCCCATTAATTTCTCAGAGCAGCCTCATTGTGCATAAAGTCAAGCACAGGTAGATCTTTGAAGAATTAGGGCCTTCTATTTAGATTTTTACTTGAATCTGCCCTTCCCTGAGTCAATTCCAAAGGAAAAATACAACTGATTTAATTGTGCATTGGAACAAGCTTGGGATTCAAACACTCTTTTCCTCCAACAGCCAAACAATTGGTTGGCTGTACTTGCTTTATGCATGCAGTGAAGCTGTTTTAATCTGTGCAGTTTTGTTCAATCTCTTCTGTCCTGTACTTAGTCCACTGGAGAAAAGCATGACAAATTCAAATTAGAAATTTGGCATAATTTATTAAATTATAATTAAAGTAAAGGTTGACTAATCATTGTACCTGTGAAGAGAAATGGCAGTTTCACCATGTCTTGAGGTCTTCAAATTAAGACTGTGTTTCTGCAAGATGTAGTTTAGCCAGCACAAGCTACAGAGTACTTACAGAGTGAAATTCAATGGCCTGTGGTAGCTAGAAGGTCAGACTAGCTGGTCTAATGATCCCTTCTTTTTGTCTTTAAATATATCTAAAATATATAGTGCTACATACCGAGAAACAACAGAGAGAATCTTTCAAAAGGAAGTAATTTCTCATCACCTTAAAATGAACAGGTGAAAAATGTCAGTTTCACATGACTTGCATCTCTATTAACAGAAACTCTTATTCCACTGTAACAGAGTGTTTGATCCCTGCTAATTTAAACTTTAAACCTTTGTGTCATTGATCTTGTTTTATCAAATGTATAGAAAATGCAGTGGTACTTAGAGAAGTAAAAATAAAATCACTCTAATGATTTTAATCATGGTAACGTGTTCTTTTTTACGATCTGAATAAAATAGCTCATATAAGGTAATATATTTGATTTATTTTGTCCTAGGCCTGGTTTATTATGCTGGCTATAAAAGTATCAAATACTTAAAAACAATTTTTATGGAACTTATTACCACAAATAACTTCTAAATTGTTAGTTCAGGCAATTAAAAAATAAATAAAAACCCCATAATGTATCTCAGAGCAAAGTCTCTGCCTTCTAGAGAAGAATGGGAACTAATGTTTTCTATACGCCTATGTAACCCACATACCTTCTGGGTGTGGTGTTCTTCTGTACCATCTAGTGGCACCGTTATCACTTAGAGAGAGATATAAAATGAGTTTGCTCTATAGCTTTAGCTAACAGCCAGCTGACTTTTAGCACATGCAGTAGAGGGTCATGCACTAATCTCCAGAGGGCCCAGGTTCAATCCTGCCCAACGACAACCGGGGTCTGTTGGCATTATACCCATATTTAGCAAAATGACACAACCATTCTGAGACACTAGTTCCAGGAGCCCCATTTACCTAACTAGTGACGGGATATTAACATGTCATCACTGGTTAACCAACTTTATAGATTAATAGCCTAAGGTCAGAAGAGTCTCCTACAATCATCTGGTCCAACCTTCTGAATAACAGAGGCCGTAGAATCTTGTCCAGTAATGCACACAGTGGAATAAATCCTTCCCCAACTTCATAAATCCCTGATACAGCAAAGCAGGTGGGTCCAGATCCCCAAAAGTTCTTGGGTTTTGTAATATTGAGAGTATATCAGCACTAGAAAAGCTACAGCTGTGCTACTGTAGTGTAGACATTTACTACAGCACCGAGGGGTTCTTCTGTCTCTGTAGTAAGTTCACCTCTGAGAGGTGGTAGTGAGGTCAACAGAAAAATTCTTCCATTGGCCTGCTGGTGTGTATGCTGAGGCTTATATCTACTTAACTATATCTCTCAGTGCATATGAATTTTCATACCCATGAAAAATATAGCTAAGCCAACATACCTTTATAGTCTAGACCAGCCCTGAGTGTTACAATGCCTAACTTTTAGGTGCCCTAGAAAATCACTGGACTCTACAGAGCCCGAGTTAGGCATCTCGGCTCTATAATTAATGGCAGGGAAGAAATAGGCACCTGGGAAAAGGATCCACAAACGCCAGCACGCTAGAAGTAGAGCTGGCTAAGCTAGCCCATGGGAGATTCTGATGAGGAGTGTGTCTTAAGCCTTGCCTCTCTCTGGGACTTAGTGCCTAAATCCAGGCTGCAGGGAAGCACTTATCCTTGATGGTGCTCCTCAGCCAGGAATCCCTCTCCTGGAATTAGGCGTCTAAACCATTCCTGCAAGAAATGGAGTAGGTGCCTGCTAACCCTACACAAAATGGCTGGAGGGTAGGAGAAGGAGGCATCCCCTGTAACCTGATTTCAGTCCCTTTTATTAATCACTTAGAGGGGAGTAGAGCACTATTTCGCTGGCTCTAGTGCATGTATAAAACAGCATTTCTAATGACAAAAATTCCCCAACATGTATAATTGCAGCCCTAATTTCGCCCTCAGACACATTTACATAGGAACAAGTGAAGTGAAGGGAAACCACAAATAAATCGCCAGTGGCAGAATTGAGTTCTAAATCTGTAATTAGTGCAGACTGGACCAGGAATCGCAGCAGACTCAGCTTCTGGGTAGCCTAACTAATACAGTTTCCCTATAATCAGCTGGCTAACAGGCTACAGAGCTTGATTGGCTGGAAAAGTCAGCAGACAGGCTCTTCATCCCAATTGCTGCTCAAAGCCTTTGTCCACAGCTGCAACAGTGCTGGTGCCTGTTCCTGCCTTGGGCACTCCATGAAATCCAATTCTTACACTCAGCTTCAGCTCCTGACTCCAGCTGTGACCTTGGCTCTGGCATCCGGGCTCTGACCCAAAACTCCAAAATGCTGGTTATCAACTCTTGCTCTGACCATTAGGGGTGACTGCCAGTGTCCTTGTTGTTGACCGGTTGCTATATAAAAGCCAGTTTCTGATTTGGAGTCCCGTGGGATAAATCTGAAATGTCTCTGCGGCAAATGGATCCAGATTTATACCAGCGTACCCGAGAGAGGAATCTGGCCATGAAACTACACTTAAATTTTAAGTTTAGGATCACACCTTGATTCATTCAAATTATATAGGCAAAAAGACTGGCTTAAAGGTCAAAGCAGTTTCAAAGTGTTTACCTTCTCATCTGCAAAAGATGCATGTTAATTAAAACATATTGGATGATTGATAGTGTAGTGCTGGAATACAGCTTAAAGCTAAATGAAAATATGACTCTGTGGCGAACTCTGAGCTGGATTTCTCTGGTATGTCTACAGTGGAATAAAACACCTGCAACTGGCCCACGTCAGATGACTCTGGCTCATGGGGCAATAAAATTGCCATGTAGTGGCTGGGATTGAGCTGGAGCTGGGGGTTCAGCTCTTCCCCCCACCTCTGGTCTCAGAAGCCTAAGCTGCTACACTGCAATAGTATAGCCCCTGAAGCCAAAGTCAGCTGACCTTGGCCAGCTGCAGGTGTTTTATTGGACTGTAGACATACCCTCTGTCCCTGTGTTCTCCTTAACTGAGGCAAGGGAAATGTCAAGGTGAAACATCAGGGTTAGAAGCACAGGTCAACCTTTTTGTGGGCCACAGGCAGCTGAACTGTGCCTCTACATCTAAGTTAGCTTAGGTGTATCAGCGCTCCCCATGCAACAGGAAGAGTGCTGCAACTAGCCTGCCATATCCAGCTGCCTCAACTTACCACATCACCCCTTACACAGGAGAGCATCTTCTGCGGGAACTCATTTTATTCCTGAGCATTTAAGTACAGCCCTGTTAGCCGAAGGGGAGAGACACTCATTACATATAGCATATATAGCATATAGATTTAAAACTGCCCGGAAAGCTTACTCTGCACAATGAAAAGCAAAAAATTTAGGGTCACATTCTGCTTGAATAAGTGCACAGGTAACTTTTGTGGCTTTTTGTTGTTGCTTTTAGAGTGATCAGGGCAACAGTTCTGTAGCAGAACTTACCCTTTACACTATGGCAAAATCAGCAAAGACACAGCATAAAATAGACTTGTTACTTTGTGTTCTAACTCATCTAGAACAGAAGCCTCGTCTGGAAAGGGTTAAATGCTGCACAGACTCACAGCTGATCTGTATTCACCAGCACTTCAATGTGGGAGTTCATAGAGAAAAGGATAAATGAGATTAGAATATGACCCCTCTTACAGACTTAATGCAAGTTACACTGTGTTGTCACTTATACTAATGCATTTACACTATCATTTGAATCACCAATGAATTTGGCTTACGTCAAGTTTGAATTTGACCCACAGTGTCCTGGGGAGCAGTTAGGGATCAAACGATGTGTGTCTAAACAGACATTTCTATAATTACTACTTAAATGACCCAGCTGGTGGTGTAGAGGGGCTCTACATCCACATAGTGAGAGACAAGACCTACCCAGAAAAGCCTTCAAACTAGACATTACCAATACATATGGAAAGGGAAACAGTCAAAGAAGGGAAGTTACTCACCTAAGGTTAAGCAGCAGATAAGTAGCAGAAGCAGGAACAAAACAGTCTTGAGTCTCAGTTCAGTGCCCTCTTTACTAGACTATGGTGCTGCTGAGTCTTTTCTATAACCCTGCGCTTTTGGAACTGTGGAAGCTGTAAGCTGCGCTCTACTGTTGTGTTGTAATATACTTCTTCATATCTTCAGGATCTATACAAACTCTAAATAAACCTAGGTTTGGATAAGTTATCCTAAACCTCTCCTTCCCCACCATACACTCATTCTCTCTACTAGGAAATAACCCAGTACTGGAAAATCTTCCTCGGTGTTCATGAGACAAGGTGGGTGAGGTAATATGTTTTATTGGACCAACTTCTGTGGGTGAGACAAGTTTTCGAAGGAATTTGACAAGCTCAAAAGCTTGTCTCTCTCTCTCCTGCAGAAGTTGCTGCAATAAAACTTATTACCTCACCCACCTTGTCTCTCTAATATCCTGGGACCGACAATGTTCCATCACCACTGTTCATGAGCCAAATGTATATATTTTAAATTAGTCTTCAAGACTATGCATTTTAAAATAAACTTGTTTCCACAATTAAAATCTCATGCTACTATTTTGGTGCATTAGACAAGGCATTTATCAAACAGTGGAATGACATGTTATAAGAATTTCCATCACTTAGAGACTATCATTAATTCATTGGAAATTCAGATTTATTAGAATGAGGGAAATATATTGGATGGGCTGAGAATGTTAATAGTGGATAATAGAAAATCCAGTGATGGAAAAATGTCTCTCCTCCTTCCCTCTCTCTCCCCAAAGAGTTCAAACTTTGGCTAAAGCCACCATAATTTGTAATGCTTACCTGAAATAAAACCTTAAAGCCTCTTAAGAAAACAAAAACGACTGAATCTCTTGAGGGCAGCTGAGCAGGTGTTCTCAACAGAATTCTTTTGCGTACTGCAAAGTTGATATCTGCCAAGTTTGCAAGCTTTGATCTTTCACTTGTCTGCTGTTCTTGAGTACTGTCCCTTACATATGAGAAAATGCCCCATCAGAATCTGTAAAGCACCATCTTAGCCTCTCAAATGCCTCTTTAAAATCTACTGTAGCCTACATACCAATGATAGACTGCAGTGACTAGGTTGGTAGCTACCTGTGATCCTCAGAGTTCAGGGAAGTTGCACTGGTATTTTCCCACCTTGACACCCAGCATGAGCACCCAATCTCAGGATTCCAGCACCATGCCCTACCTACACTGAATTCCCCAGCAGTACAGAGTGCATCAAAAGGCCTGCTTTGCATGTTCATCAGAGGCTATAAACAGCATAATTACCCATAGTTGTTGCCCCACAGCTTTCTCAGCAAGAACATTTATTCTTAAGGGAATAGCATTACAGAGCTATGTTAAAGAATCTACATGTTTGCTAATATGCTTACCAGAGATAACTCCCACTCCAACCTCTGACAAGGGCTCAGGCCTGTGAACTGTCCTTCAAACTCCACTAAGGACTTAGCTCAGGACAAGGACACCCATGAATCTGAGTCACTCTCTGATCACCGACCTCATGTAACAAGTGATCAGCAGACAAAGGTTTTCTTCAAAAGACTGGGTCCAGAGACAAGAAGTCGCATTCCCTTCCTCCCAAGTATTTCCTAGTAATACTCTTTAAGCTGTTCTTTTGAGTTTACCACTATTTACAGTAGACATGTCTCCTCCCTAATAATACATACACACTTGTATTTTAATACAATCAACTTCTAAAATATTGCAAAAAATTTAATAGTGTTTGTCAAAGATTGCAGGAAATTGCTATATCGGTCACAATGGCTTTGATACTACCTAATGCAAATACACCTCTACCCCAGTCCAACCCCACCTCACTTTATTTATTTAGACAGAGGGAGTGCAGTAAGCAACCAGGTAGGAGAGGAAGTGTTGAACTGCTATGGTTTGGGGGAAAATTCTCCCTCAAAATTGACATTTTTAAAAAGACCAGACCACATTTTGAATCAGACAACTGGAAAACTTTTCATTCAAATTTTGATTCAGGTCAAACAAAACAACTTAGTTTAACCTAATTATTTTTAAATGTTTAGGTTTGATCCAGTGAATCAAAAATAGTCAGTTATTAGCACAGCTCTAGATCAAGGAGCCCACGGCTGTTGCGTATTATTGCACTCAGCACAATCAAATATCATCTACTTACATGAAAATAACCTGATGCGGCATGTTGACTTCACATTGTCCTTACTGCAATGGGCCTTTGCAACTCATCAACTACCTGGTTTCTCTTTGTTCTCATAGATCTCCTCCTCTGCCTTTTGCATGGATTTTGTCTGACCCCATCTCCTTGTGTTGCTTGCTGATCATAGTATTATATAATTTAAAAGCTATGTTACCCTAAAAACCTGACCTGGGTTTGTTAGCCAAGAATGGAATTTGTGGAGTGCCAGCAATGCAATATAGTAACAGGCTAGAAATGTGTCCTTTTACTGTAGGCTGTGATAATTCATGAGATTCTGCAAATAAGAGAAAAGAAATGGATGTAGCTTAAATAAAAGGGTTATGTTAAGATCCACGCCTTAAGAATATTCATAAAATAAATCAGTTGCAATGGGTCCTGTGAATTCATACTACTGCATGATTGAAAGGCTGCTGGAATATAAGAATGCCAGGCATATGCTGGCTTATTCACTATAGGCAAAAGCTAAAGGTTTGTTCTTACTGTGAGTTAGTGGAATCTTGCACAGACTGATTAATCTCATCTTTTTGAGGAAACAAATATCATTCCCTATGCCTGCTCTCTGCATAGGAATGAATTCCCCTACGATATCTTAAATTCTTCTTTTCACACAACTCAATAAGTAGAGGTCAGATTCTAATCCCATTGTTCCCTGATTTTACATCAGTGTAACTTCAGTGGGGAAAGTGGAATCTGGCTCTAAGTGTACAGAAATGCTCCTTTCAAAGGCACCCTAATCACAAACTAGCACCTTCATTGGGTTGGGCGGTTGCTGCAGCCTGCCCTTCCTTTGAGACCCTTGTCAGTGCTGCATTTAAGAAGTGAGCACATCCCACCTGGAATAGGAGGAGGGAAGTATGACTCTGCTCAGATTACTGAAGGACATTAACACAAAGGAGAAATTAAGCTTCATGTCATGCTCCTATGTGCTTTTCAGAAGAACACATCTCACTTCCTTGTGTGATCAGCAGATCTAATGCTTAATGCCTATGAGATCTTGATGAGGACAAGTTTATCATTTATATACATAAAAACACTGGAGACAATAAAATGCTTTGGAATTTTCTGTTTGCATTTCATAAGACAAATTGCTGCACAGAACGTCTTGCTTTTTTGCTCCTGCACCTTCTATTGAGCGTGTTGACTGCCTCGAGCTGAATCAAACTATGTAGTTGGGTTTTAAATAGCCTTGACTCTGTACATTTTCTTTTAGTCTGTTATCACTCACAGGAATAACATCTTATGTGAAGAAGTAGCTCCACAGAGGTGTATAGTTAAACATTTGCTCACAGGAGAAGCTCCAGGGCTCAGGTTCTCCCACCACCTGCAGGAAATCAAGTGCCATTGACTTCAGACATCATTCTCCTCCTGATCTTGAAGAGAACTGGAAAAATCTGGATGAATGAATGGGGTAGGCAGCACATTGGACTGTTTTCCTATGCTCCCAGATAAAATGCCTATTCTCAGCAGTAGTGCCGGGAGCAACAGAGCTGGGCTATTGCTTATTTATTGATAATTCAGTGCCATGCATAGAATTGCTGCCCCATTTAGGGTGATATTTCTGGGAATGAGGGAAAAACCTTTGAGTAACAAAGGCCAGATCCTCAGTGGGAGGAAATGAGTGCAGCTTCAAGGTCAAGCTCTAACTTAAGAATGGGCGGTGGTAATTTAGGTGTCATGGGGGATAGCTGTACGTCTTGAGTCTGACGTCTTTATTTTAGCTCAGCTCTGGATGGGACAAATTGTCAATCTTTTAATATAACAGGCTTCATTGTAGGTAACTTATCCTGCAGTTGCTGCTTAGAATTCTCTGTTCAAACTGAATAATGGTAACAGCCTAGGTCTTCGGTAGGCAACCTGCAGCCGCAGGCCGCGAGACAGTTTTTTTGCATTGACCGTCCACAGGTACAGCTTTCCGCAGCTCCCAGTGGCTGCAGTTTGCCATTCCTAGCCAATGGGAGCTGCAGGAAGCAGCAGCCAGTACATCCATGCGGCGTACCCATCCGGTCTATTGTTCCTGTGGAGCAATATGTGCCCTTGGGAAACAGTAAAGGAGGGTCATATGAAGATTGACATCCTAAGTGATCCATGCTTTGTGTGACAGCCGCCATCTTATCTGACACCAGGGACCTCTAGCAGTGAAAGCATCATGAGCTAAAGGTCCACGATCAAAAGCTGAAAGATGTAGCAAAATGTAATGGGGCCAGGGGAATAGTTAGCCAATAGTCTGTGTGACTGTACACTCCCCGACCTCCTTCCCACACCTCAGCTTAACTGTTTGCTGAAGCCCAGGCCAGAGTTCTGACTTTTCAAAAACGCATTACACAGAGTTAAACCTCAGAGCTACTCTATGTAAAACCCTGATGAACTACAGGGAATTATTCACATCCATTTTCAAGAGAGCATCGTGTATTTTCTTAGTAAAACAAACATCTAAAGTACACATCACAAGTCATGAATATTTGGAATACTATGAATTTTAATTTTAAAATTTAATGTCGTATAGTCAATCTATTTGTGTTCCTTATAAAAAGGAGGGGAAAGTGAGTTAAACATTCAGATATAGGGCTCCAACAGAACATTTTCTCTGCTTTATCACACACATTAAAACACATGCTTGTCTGATCTTCTTTTAGGGATGACTTCTCAATCTATTCGACCACAATATGTAATGAGTGTCACCCGGCTCATTTAGAGTTTGAGAAATGGCAGTGTCTGTCCTTTCAAACACTCCACACCCCTACCGGCAAAACCAACAATCTGGGGTCTCCACAACAGCATTCAAGCCCTTGGGTTAATAGATGACTGGTACTCGGTTGCTGGGGAGACAGAAGTTTGTAGCCAAGGTGCTACAGGGATTGGGATCAGTATATAGAAAATCCATTTCCTGGATTTCTATAAGGCTTTCACTTTAAGGGCCACTAGATTCTCTCCATAAGCCCAGTTACATTAGACAAGAATTGACAAATCTTTACCTCACTAAGTGCTGCCCCATTCTCTCTCTTTAACTGAGTCAGAATCCCAGTTTAGAGCAGTTTGCTGATAGCTCAGTGTCAGTTCCACAAGCTCTGTACCTGCAAGGAGTAATAAATACTCTACCCCAAGGTCCATAAAACACACCCAGGGTGGCCCAAACATTATCCTAATGGAGGGCTTCTCTTGTTAGTAATGCCAGAATAGCAGGGACCTGTATCCAGAGGGGTACAGGGATTGGGACCAAGCCATGACAGCACACATTTCTTGGTCCTGAATCAATTAGCTGCTGATTCCACAGATCTGTCTAACATCTTCTTCCCCCTGAGCACTGATTGGCTCAACTCTCAGAGTGTGACCTGCCAGGTGGGTTGCCCACAATAAAAACAGCTTCTGAGTATATCAGATAAAGTTCCAGAATAGCATCTGGCAGTTCTGGGTCCTTCTAGATTAGCTATTCTGCCCTGCTTTCTGCACATACACAGAGACAGGGTACCGGCTAAGAGCCATGTCTCCTCCCCTGGACAAATGAAGTCAAATGCTATAGTACATGTCACATCAGTTACACTGATAAATAACCAAACCTTCATTGGGCCAGATAGAGTGAGTGACTCTGTAGTTCATGGAGGATTTCCCTAACCACGGGCCTAAACGTTATAAGGGAGCCCTCTCCCACTGGCGGTTGTGTGGAGTGGAGTTGGGCCTGCTCAGAGCATGCCTAGTGGCTCACAGATGAATTAGGTGAGGGAAGTGTTACCTTCATAGAATCATAGAAGATTAGGGTTGGAAGAGACCTCAGAGGTCTTCTAGTCCAACCCCCCTGCTCAAAGCAGGACCAACACCAACTAAATCATCCCAGCCAGGGCATTGTCAAACTGGGCCTTCAAAAGCTGTAAGGATGGAGATTCCACTACCTCCCTAGGTAACCCATTCCAGTGCTTCACCACCCTTCTGGTGAAATAGTTTTTCCTAATATCCAACCTAAATCTCCCGCACTGCAACTTAGACGATTACTTCTTGTTCTGTCATCTGCCACCATTGAAAACAGCCTAGCTCCATCCTCTTTGGAACCCTATTTATGTAGCTGAAGGCTACTATCAAATCCTCCCCTCACTCTTCTCTTCTGCAGACTAAATAAGCCCAATACCCTCAGCATCTCCTCATAAGACATGTGCCCCAGCCCCTTAATCATTTTCATTGCCCTCTGCTGGACTCTCTCCAATTTGTTCACATCCTTTCTGTAGTGGAGGCCCCAAAACTGGACACAATACGTCAGATGTAGCCTCACCAGTGCTGAATACAGAGGAATAATCACTTCCCTCGATCTGCTGGCAATGCTCCTACTAATGAAGCTCAATATGCTGTTAGCCTTCTTGAAAAACAAGGGCACGCTGCTGACTCATATCCAGCTTCTCGTCCACTGTAACCCCTAGGTCCTTTTCTGCAGGACTGCCACTTAGTCAGTCGGCCACCAGCCTGTAGCGGTGCATGGATTTCTTCTTCCATCCTAAGTGCAGGACTCTGCACTTGTCCTTGTTCAACCTCATCAGATTTCTTTTGGCCAAAACACTAGGTCACTCTGGACCCTATCCCTACTCACCAGCATATCTACCTCTTCCCCCAACTTAGTGTCATCCACAACCTTGCTGAGGGTACAATTCATCCCATCATCCAGATCATTAATGAAGATGTTGAACAAAACTGGCCCCAGGACCGAACCCTGGGGCACTCCGCTTGATACTGGCTGCCAAATAGACATCGAGCCGTTGATCACTACCCATTGAGCCCAGTGATCTAGCCAGCTTTCTATCCACCTTATACTTTCATCCAATCCCTACTTCTTTAACTCGCTGGTAAGAATACTGTGGAAGACCATATCAAAATCTTTGCTAAAGTCAAGGTATGCTTTCCCCATATCCACGGAGCCAATATCTCATCATAGAGGGCAATCAGGTTGGTCAGGCATCACTTGCCCTTGGTGAATCCATTCTGACTGTTCCTGATCACCTTCCCCTCCTCCAAGTAATTCAAAATGGATTCCTTGAGGAGTTTCTCCATGATTTTTCCAGGGACTGAGGTTAGGCTGGCCATTCTGGAGTTCCCCAGGTTCTCCTTCCCTTTTTCTAGATGGGCCCTATATTTGCCTTTTTCTAATCATTTGAACCTCCCTCTAGCGCCACAAATTTTCAAAGAGAGTGGCCAATGGCTCTACAATCACATCAGCCAACTCCCTTAGCACCCTCGGATGCATTGCATCTGGCCCCAGAGACTTGTGCATGTCCAACATTTCTAAACAGTCCTTGACCTGTTCTTTCACCACTGAGAGCTTCTCACCTCCTCCCCATACTGTGCTGAGAGCAGACCTTGTCTATGAAGACTGAGGTAAAAAAAACCAACCTTTTACTTCAGCTTTTTCCACATCATCTGTCACTAGGTTGCCTCTCCCATTCAGTAAGGGTCCCACACTTTCCCTGACATTCTTCTTGTTGCTAACTTACCTTTAGAAACCCTTCCTGTTACCCTTCACATCCCTTGCTAGCTGCAACTCCAAATGTGCTTTAGCCTTCCTGATTACACCCCCGCATGCTCAAGCAATATTTTATACTCCTCCCTAGTCATCTGTCCAAGTTTCCTCTTCTTGTAAGTTTTCTTTTTGTGTTTAAGCTCACTGAAGATTTCTCTGTTAAGCCAAGCTGGTCACCTGCTATCTTTGCTACTCTTTCTGAACATGGGGATGGTTTGTTCCTGCACCCTCAATAAGGCTTCTTTAAAATACAGCCAACTTTCCTGGACTCCTTTCCCCCTCATGTTAGTCTCCCAGGGGATCCTGACCATCAGTTCCCTGAGAGAGTCAAAGTCTACTTTTCTAAAGTCCAGGGTCTGTATTCTGCTGCTCTTCTTTCTTCCTTTTGTTGGGATCCTGAACTTGACCATCTCATGGTCACTGCTGCTCAGGTTGCCACCCATTTCTACCTCCCCTACTAAGTCTTCCCTGTTTGTGAGCAGTTTATTTGACCCTCACCTTCTTTGATGATCACGTTGGGGTATAGGTGTGAGGTAGACATCCAGGTACCTGCCTGATAAGCCCTAAGTTTCTCTACAGTGCTAAGTGCTAGTAAGTGACTCTTTATGATTCATAAGTCAAACCTAAATATTTAAAAAAAAAATCAGGTCAAACTAAGTTGTTTTGTTTGACCTGAATCAAAATTTCTAAATTTCTACTGCAACACTATCTTTTGGTAATTTGACTTCTCTCTATCTGATTTTTTCACATTTAATGTTGTCACCAATACCAGTTCTTACACTGAATAATGTGTTTCAGTTTTTACAGTCATTATTCAGGGTGACAGGCAAATAAATAAAAAATGTGGATTGAATGCTAAGTATAATTATCCACCTATGATTCCCTGAACTTCTCAAACTACCCTAATAAAAATGAATAAGCTAACTGGGAGATTAAAATCAGCAGCACACCAAGATGTTAAGCTCACATCTTTCACAGTTGTTCTCTTAAATAAGTCAATGCAAGCGTTAACTTGAGAAAATATTTACCAATTTTGATTCTTGTGATAGCAAAATCCCATCTCTTCACAAAATTGGCTGCCTACATGGTGCTCTGCATACTTTGAAATTAATACAATAGACTCAGGGACTTGACAATTTAGTTGGGGAGGAAAGACTGGGAATGGTGGGGATATAGAGTTTCACCCAATTCTAGGTCAGGTTTGCAGTGATTACTCTCATTATAATCTGAAATTCATCTGTGGAACAAATTCTGCCTTGACAAGTGCATCAGAGACCTGACTAGGTGGGTATATTACCCCCGTGTTCAGCCATCTTAATATTTCACCAGCTTGGGTTATGTGGAGTCTCTGCCAAAAGCTAAGAAGCAGCTGGTAATATTGCAAGATGTCTGTGTGGGTAAGAGGTTTGAGATGTACAGAATATTAGGTTTCAAAACTGTTGAAGTGAGACTTGTAAACTGTGGCAAGGGGGGTGGTCCTCAGGACTAACTCAGTCAGTGTTGAGAACAGTGGACATCTATTGAGACAGCACTTTGTTTTCTGTCTGAACCAGTGGAGAGTTGATCAATGGCAAGAGACAAATGAACCCCAGGAGATGTCTCTGCAGAGCAGGGCTGCTAGAGCTGAGACAATAGCATGGAACAATATAAAAGGAGAAGAAGAGATTGGATCAAGTTATCTATTACAGAACACAGACTCTGCCAGCAGGGTGTCTCACGAAAGCTGGATGCCATGGACTACATGGACAAATGTGAGAACTGACCACTAAATGAGAAAAACCTTATTAGAGAGGAAAGCTAGTTAGCAGGTATAGGCTACAGATTATGTAACTTTGTTTCTAAACCCTGATACTTGTTTGTTTGAATCTTTATCTCAAGCTCTATTAGGCATGTCTATAGTAAAACCAAATTGATATTTAAACATTTTGTATTCAGGAGAGTGTGGAACTGAGGTGAAGCCAGTGAACTGGAGTACATTGTTTCCATGGAGGTACAGTTCGATGTGCAGATCAATGTACAATGCAGGTGGTCCAGAAGATAAGGGTCTGGGTATTCCCATGTGACAAAGTGGCACAAATAGACTTCTAGTCTGCAGGAGGAAAGAGAAGAGAAGAGAGAGAAAGAGCAACAGCTGGTGGCTAGGAAGTTTTTCACATTATGGCCACAGACAGGGCTCCTTCCTGCTGTGAGCAGGTGGCAATGATTCTCTCTGGACAACTCCAGTAACTCCAGAACTTGTCATAGCATGCACAGCCCTGTTGAGGCTCCTTAGGGGATGTAGAACAGGCCAGAGCTGATCCAGTGACCACTTCTGAGTTCTTAACAGATTTGGTGTCTAGTAGAACTTACTTTCTAACTTTTTGGAAAAATGTTGAAATTACTGAAGACTTCTGGGGGAGGGAGGCACGGAGGGTTGGTGATGCTCTTATTTTTCCAAAGTTTTCCAGACTTTAACGTCAGAATTAGTTTTCTTTTTGAAAATGGATTTTTCAAAATCTCACCTTGTGACTAGCAATGGAAAAAATAAAAAATTCCCAACTGAAAATGCTACACCGAAATCACTAAATTAAAAGCTAAACTGGGAAAACCACCACCAACAACAAAAGCTTTTCCCAAAGAATGGAAAACTAAAAAAAAAGGTTTTTTTTGCAAAGCCTTGAAGTTTGGCCAAATTTCATATTTAAAACACAGTAATATATCCCAGTTATTTTGGATTTATTAGTGAAACAATAGCTGAGTAGCTTGGACTGTCACTGTTGCTCATGTTATGGATTAGTTATGGGAGACGCATTCATTTGCTATCCGTGCAGTTTCATGAATATTTACAATGTTCTGTCAATGAAGAGTACAGTCCTAAAAATATGAGGAAGACATAAAAAGATCTTCAAGAGCGCTGGGTACTTGTAATAGATAAGATGAAGCTGAATAAACAAATGATGACCTGGATATTGGTTTAGATTTTCCTTTTGCCTAGCTAACAATATATATCTTATATCTTTGTAGTTACAGCTGGGTTTTTAAAAAGAGAGCGTTTACCCTCACAAGCTACATTTTCACAAAATATTCAAATTCCAATTAATTTTGAGTTTGACAGTGGTAAATGCAACTGTTTTGACTCCCACTTTGATGAATTAGTGTTCTCTTAACTCATTTCACTTATCTTTAAACTTATTGCAATATTGACATTGTTTTGATGTGTCTAAATAAAATGTATATTCAAGAAAACAGAAATTTTGACTTTGTTCTGAGCAAACTTCAAAATGCCAGAAGTTCCCATGGAAACTTGTTTCCCAACTCGCTCTACTTTGAAATTTTTGCTCTTACATATACAGCTGCGACAGCAAGCCATGCAGGAACTACTATAACGATGGGCAAATCTCAAGATTTTCATTGTTCAAGTATCTATAGACTTTATGCATCTTAGCAAAATCTAACTGGAAATCTTCAAGATCAAGGTCTCAAGTGAAGCTTCAGAACTGAGTAGGCACTTGGTACCTCAAGCAACATTCACAGAAGTCAATATGAGTCTGTTGGAGCAAACCTCTGACTATGATGGTGTCCATCAGGAGTAACAATTAGAAGACATATTTGGAAAATTTCCAACACTACCTCCGCTCCCCAGTTAGTTAAAACCTAGAAATTTAGTGGTTCCAGGCAGGCTCCCACATAGACTGCTTCTGAGTCAGAGATGCCAGAGCTTCCAGGATAGTCCCCCAGATAAGTTTATGGAGGGGATGGTATGATGGGAGAGCCTAATTTTGGCAATTAATTTGGCAACTGATCTTTGATTATCAGCAGGTAAGTATGCCCAGTGGTCTGTGATGGGATGTTAGATGGGGTGGGATCTGAGTTACTACAGATAATTCTTTCTTTCCTGGGTGCTGGCTGGTGAGTCTTGCCATAATGCTCAGGGTTTAAACTGATCACCATATTTGGGGTCGGGAAGGAATTTTCCTCCAGGGCAGATTGGCAAAGGCCCTGGAGGTTTTTCACCTTCCTCTGCAGCGTGGGGCACAGGTCACTTGCTGGAGGATTCTCTGCAGCTTGAGGTCTTCAAACCACAATTTGAGGACTACAATAACTCAGACATATGTTAAGGGTATGTTACAGGAGTGGATGGGTGAGATTCTGTGGCCTGCATTGTGCAGGAGGTCAGACTAGATGATCATAGTGGTCCCTTCTGACCTTAAAGTCTATGAGATAGACTACCTTGCAGTGCTAATTTCCTTCTTGCAAATAACTGTTCAAATCTTTGGGTTTCATTTCACCTCAGAAGGAAACTGCCTTCTAAGATATGAAAATCCTCCACAAAAAAGAACTACTTTTCTCCACCACACTCTATCTATTAACAATAACACCATTGTTCCAATGGGTCATCGTGACAGGAGTCATGACAGCAGAACCATGCTCTTTAAATGTGGAAATGTGCACTGTTCTTGAGCTGTTTCCCCTTCTTGTAGTGAATGGCCCTGGAATGGTAGAAATGTGAATCATTTTCAGTTTTACATAGTACATAGGTTTTATTTTATTTATTTTTTTAAAAAGCCTCTAGTGAGATTTAGTTTGAGTTTTAGGAGTGAGTCAGGCTGGCTTACTTTTACCCAGTTTGGCTCGCCTTATTGCTAGGTTTTAAGCAGTGGCATTTTCCTGTCTTTTTGAACGCATATGTTTATCTTCACCTTAAAGTGTAAAAATATCAAACTCAGAGTCATTGCCCCCCTTCTGCTCTGTAATTAAAATGTGACTGACTGTGTCATAGGTTGGATGTGATGGCACATTTTGCCAGGAACAGTCATCCAACAGTAATTGCTACTTAAAAGGGGCTATGTAGGTGTATAAGCTGAAATCATTATTTAGGAGGAAAAAAGATTTAACATTCAAATTATACATAACTCTCTCAGAACTAGAAGCTGCAACCGCCTTCAGCAGTGAAAGAACATTGATTTTTTTTGGTGGAACAAATCACTTCCATGGCGCATTCATTTACTGTATCGCTTATTGCTGTAGCATGTAGCTGCTTTAACTAAGTCACAGTTCCATTGTGCTAGCTATTATACAAACATATCCTAAAATCTAAATGGCACACGCTGTTTCAGGGAGTTTACCATTGAAATACATGTTCATATACACATTACAATATGCCTCAGCAGGACTCATAGGGTCAGGAAGAGAGCTAGTCAGGAATGTTTCTGTGAAGTGACTTCTCAGAAAAAACACGTATGGAAAAAAATCCTTTACAGAATGACAAAATTGTCAGCTGCAAGTTTTCACGAAGCACCTCTCCCCAGGGTAACCCATAGCTTGCCTCTTAGGGTGGTCACTCAGGATGTAGGTGAACCAGCTTCAAGTCCCAAATCAGAGACTTGAATCTAGACTCCAATATCCTAAATGAGTGCCCTAACCACTGGCTGGTTGGCTATTCTAGGGTCTCATTTTTGTTTGTGAAATTTCAAGGCATCAGTCTCATTCCACTGCAAAACAAGAATTCCAAGATTTGAATTTCTGATGAACAGTTCTGATGAACTTTTGTTCTTCTGCCACTTCTTGTTAAGAGGCTTCAGCTCTTCCAGAGACCCTGGGGCCTCCTCAAAACTCCTGTGATGAAATGGACAAACCAAAAGTTGATCAAAATAGGAAGGAGCTAATGGTCTGTTGTGGGGGCAGAGGTTGCAACACCTGCCTGCAACAACAGACCTTGATGTGAGGTCTCTGCTGCTAGATGGAATAAAAAGAACGAAGCAGGGTTCAGAGTTGGACAGCTATGTAGGTATATAAACTGAATTCAGTCTTTAAGGGACAAAAAGATTTAACATTTAAATTATACTTAACTCTCTCCCTGGACTGGGATAATACACACAACTAAAATCTGGAAGAACACAGCCTCTTTGTCCTTTACAGGGCAGGGAAGGGAAGGAGGGGAGGGGGTTCTGGTTTTAGAAGAGTATCTATTCTAGTAGGGAAAGGCTTTCCCAAAAACATATTTTTACAATTTGATCTGATCCCTGCCTGGTTTGTCCAGGGCTGATCTCTTCCGGCACGGAGCTGAAAACATTAGAACCGTGCTATGGCCTGAAAGCAATAACCTCTTGGGTAAATAACATGGAGAAGGCGCGATAAACTGAGATGCACTGAATGCAGTACAGGCCCATAAAAGAGGATAGCTGAGTTAAAAACTTAAACTGTACAGCTTTTTTTTTTAAAAGACCACATAGACAATCCCTTAGCATAATGCCTCAGTGAATTTGATGAATCTATCCTTTGTTGCATAGATGCCAACTTTTCGTTTTCCCCAAGGTTGTCCCCTTCCACTACACCTATTCCTGCCCCTGCTCCGCCCCCTTCCCTGAGGACCCACCCATGTTCCGAACCCTTCCCTCTACATTCCTCCAATCCCCTCCCTGATTACTGGTAGTACTGTCACTGCTGGCAAACAGCTGTGGCTCGTGAGTGCTGAGCATCCACTATTTTTTTCCATGGGTGCTCTAGGGCTGGAGCACCCATGGAGTTAGTGCGTATACTTTCCCATCTGTGGTGTGTGTGTCTGGGCTGATTTCTTCTGGCAAGGAGCTGCAAATATTAGGGCCCTGCTATGGCAAACGCTCCACCCCTAATGCCTGAAACTTGGAACGTAGGCCTTTTCTGGTTCTCTTACCTTCTGCTATAAAATACAGGATTAAGGACACCTACTCCTACGTTTTGTCTGTGATCCTTTCACATACAGTAGATGATGTATTCATTTACTCTTTAATAGTAGTTTGAGCAAAGTGGTTACTAAAACACATGCTCTTTGCTTTCCCCTTGTAACTGCAAACTAATCTCTAATCCTCTAGGTCTGTCGGCAAGAAGATATTAATCTCTCATCACACTTTGAAGTCCTGAAGGCAATCTGGACATAAATATCATTATCTGCTATTAGGTCTGTCTGTTTCAAATTACTGCTCCAGTCCTGAAAACCAAATACCAAGTATTATTTCCTGTTTTAATCACCATAAACCATAACTAGATTCATATCTGCAAACATTTATTGCTCTCTACAGCAAGGAAATTTTTAGCTAGTTTGAAGGTTGTTACCCTTGTAGAAATAACTTTTCAGAGGGAGATGACAGCTACTTTTAAAGCAGATATTAATCCAGGAACAATCTTCTGCTAAATAATAAAATAAAGGTAACTCTTCTGGGCATTTAAAAAAATAAAGCCTGAGATTTGAAATTAAAGCAAATAATTATTTTCTCCCTACCTGGTAAGTTGTACATTTTTTAAAAAGTTTAGGTCTGAAGGGCATGGGCTGTTGGGAAATTCTAACTGGATAACTCAGCCTGACAGCAAAAGCCTCTTGGGTAAATACCAAGGAGAAGGAGCAATACACTGAGATGCACTGAATGCAACATAGGCCCATAAAAGAGGATAGCTGGGTTGAAAACTTTAAGAAGTATACAGCTTTTTCTGTGCTATAAATACCATATAGACAAGCCCTTAGTGTAGTCCAGTGGTGGGCAACATGCAGCCTGCGGGTCACATGTGGCTCATCAGAGTTAGCTGATTGCGGGCTGGGAGATATTTTGCTGATGTTGACCGTCCAGAGGTACAGTCCCTTGCAGGTCCCACATGGCCAAAAGATACGGAGGATTTTTCTGAGGCAGGTGGTATGGAGTGAAGACGG
Source organism: Chelonoidis abingdonii (assembly GCF_003597395.2). Lineage (NCBI taxonomy): Eukaryota > Metazoa > Chordata > Testudines > Testudinidae > Chelonoidis > Chelonoidis abingdonii. The sequence goes on along the minus strand of NC_133773.1, from coordinate 135,608,118 downwards.
TTTGACATTTCACACTTTCTCATTCCCCAGCATTCTGCAATGTAAAGTAATGTTGAAAGTACACAGCTCTGATAAATCTTGAGTTTGGTTTTGATGTTGTATTTTGATGATTTCCAGACTGTATTTAAGCTCCTGGAGGTGTTCCTGGTTTTATTGCTTTTGTTCCAGATGTCCTGGTTTGTTCCACCATTCTGACTGATGATGCTGCCCAAACATGTGAACATTTCTACATTGGTGAGAACACAATCTTCTATCCATACTGGTGATGGAAAAGAAGATTCAAGCCATCAAGTCCTTAAAAAATGAGAAAGCTCGTGGCAAGGATAACTTCAATGCAGAATTGTTCAAGGTAAATTCTGAGTTAGCAGCATCTATCCTGGCCCCTCTATTTACATCAGTTTGGGAAAGGGAAAAAGTGCCAGATGAGTGGACCACTGGGGTTATAGTGAAGATACCAAAGAAAGCAGCTCTCAGCAGTTGTAATCATTGGCGTGGTATCACACTTTTATCTGTGCCAAGCAAAGTATTGTGTAAGATAGTCTAGCATATATCAGAGGCAGTTGATAGCATTCTCAGAAAAGAGCAAGCCGGTTTTCAGAAAGGGTTTGAATGCACAGACCAGACCTTCATAACATTTGCTTAACTTTTCTTAAAAAATAAAGTCAATTTTTTGGTTTTGCCAAGAGAGAATATCAGACATTGTCATTATCTGGAATGTTCTTTCCCACTCCAATACACAATATTTGGAAGCAACCATCGTGATGGGCATTAGTTTTTGAGAGAGAGTGGAAAACGCACCTCTACAGTCTCTGCACTGTTTGCACTCCTCTAGGTTTGCATGAAGCTGACATCATGGACTCTTTTTTAAAAATTAGCTTCCACTAGTGCTACTGTGCCTAGCACGTAGGTACAATTGTAAAGGCACCTAAGAAGAGAAAGTTCTTGCCCTGAAGACCTAACAGTATGAAAAGACAAGGCTCAGAGATAGTCTTATTGTAGTACTTTCACTTTACAGATGGCGAACAGAGAGATTTAAGCTCAGTTCCTCAGCAGTATTTAGGTACCTAGCTCCCATTTATTTCAGTGGGTGTAATGGGAGTTAGGTGCCTGTCACAGCTCCACAGGTTCTGGGCTACAGCCCCAGCATTGGCACTCTCTCTAGGAGGAACTCTTAAATGTGTCAGAGCCCTAAGGGGATCTCACACTTCCTGCAGGGTCAGCCACTTGGCTTCACCACCTCCTTACTAGACCTCTGCGTCCGCAACAATCCTGCTTCACACCATGAGCTCCCTTCTACGAGTGCAACTGAGACAGAGCCTTCATGGAGACTTTTATATTTTTCAGGGACTAATGCACGTCGCCAAGTATTTGTAGTGGCACTCACACAGCACCGTCAGAGCAGTGGGGTCTATTAATTATCAGGAACACAGTACAAGAGGAATGTGAGTTAAAGCACAGTCCATTCCGGGTAGCCCAGCAAAGCTGGAGGGAACTTCATTGTTCAAGTACTCTCTGTGACCCCTTTGGTGCGAAACCCAGGTCAGAGCCCAACTGCCCCAGCAGCCAACACTCTCACACCTCCCTAGTCCTTTTTCCCCAAGCTGGGGAAATGCTGCTCAACTTCTCTACCAAAAAGGGCGTGGGAGATTCCCTGTCCCTCTGGATCCTTTCCTGCTGGTTGTCAATGCCCAAGCCACTGGATCTGCCTTGTATTCCCAAGAACTCCATTGATATGTGGCCAAAGACCCAGACATCTACGCAATCCCCATATCTCTCTCTTCACCTGCCCTGAGAGCAAACAGCCCTTTTCCATCCACTAGGTAACGATGCAGCACATGGGAGAAACTGAGCTACAAACAAGATCCAAAAATATCACAAAATCCCCACTTCATCACGGTGCCTAAACACCTTTGAGGAGCTGGGGCTGCACGTCTTGCCTGAGGCCATGCAACAAGGCCGTGGCAGAACTAGGAATGGAACCCAGCTCTCTTCAGTATCCATCTTGTTCCTTAACCAAAACACTCCCAGCTGATTTCCTTAATGTGACTGATGTAGGGCAGGACATGACACAGCCCAGAAATAGGGAGCATGAAAGAAATGTAGAGCTACCTTTCCCCCAAGCCCTCTGCCCTTGTACCACAGGGCAGCTCAATCACATCAGAGAGCCTGGGCAAAGCTGAGTGTGACTGTGGCTACCATTAATATCCTCCCAGCTGTGCAGACCTGACTGCAGGATGGGGCCTTCATTTGCATATTGGAAGAGCATTATTAAGGAATGTTGTTATCTGGGGTGAAAGCTTGATGCTTCAGTTGCCATGTTCAGTAATTACAGACAACACAACCTCCAGGCTGCTGCCCGAGAAGCATTTTGAAGAGGCAAAGTGAGGGGAGGATGTATCCGATTGATTGAGGGCCCTCCCAATAGGCAAACAAAAAAAGAGGTAACAATTTATTCCAGTGTTTTGGTTCACTGCTGATTAATTTTCTTAGCATCTGCTTAAGTGTTTGATTAAACCACTCTACAAGCCCATCTGTTTCTGGCTAATAGAGATCTGTGTGAGAGAAGGGGGAGGGGAGGTTATAAGTTTGTACATCTCATTTAACAGAGAAGACATAAAATTAGTACCCTGATCTGCTGAAGTTTCTGAGGGCAAGTCCACTCTGATAACAACATTAATCAATTCATTAGCTTCATGTTTTGTCAGTTGAGGTTTTAGTGGCACTGTTTTACAGGATATAATATAGTAGTGCCCATTATATCTACATAACATCCCCAAACCTTATGAAACTGAACTTAATGCTGAGAATAAATATTCCTAACCTAAGGGTAAGACACCTTACTGGAATGTGGTACTTCACCAACATGCATTAGAAACCTGGGAAAATCAGGACCCGAATCCCAACTACCTAGAGTCTTGTATCAGAGGGGTAGCCGTGTTAGTCTGGATCTGTAAAAGCAGCAAAGAATCCTGTGGCACCTTATAGACTAACAGATCTTTTGGAGCATGAGCTTTCCTTGGTGAATACCCACTTCATCAGATGCATGTAGTGGAAATTTCCAGGGGCAGGTATATATATGCAGGCAAGCTAGAGATAATGAGGTTAGTTCAATCAGGGAGCATGAGGCCCTCTTCTAGCAGTTGAGGTGTGAAAACCAAGGGAGGAGAAACCGCTTTTGTAGCTGGCTAGCCATTCACAGTCTTTGTTTAATCCTGAGCTGATGGTGAAATTTGCAGATGACTGAAGCTCAGCAGTTTCTCTTTGAAGTCTGTCCTGAAGTTTTTTTGCTGGCAGATGGCTTACCTTTAGATCTGCTATAGTGGTGGCCTACGGAGGTTTGAAGGGTCTTCCTACAGATTTTTGTATATTGCCACTTCCACTATATCTGCATCGTGTCACGATTTATCTCTTTCCGTGTGACTGTTCCAGTTTGGCCACATGTACATAAGCAGATGGGCATTACTGGCATATGATGGCAATATATTAACAGTGTGGATGACGCAGCTGAAGAACCAGGTGATGGTATAGCTGACTGGTTAGGTCCTGTGAGGGTGTTGCTGGCTGGTAGATATGTCGGCAGAGTAGGCATCGAGTTTGTTGCTGGAGTTGTCCTGAGCCTAATTACTAATGGTGCCGGTGTGCAGTACTGTGAGGAAGATGTTTCCAGGTTTGGCAGGTGCCTGTGGGCGAGGACTGGCCTGCACCCAAGGCCTGTGAAAGGGGTTTCGGTTGTCCAGGATGCGGTTGTAATCACCTGATTGAAGCGTTGGAGGGTTTATCTGGGGGCTGTATGTTATGGCCAGTGAAGTCCTGTTTGGTTTCTTTTCTTGTGGTTTGTCTTGCAGTAGGAGGCTCTGCGGTACACATTCTGGCTCGTTGCATCTGTTTCCTTATTTCCTCGTGCGGTATTGTAGTTTTGAAGAATGCTTGGTGGGAGATTTTGTAGTGGGTCTCTGTCTGAGGGTTAGAGCAGATGCGTTGTACCTCAGTGCTTGCTGTGTAGCAATGGATCGTGTGAGTGCCAGGATGGAGCTGGCAGGCATGAGCTTACGCATAAGCGAGTCTTGGTAGGTTTCGGAAAAAAAAAAAAAAAAAAAAAAGTAGGTGGTGTTATATGTGACCATCACTTATTTTGCACGTGGGTGTCTAGAAGTGAACTCCATGTGAGGTCACGGCTGCTGTTGATGGTGGGGTGGAAGCTGTTGAAATCATGGTGGAATTTTTCCAGAGTCTCTAGCTTGCCTGCATATATATACCTGCCCCTGGAAATTTCCACTACATGCATCTGACGAAGTGGGTATTCACCCACGAAAGCTCATGCTCCAAAAAGTCTGTTAGTCTACAAGGTGCCACAGGATTCTTGGCTATCTAGAGTCTTGTGTAGCTAGTTCCACTGTGCAAAGAGGATGTAAAATATGAACAGATCAGGGTTTCCACCTTTCACACCCATGTCTCACTTGTGTAAATGGCCTAGCAAGGTGCAAAGCAGTAGAGAATTAGAGTTTCCAATTTATAATGAAACTTAAAAAGGAAAACTATTTACGACTAATGAAATAGGTGCTTAAGTGTCCAAAGTCCCCTGACTGTGCTCCTGTATTGAAGCCACACAGAACAGCTTTATCCACCCACAATGCACAGTTGACTCTTATCTATGATCACAGAGACTACTATGAAGTAGCCTGAAAGTGATTGTGCAGACTCCAGACTGAATACAGGCACTCCCTCAGCCTGTGCCAATTTCAGCAGCTCCCATTGGCCTGGAGCAGTAAACCATGGCCAGTGGAAGCCGCAATCGGCCAAACCTGTGGATGCGGCAGGTAAAGAAACTGGCCTGGCTCGCCAGGGGCTTTCCCTACACAAGTGGTGTCCCAAGTTTGGGAAACACTGCCTTATGGCTTTGGGCCTTCCTTTATATTGTCCAGCTGAGTGGGTGAGCCAATCACAATAAGGTACTATTCAGCTGAATCAGCTGATTCCCAGCACCTGTGTGCTGGGATTCTCTCTGGAGCAGGGTCAGCTTCTCCCTCCCAATCTCTGGGCCAGTATAAGAGGGTTATGCACCCCTTTAATATCTCTTAAGATGGTCCAGTCTCTTTCCATTCCTTCATTTATTTTTCACAACCATATTTCATGTGCACCCAGGCAAATTCCAGTCTCCATCGATTATTAACATTTCTTTCTCTAAAAAGCCTCCATGAAACTTTTCTATTTTTTCTCTCTGCTTTAATTTTAGCAAATAACCTTGGTTTAATTAAGGCTAGTCCTCACTCCCTCCAAAAGTACAACTTTTCTAAGTATCACATTTAAAAGATCCACTTCTTCATGGTGGAGAGTTTGGTTGATGGAGTTGTAGTTTTGACCAATCTTATTCCTGGACTCATTTTTAATGAGTGATATTTGTTGGACTAAAATCCATGAGTATTTATACACATCCACTCCCTCTTGAGAAGCAAAAACTCAAAACATGGCCTACAAACCCTGCTCTTTATATTCATCTTAGGATGTCATTATATCTATCTTGTCAGCCAAAAGCTAACTCCCTGCAGATGTGCTTAGCTTATCATTATTTGTGAAGTTTATGCTCTTAGGGAAAACACACTGTATATTTAGGATCAGGAATGTAGCATTGTTCTTCCTCAGTCTATATTCTAGGCTTTCTTTCTTTCTGGCCTTTCCTTTGCATAATTTGGACAATCTCTCCATTTCCCACTAGCTCGTTCTAGTAGCAGTGGCCCTGGAACACTTTTAATAGTGGAGGTGCTGAAAGTCAGCCCCTTTACCCCATCTGCCCCTCCTCCCCCTGAGCTGGGGCCAGAAACAGGGCTGTGTCTATGGGAGGAGGTACCCAGACAGGGGTAAGGGGGCCAAGGCTGAGGCCACAGCTTGGGATGGGGGTGGGTCAAGAGTGGAACCCTGGACACAGGCTGACGGCTGGGACCCTGGATGCAGGACTGGCAGCTGAGGCCTGGACAGCAGCCAGGAGCTCCCCATAAAATCTGGCGGTGCTGCAGCACCCCCTCAACCTTAGTTCCCACGTCTATGTCCACTAGTGTTTTTTTCATGAGTTGAAAAGTGATGCACCTGGATTTCTTGTTCGACACAGCTGCCTTCTTTGAAATCACCTAACTTGTTTTTAAAATGCTTCCAGCTCAATTAATTGTTATTTGTATTACAATAGTGCCTAGGAGTCATAGTCACATACCAAGAGCATATTATGCTTAGTGCTGTCCAAATCAAGAACATGCTATAATGGGGATAAATTCTGGTAATTTCAGTGGAGTTCTATCTTCTTATGCCACTGGTTAATTTTGCCCTGAGTCTTTCACTGCTCCCCTCCCTGTTATCTCTGCCCCTCCACTCTGCCAGATCATTATTGTTACAAGCACATTCTTAGGAAGGTCTTTCCATTTTAAATCATCTTCTCTCTTTTCCCCTTCTCAGCTGTCTCTTTTCATATCTCATCTTATTTTTTCCTTCTTTGCCCATACTTCATAATTTCCCTCTCCTTCTACTATTATTGAGGTCTGCAATTCCTAGTATTTAACCCTGAAAAGTATTTTGGGGAGAGTGCTTGTGTGAAAGAGTCTATGAATCATTAAAAATGTGTTACAGAGTCTCATGGTAGTGGCAGGGACTCAGGATGTAGAATCATAGAATATCAGGGTTAGAAAGGACCTATCTCCAGAGAGATTTTTACCTCAGTTCCCTAAATGGCTCCCTCAAGGATTTGAACTCACAATCTTGGGTTTAGCAGGCCAATGCTCAACCACTGAGTTATTCCCCCCCCCCAATAAAATAAAATAAAATAAAATAAAATAAAGGTAACTATGGAGTGAAGCGTGCAGCCTGACTCACTGCTAGACCCAGCTGCACCAGGTAGCGATTTTAAACAGAGCCCACCTGTTCTGTTAACGATGGATGCCTAGTTCTTAGGTACTTAGGATCTATTCCGAGCTTTGTCATAGATGTCCTCTGTGACCTTTAGCAAGTCACCAAGGCCCAAATCCTCCCAAAGCCTTCCATGGGAATTAGGTGACCAAACTCCTTTGAGGATCTGGGCCTGAATCTTTGTTTCCTAGTTGTAGAAAGGGGATAATAAGGCTACTACTATTCTGTTTAAATTATAAACTCTGTTAGGCAGCAACTATCTCATTGTGTGTTTGTACAGGACCTAACACAATGGGGCCACTGATCTCACTGGTGACCTCTAGGCACTGCTGTAATTTGAATAATAACTAACAATAATACATTTATGGACATAAAGTTCCTAACATTACTTTAGAAATCACTATTACCAGATGGCTTCTTGGAAAGGATCCTACTCAAAAATATATTTAAAGTGGACCTGCACCATTTAATTTACTCCCTAGTGGTCAAGCAATATGTGTGCCCACTTTTCTGCCTTCTGCAGAACACTGTAGAAGAAGCCAACAGCTTATATTTCGTATAGGTTTTTAATCTCAAGGAAATGTCCAGGTGCTGAGGTACAGGCTCTTCCTGAAGAGTATGAATTAAAGACTGGCCCAAGGCATTAAGTCGGGATCCTGAACTGGAGGACATTAACATTCAGGGGAGTCCAGGGGTGGGTTTTTGTTCCATAGCCCTTTTGTCAGTCTGAATGGAGACAATAAATACATCTGCACATTGCACCCAATTTCTGTACTTCTACTGTATCCGACGAAGTGGGTATTCACCCACAAAAGCTCATGCTCCAAAACATCTGTTAGTCTATAAGGTGCCACAGGACTCTTTGCTGTTTCTACTTCTACTGTTCATTTTACATCAAAGCTGCTTTTTGCAGAAAGTGGACAGACTCCATGACAAAGGATCAGAAATACCCAATTTGTCTTGTTTTCTTACTCTGGTCTTTCAATTATGGAAGTGCTGGCATATCCAATTCAAGCCCTCTCACTCACAGACATTTTCAGTGGTAGCATATCATTTCAGGCACCTGCTGGTTTGCAGGATATTTCTTTCATGCAGCCATTTGAAAGCAGCATAAGTTTCCTCGTGCATACAGGTAGGAAAGCTTGTTTCTCTGCTGGAGACTTACGCAGGAAGAGTTATTACTTTTTTTTCTGTCGACGCTCACAAACTGCATTTCTGTTCATCGGTTCTAAGGCCAGAAGAGACCACTGTGATCACTGTGTCTAACCTGTATACCACAAGCCACAGAACTTCCTCCAAATAATTCCTCCAGCAGATCTTTTAGAAAAACATCCAATCTTAATTTCAAATTCACCACAAATTGTGGTAAATTGTTCCAATGATTAATTACTCTGACTGTTAAAAACATATGACTTATTTCCAGTCTGAATTTGTCTAACCTCAACTTCCAGCCGTTAGATTGGGTTATATCTTTTTTTGCTAAACTGAAGAGCCCATGATTGAATATTTGTTCCCCATATTGGTACTTATAGACTGCAATCAAGTCATCCCTTGACCTTCTCTTTGTTGAAATCAAGTGAGCTCCTTGAGTCTATCACTATAAGGCATGTAGTCTAGTCCTTTAATCATTCTCGTGCCTCTTCTCTGAACCCTGTCCAGTTTATCAACATCTCCGTTGACTTGTGGGCTTCAGAACTGAACACAGTGCTCCAGCAGTAGTTTCATCAGTGCCAAAGTAGAGGTAAAACAACCTCTATACGCCTACAGGAGATGTCTGTGCTTATGCATCCCAAGATTACATTAGCTCTTTTGGCTACAGTGGCACCTTGGGAGCGCTTGTTCAGCTGAGTATCCACTACAACACCCAAATCTTCTTCACAGTCACTGCTACCCAGGATAGAATCTACCACCCTGTAAGTATGGCCTACAGTTTTTGTTCCAAGATGTATACATTTGCATTTAGCCATACTGAAACATATACTGTTTGCTTGCACCCAGCTTAACAAGGGATCTAGATGGCTCTGAATCAGTGACATATCCTCTGCATTATTTGCCACTCTCCTAACTTGGGGGGAGGGTTAGCTCAATGTTTTGAGCATTGACCTGATAAACCCAGGGTTGTGAGTTTAATCCTTGAGGGGCACCATCGGGGGATTGGTCCTGCTTTGAGCAAGGGGTTAGACCAGATGACCTCCTGACTCTAACATTCTAGGTTCTGTGTCATTTGCAAACTTTATCTGTGATGATTTTATGATTTCATTCAGATCATTAGTAAAAATTTTAAATAGTGTGGGCCAAGGACCAATCCTTCTGGGACCCCATTGGAAACAGACCTGCTCGATGACGATTCCCCATTTACAGTTATATTTTGGAACTTAGCAGACAATTTCTAATCCATTTAATGAGTGCCAAGTTAATTTTATATCATTCTAGTTTTCTAATAACAATATCATGCAGCACCAAATCAAGTGTCTTGCAGAAGTGCTACTATACTATATCCACGCTATTACCTTTATTAACCAAACTTGTGAAAAAAACAGGATTCAATAACCAGAGTTTTAGCCTCTGTGCTTTTAACAGAGAGGGAAAGAGCAGGCAAATAACTTCAAAACCATTTCTGGAATACCATCCCTTGACAATTTGAAATACCATCACTGAACATGTGAGCACATTGTTACTATAGCCCAAACCTTGAACTTATAGTTGTAACACATCCTGCAACTGATTTTTGGTTGGTGCATAATTTTGTAGATTTCAAAGGTAGAAGGAACCACTATGATCTTGCCTAACCTGCTGTAGAAAAGAAGACACAGAATTTCACCCTCTGACTACTGCAGTGCAGGGAGTATGCTTGCCTATCCATAAGAGAGTGCTTACAAGACCAATAATACCTAGCTGAACTAGAGCCATCTGTCTGTGAATTTAGGGAACATAAGAAATATTCCCCTTTCTAGGACTGACAGTGCCACCACATGGGTGAATCCAGAAACCTCAGATGCTCACTGGTTTCTCAGTGAATAACAGGACAAGTTCAAATATCTTCACATTCCTCCATTGGAATGGTACAAGTTCCTCTGGAAACTGCTTCACTCCACTGGAACAATGGGACCACCCACCTCAATAGCAACGCTGGTGCAAGAGGGCTGCAGAGTTTCCTTGGTGACTGAGCAAGACTTCAACTGAAAACCGCCGCACCTTCACAACAAAATCTAGAAGCTACTTCTTGGATGTCACATAAGGCCACCTGAGTCATATGATTAATAACAACATATTAAAAGAACAACTATGTCCCTTAGATAATGGGGACAGGAGGGAGATAGAAAGGTACAGAGCTTTTTTTGTATTCACTTCATCAGATGCCATGGTGGTAGATGTGATATTGGAGCTAGTTAGCAAGAAAAGGTAGATAAAGGAATTTTGGGACAAAAACCAAGGACATGGTCTTGCTGCTGCACTCTTGGCCAAAGATATGAAGGAAAAGTGAAGGGCATATCAAGGAGATCACATCATGGAGGGTTGAAAATGGGCATGCTGGGGTCATGGCCAATGAGTTTGCACAAAACAAGCGCCATATCCACAAGAACAAACCCTTGTAATAGATGAGTAGTGGGATGTGTTCGCTAACCCACTCCACACCAAGCTGAAGCTGACGATGAGCCATCTGAGTAGACAAGAAAGGCATGTTGTGGGCAAAGATTTGTTCTCTGATCTTCACTGTGCTTCAGCAAACATTCCTAGGAACAAAGCTCTATTCCAGTTATTTGGGTTTGGAGGTTTGGGCTCCATTTGTCCAGTATTTATTTGGCTCATTGTTTGTATCATATGGAGTGTGAGTGTGAAGCTGTTTCTCCTCAATAACCAAGCATTTGCTGGTGGCTTCGCACCTTGCAGAGGTTTCCAATCTCTAGTGTGTGGGCCATTGAGTGGTGGTCTGCAGAGAGCTGGCAGATCACATGGTTCTGGTTTTCCTTCTTGCTTCCAGCAGAGAGAGAGAGAGAAAGAGACAGAGACAGAGAGAGAGAACAGATAATGTGGGGACAAAGTGAGGAGCAAAAAAGAAGACCATGGGGTAGATTTACAAAGGGGCCTAGGCAAGATAGACATGCAGTTCCCACTGAAAGTCTCTGGAAACTGGGCATGTGAATGCCCTTAAATGCTTTTTGAAAAACCCAATCAGTGTTAACCTGTTTTCAACAAGGAGAAAACAAATAAATTTATATCATCAGCTGGTGTAAAGCTATGCTGATTTACACCAAAAGGAGATCTTGCCCAATAATTAGTTATTTTTTTCTTTTGTCATATATCCATCTCCTCAATATTCCTTTACAGTTGGAAAACAACAAAGATCCATGCCACTCTTGAAGATGCAGGTGGAGACTACTGGGCATATTGTTCTGATACAGCAAACTAGCATCGATTGAACTTCCTGAATCACCAACAATCATGGGGATCCTGAACTGTAAAAGCTATTTTAATCATAGTATATTTTTCATGTTGTCACTGCATGATTACTGTCACATGGCCTGGTGTGACACACAGCTCTGGTCAGACTGCCATAAAACAGGTCATGTATCCCAAACTGGTGGTATACTCTATCATAATATTTCACCAAGCCAGTAACAAATGTGTGCTTCCAAAATATTATACTAGTTATTAGGAAGCCACAAACAGTCTCATTCAGGCACCTTATCCCCTCACGCACCACCCAGATAAACCTGACTTCTGTGATAAATGATTATTAAAACCAAGAATCACATATATTATGGTCTTTCAGTTCCAAAGAATCAGACACACCCCAGGTCAAAATATACTTCAGATCTTAACCCAAAATCATGCTAATAGCCAATCCTTTTGTAACCAAAAATAAGGTTTATTAATATACATAAAAAAGGAAGAGAGTTATTAAGAGGTTAAAATGAATCATATACAATGCAGTTAATTTCAGAGTTTGTAAATCAGGATCATAGCAATGATGCTAAATCAGCTAGCTTGCAATAAGTCTCTGTAAAGCTTCCCTGTGTTAGAAAACATAGTCCAGAGATGTGAGCAGGTATGAAGACAAAGAACGATGTCACAGTCTGCTGTTTATATCTCTTAGTCCAGGTGCACGGAAAGTTACTGGCACAAATATGGAGTCCTGGGTCACATACGCCTTGCTGAGACATGAAGCATTAATTGCCTATGTTCTGCCTAGAGAGATCTCAGGAGGGATCCCTGGAAGAGCTGATTGTCCTTAATAGGCTATTAAGCAGGCTGGCTAACCTTGATGTAAATCTGCTTTTGGGAGTCTTACCCAGAAACACAACAGGTTTGAGATACAAACACTTAGCGAAGTTTCATAACTCCATATACAGTGATGATACATGCATATAAACAGGATAATCATACTTAGCAGACTATAACTTTTCCAATGATACCTTACATGGCATACTTTGTACAAGATTTATCACAATTGGGCAACAGTGGTTATACATCAGTGATAATACATTAGTGTAAACATGGTCACTTTTCTTTTTACAGAGTATCACGATTACAATGTGCTCTTTCTATGTCTGTATGTGTTTGGTCCATCTGTCATTCTGATTGTTAGTTCCCAACATACCCAGTCGATTTTTCCTCCCACCATGAAAATCCTGAAGGCAAAGATACAGATATGCATATTCTTTCATTGTATCAGATATTATTTGCTGCTTTAGCCGTTGGTTTACAACCAGAGCGAGGCTCTCAGTTGCTGCTAGAGAAACAGGGTGTGGGAGACAGAGTTTTAATGTTGTCTGAACAGAAGGAATATTTAAAGGCTTTTTCTGAGTAGTGTTTTCTATATGTCAGTGTTGACATAATGGGAAGAACAAGCTAGATTTGTGAATACCATTAGAGATAGACAGAGGAGAGACAAGAAACTGACACAGGGATAACAAAACAACTGCTTCTTTCTCCTGTCTCTTTCCTGACAAGTCACTCAGAATAAGTTCAAATGCAGGTGGGCGAGGCACATGTTCCCTAAAGCAATTCTGGGTTCTAAAGTCAACACAATTTCTTCCTTTAAATCTGACTTTCTGTGCTATGGAATATTTCATTATTAAGACAGAGCAAAAGAAGACAGCAGAGCTCATTCCCATTGCCACAGAAGAAGCAGTCCCTGAAGGACTGTGAGTATGCCAAATCAGCGCTGCTTTTAAAAAAGGCCACAATGGAAACTCATTAATCATTAAAGCATTGGAATGCTAATGAGATAGATTTCTTAAAAAGAGTAAAGTTCCTATTATTTATCAGCCTTAAGACAGTGAACTAGCAAAATTTGCAGATGACATCAAATTATTTAGGATAGTTAAAACGAGAAGAGATTGTGAGGAACTTCTGAAGGACCTAAAATGTACAGATTCCTACATTTGAAGGATTGAAAGGGTCATTGTGATCAGCTAGTTTCAGCACCTCCACAGTACAGGGCAGAGGATTTCACACAGTAATTCCTCCATCAAGCCCCATAACTTGTGATCGAATTAGAGTATAATGCTAAATGAATGGGCAGCATGATGGCAGAGAAAAAATTATTGATCCATACATGGCAATGTACGTTAGAAATTATGACTGGAACGACAGGCATTGCTGGGTTCTGAATAAATTAGAATCTTTCAGAAGATATTGTGACCTGAGTGTGATTGAACAACAGGGAAAGCCACTGCTCAGTATGTAGCTAGCAAACAATATATTAAGTTGTACAAAGAATGGGATAAAAAATGACTTTGAGAATATAATGGTATTATGTACATTGATGATACGCCCTCAAATAATAGTGTTTATTTCCAGTCATTCTATCAGAGATTATATATAGGAGAAATAATGAGGTCTGGAGAAGGGTGAAGAAAATACTAAGAGGCTTGGAAAGTCTACTTTATAAGGAGAGACTAAAAATTACAGAGAATAGATGAATGAGACAGGATGTTACAGAGGTATGAAAAGTAATGAATGGTGCAAGGAAAGTAAATTGGGTACTCCTGGTTTCCTGCGGTCACAGTCAAAGGACAAGGGGAGGTTGTGACCTACCAGGATACAACCCAGACTAATGAACAGTTGTGCCACCCTTCCCCTGAAGCTTTGGATACCGATGATGATTTGCTGAAGGAGTTCCCACCCGAATGATCACAGACAGCCTTCCAGCATGAAGCCACACCTTGAGTGTTTGTGTGTATGTGCAGCCTGCCAGTCATCTTGGGTCACACTTTTGTTCTCACCAGACTTGGTTATACTGAAGGGTGACCCCGAACACACCCCCAGTCTTAGATCCCGCCTCCGCCCCGAAATGCATGTCCTATATTGCCCAGCCCTCTTCTGGACAACATAAGTTTATATAAAGTCCATTATTTCATATATAGAAATACTATGCACAAAACTTGCCATCCCAAATGGAGTTTCCCAAACACTTCAAATTAAACATACTGGATTAGATAATACAATAAAAACAAGTGTATGAACTACAAAGAGATACATTTTAAGGGAGTAGAAGTAATGATGCATAAAAGTCAGAAATGGTTATAAGAAAAATAAAAATAAAATGCAACTGGTGCCTAACTTAAACTGGTAAAAGCAAAATAAAGTTTCTCTTATCATGCTTTCAGGAGTCTTGCTGGCCAAACTTCTTAGGTTAGGACTCCTTCTTTCAGAATCCAGCAGTGCCTCCTTTGTCATTTCAGGTGCCATGACTGTGATATGTGTGTGTGTGTGTGTATGTGTGTTTAGGGGTTGGGGGGTGCCTTGGGGTGTGTTTGTCCCTCCTTTTATAGTGTCAGTTCCCTTCTTGAAAAATATTTCCAGCTGAAATTAAGGAGACAAAGGCTATGTCTACACTAGAGACCTTACAGTGGCACAGCTGTACCAATGCAGCTGTGCCCTGTAAGATCTTTCGTGTGGCTGCTCTATGCTGACGGGAGAGAGCTCTCCTGTTGATACAGTGCTGAGCCCACTACCATTTATGTCACCAAAACTTATGTTCCTCAGAGGTTTGGTTTTTTTTTCATACCCCTGAGCAACATAAGTTTTGCAAACATAAGTGTAATGTAGACATGGCCAAAGAGTCTATGGGGAAGGATGTTCCCTTCTGCTTTTTCTGCCTGTTTCCCCTTCCTGATTGATGGCTGAGGGGTTTGGAACATGCGTTAATATCATCATACATGGAAATCTAATAACTTCACATACTGTGATGATATTGACCAGGTAATTATGAGTTTTCAAATGATACCTTACAATACATATTTTGTACAAAGATTATTACAATAGAGCATAGGGCGTGGACATGGTACATTCTGTCACAGGGGTACGATGAATGTGAAGGGCAGTACATTTTAAATTAATAAAGGAAAGAGGGTTTTTTTGTTTACAGATTATGTGAATAACCAGCTGAATTAATTGCCATGAGGTTTAATTGAGGCCAGGAGCTTAGTAGAATTGAGAAAAGGATTAGAGATGTATATGGCTAATGAGAACATCGGCAGCTACAGTTGACAGAGTGCACTTTTTAAATAATAGATATTAGAATCATTGGACTCAGGTTCCTAAATACCTAAGTCACTTTTGAAAATAAAATTTAGGCTCCTAAATCATTTAGGGAAAGATCTGTGAAGGTATTTAGGCATGTGTCTGACAAAGTGGGTATTCACCCACGAAAGCTTTTGCTCCAATATGTCTGTTAGTCTATAAGGTGCCACAGGACCCTTTGCTGCTTTTTACAGATCCAGACTAACACATCTACCCCTCTGATACTTGACACTGGTTCTTGTGTTATGTGAATGGGTAAATAACACTTCCATAGTCATTTTCTTCACACCATTCATGCTTGTATAAGGGGGCTGTTGTCTGTAGGACCTTGCCTCCTTTGTTGCAAAAGTGAATGAGTATAGGGTACAGAGGAAGAGAAAGGACAATCTCATGGTTAAGCAGTTGACTAAATAATTGGATTCTTTCCTTGCCTCTACCACAGAGTTCCTAGATGATGGTAAGCAAGATCCTGAAACCAAACTTTTCACATGGTTTCAACAATTGTGTGTCACTCATTTTCTGTGTCATTAAAAAAAATGTAAACTCAGGGGTTGTACCGTATAACTGGAGAATTGCTAACATAGTTCCTATTTTTAAGAAAGGGGGAAAAAAGTGATCTGGCTAACTACAGGCCTGTTAGTTTGACATCTGTGTAGCAAGTGATGTTTGGAAAAAAAAATTGAAGAAGAAAGTAGTTAAGGACATTGAGCAATGGTAATTTGGACAAAATACAACAGATTTACAAAGGTAGATCATGCAAACAATCCTGATCTCCTTCTTGAGAGGTAACAGATTTTTACACAAAGAAAATGCAGTGGATCTAATTACCTCAATTTCAGTAAGGTTATTTGATATGTTCCACATGGGAATTAGTAGCTAATTGGAAAAGATGGTGATCAATAGAAAATTGAAAAGTGGATAAAGGAACTTGTTATAAGGGAAGACTACAATGGTCATACTGAAAGTGAACTGTCAGGCTGGACAGGAGGTTACTAGTGGAGTTCCTCAGGGATCGGTTGGACCATCTTATTTATCTTTTATACTGACCTTGGCATAAAAAGTGGGAATGTGCTACTAAACTTGTGTAGATGACACAGCTGGAATGGAAGTATTCGCAACAGAGAGGGACCGGAAATATCCTAAAGCAGGGGTGCGCAGCCTTTTCAGAAGGCTGTCCGAGTCTCATTTATCACTCTAATTAAGGTTTCGCGTGCAGTAATGCATTTTAACGTTTTAAGAAGTCTCTTCTATAAGTCTATAATATATAACGAAACTATTGTTGTATTAAAGTAAATAAGGTTTCTGAATATTTTAAGAAAGCTTCATTAAAATTAAATGAAATGCAGAGCCCCCGACTGGTGCCAGACGCGGGCAGTGGAATGCCTGAAATCAGCTGTTGCTGCCTTTGACACATGTGTCATAGTGTTGCCTATCCTGCCTAAAGGCAGGGGGCCTAGATTTATGCCGCCTCAAGCAGGCAACTTGCTGGCTGCCACCAAAGCGAGGGACCATGCAGGCCTCGGCAGGCAAGCCGCCAAGGGCAGCCTGCCCTGCACCCTTCGCAGCACTGGCAGCACCCCCCGCGGCTTGCTCCCCAGCACGTGCCTGCGTGCTGGGCCTGGAGCTGACCCTAGCCTAAAGGAATATCTGGATGACCTTGAAACTGGTAATAGTAAAAGGATGAAATTTAATACTGAAAAAATGCAAGATCAGCATAGGAAAATCAACAGAATTTTTGTTAATAAACTGGGGATTGCCTCACTTGAAAGAAACAAGGAGAGAACAGGACCCAGAGATTGGTTGTTCACAGGATGACTATGAGCTGCCAATGGTGATATGCTGTGAAAAAAGCTAATGCTGTCTTGAGAATGCATCAGATGAGGTATTCCAGTAGAGTATAAGGAGATGTTAGACAATATATACTATACAACGATGTAATTTCCCACCAATCGCGAGTGGCGAAAAAGAGACCTCAATCCGGAATTATTGTGTTCACAGATTCTGGGCCTCCCATGATTCAGGAAGCGAAGGAAATTCAAACTGGAACAGCGGTACAGATAAGGCTATAGGACAGACAAGAGAGATACAACCTGTCTAAAAGCAGACAAGCAGAAAGAGCTTGGCTTGTGTTTTAGCCTAACCAAAAGAAGTGCTGATGAGGAGAATATGATTGATTCTCTATAGAATATAGTCGAGATAAAATACCATCTACAGGGAGGGAAAGGAATATTAATCTCAGTACCACATAGTGACCACGCAAGACAAAATGGATATCAAAACTAGCAACAGGAAGTTTAGTACTTGAAATGTACATGAGATTAGTTCTAACCACAAAGAGAGTGAGTATTCTGGAATAATCATCAAGGGGAGCAGTGGAGGCAAAAGACATAATCTGGGGCTTCAAATACCATCGGCTTGATCACGTTTATGGAAGGGAGGTAATGAATGGGATAAGGCCTATAAGTTAGTAGCATTAATTGTAATTAGCTACTATATCAGTAATATGCCTCAGGCCTGTAATGGGTAACACTGAGAGCAAAGGTGGGATCTGAAGTTATGCAGAGAAATACTATGACCTGGGTTACCGGGATGGTGAGTCTTGCCCCACAGCTCTAGGGTTAGCTGATTGCATATTTGGGGTGCGGGAAAAGAAGTTTCCTTAGAGGCAGAATTGGCAGAAGGCCCTGGGTTTTTTTGGCCTTCCTTTGCACGCTGGGACAATGGGTCCACGTTGCTGCAGGATCATCCAACACCTATGAAGTCTTTAAACCACAAATGTTGAGGACTTCAATAACATCAGAATAGGTCAGGGGTTTGTTACAGGAGTGGATGGGTGAGATTCTGTGGCCTGCGTTGTGCAGGAGGTCAGATTAGAAGATCATAATGGTCTCATCTGACCTTAAAGTCTATGAGTGTCCAGTTGGAGACACCTAATATGCAGAAGTATTGAGTGCTCACAGCTACAATTGAAATGAGTGGAAGCTGTGCTTTGAACATATAAGATGCTATATAATACAAAGTACTCTGAAAAAAATCAGATGTCTCAAATTGCACACCAAATTAGTCAACACTGACCTTAATCTCTCTGAGTCTCAGTTCCCCATCTGTAAATCAGGGATAATAATTCTTCATCTCACAGAGGTGTTGTGAAGATTAATTCATGTTTGTGAAGCACTTCGATACTGCAGTGATGAGTAGCAGAGAAAAGCCCATGAGAAAATTGAGACTTCAGTATTCAGAGCAGGGTCTGAATAGTATGCAGTAAATAATGCCTGGGGCCACACATTGAACAAGCAGGATAAAACAAAATATTAAATAATGGCTCATTAACTGAACACTGTCCATTCTGTCACTGAGTGAGGTTGTAGTCCAGTGGGGGAAAAATACTTCACTGCTGGTTTCTTGTCTTAGCAGGTTTTCCCTCACTGCTTCCTTCCCCAGGGACTCTAGCAGCTTCCCCTAGGGATCTCTCTGCAGACCATAACTCAAGATGTCCTTCACAGGAACTTATGCTGCTCTCTGTGGATTCTTCTACCTCACTTCCTGACTTTTTAAGTGCTGTCTCAGGGCTTCCCCCAATAAGAGCCTGATCCTATGAGTTTTTCTCTGCAAAGCAGTCCTACCCTAACCAGACCCTTCCTAGGGAGAAGGAACTCTCCCACCTCCTCTCTATTGGGTCTTCTCCTAGAAGAGCTCCCTCAGCTTCTTATAAGGCCCAGCCGCCTAATGGGTTCTTAGTTATCTCCACCCACTCTGGCCAGTAGGCAATTAATCACTGCCCAGGTGCAGAGCATGACTCAGATTGGGATTTTTTCCCTTTCTAGCAGGTGATTGGAGTCACTCCATCATACTCTGCAACTGACCTAAAACTTCATGTTTCCCTAAAAATCTAATGGCTACTGAAGACAACTTCTGTTTTCTCCTTGTTGTAATTTTAGAACCAAATTTTCAGTCCAGCACCTGCATTTTTGTAACAACAATTATAAAGGTGCAACATAGGCTATTTAAGACCTGATTCGAAACCAATTAAAGTGAATGTGAAACTTTCAAATTGGCTTTGGATAAGGCCCCATCTAGAGACTGATTTCCTAAGGTACAAAAGGGAATTAGGAACCAAGTAGCCATTGACTTTCAGTAAGAGTTGGGCACCTAACTTCCCTTTGTGTCTTAAAAATCTCCCTCATACCTATCTGATTGTGCCCACAAGTCAGGTACTTGCAACAGATCTCTAAGTGGCTGAAATAGTGGACAAAACTTTCTTCAGTGGGAAAATGCTGATTTACAGCAGCTGAATATTAGACCAATTTCTTTTTTCTCTAAGTGTGGCATCTAGCAGATTATTTCAGGAGGTCTGTTAGGTTTTTTTGGTTTTTTTTAATCAGATTTTTTTTCCTCTTCCCAGTTATCCCTCTTCATTTCTTTCATTCCCAGGCCTGTTCAGTTAAAGTTCTATGCTAGTCATCTTCATTTTTTTGTCTCCATCTTGTGATGCTTCTACGATCTCTGGCAGATTTAGCTCAGTGGTCTGCCAGTGATATGGGAACAGGAGATCAGTTACTGTAGAAACCACTTGTGATTTTGCTTTATGTGTTGGTTTTATTAATGTTCTCTTTTCTAGCGAGTCAGGAGACAAGTTATCTGTCATTTCTCTCCATCTTTTAACTTGGCACACCAATTTCTTCCAAGACATATACTCTGGTCTATATTATCAACTTGATGTATGAGATTTACCAGTAGGTGTATAACTTATAGAGTAATGAGAACATACACCTATGTTTATGGGGTCTTAGATCAGTACAGTGCCTTCAGAAGATCCAAAAACGTGCTTAGAATGGATACATCAAGATGAGTAGCAAAAAATGCATTATGGATGTAGATTGGAAATAATCATATGTGATGTCCTCATCTTGCCATTTCTGAAAGCAATTTGGGCTAGTAGTTGTCATTTACTATAGGTGCTATGGATATCAATGTTAAACTATTATAATAATAGAGGCCCTTGCACTACCAATTTTGTGTGTATATATATAATTCACTCCATGCCTGGAGAAGGTCTTTAATCTAATCATCTCAAATCCCACAATCAAAAATTAATGTTACTGTTTAAAAAGAAAGTCATCAATGTTTCCAAAA
Organism: Chelonoidis abingdonii; assembly: GCF_003597395.2. NCBI lineage: Eukaryota > Metazoa > Chordata > Testudines > Testudinidae > Chelonoidis > Chelonoidis abingdonii. The sequence goes on along the minus strand of NC_133773.1, from coordinate 135,587,565 downwards.
TTGATCACACACACACAAAATCATGAGTCAAAATACTAATTAGCAGTGAAATATTTTAATGAATTCAAATATTCCCAGGCATCAAAGGCAACCAAGAAAATCTCAGATATACTGCCTCACCAAACTCTTCATGGAGGAAAAGCCAGTATTTAAATGCTATAATGAAATATTTTAACAATGTGTGCAATGTCATTCCTACTCATTGTACAACTGGAGCTCTTAAAAATTCATCAGAGCACCATCAGCCTCAAAAATTAATCATAAAAACAGCATTTAAAGTATACAGCACAATTATCCATCAAAGGGCTCATATTGCCACATCTGTAATAAAAATGGTCTAATGGTCCAACACAGACACTTAATCTGACTTTACTTTTAAAAAAATCCCAAACCTTTCTAAAAACTGTGTATATCATTTGACATGAGCTGTATTTTCAGGCTCATGGTCCAGGTGTATTTTAAGGTTCTATGCGAGAAATATAAGATCCAGCTACAGTCTAACCCCGAAGGAACCGAATTGATTTTTCCACCACTCATCCATGTGACTGTAAAATGATTCTAATTCTTCAGCCCCAAAGCATTCAGCCAAAGCCAAATTACACTTATGCACTACACTGTCAGTAAAACAGCAAATAATGGAGAAGCTCAATAAAATGGCCAAGATAAGTCAACAGATACTCTTTGAAGATGAAAGTCACTTGCACTTCTGTTTTTAACCATTAGAGGTAACCACAATGATACAAAAGAACCCCACAGAGCTGTATTTCCATGCAATGGTAGCTATTTCAAAGATAAAGCCAGCCGGTGACAATATGCACAGCTCCATCAAAGTCTGTGCAATTAGGTTGCTAGACATGAACTGAGGATCTAGCTCTATAATGTTCTATAATGCCTAATTTGGGGGTGAAATCCTGGCTTCATTAATAGTTTTCAGATTGACTTCAGTCTTTACTCAGGCATAACTCCCACTGACTTCAGCAGCTGGGCGTGGATCCAGCAAAATCACTGAACACCTTATTTAAAACTGGCACATGCTAGAGTGCTTTGATGAATCAGGTCTATGATGAACTTGGCACATGTGGCATATGATCACCACTTCCTATCTGTCCAAAAGTTCCTTTCCATATTTTTTTTTTTTTGGAATTTCCACACTTTCTCAGTCTTTAAATTAACTTGAATAATTCCTGGTAGCTAGTGTTCAAATCCTGGCTCTGCCACAGCCTTCCTGTGTGACCTTAGACAAGTCACTTAAGCCTGGGTCTATACCTAATGTTAGGTCAACCTAGCTATGTTGCTCAGGGGGATGATGATAGATGTAGTTATGCTGATTTAAGCTTGGTTATAGACATCATTAGGCTGACAGAAGAATTCAGCAGATAGGCATTGAAGAATCTTCTATCAATCGTGCTACTGTCTCTCGAGGGGGTGGATTAACTACAGTGATGGACAAACCCCTAGCTCACAGCAAGTCTCTCCACTATGACACTGCCATGGCACAGGTCCAGCACCTTAGCTATGCTACTGTAGAGTCTGTCATGTAGACAAGCCTAATGGTCTGGGCACCTAATTCTCACCCATATTAATTATAGTAATAGGAGACATACTTATCTCCTAGAACTGGAAGGGACCTTGAAAGGTCATTGAGTCCAACCCCCTGCCATCACTAGTAGGACCAAGTACTGATTTTTACCCAGATCCCCAAGAGGGCCCCTCAAGGATTGTACACACAACCCTGGGTTTAAGCAGGCCAAATGCTCAAACCACTGAGCTATTGCTCCCCTCAACTAGATTTGGGCAATAAGATTGTAGCAGGGTAAAATTTTTCAGCCAAAACTTTTTTCCAACAAAAAATGCTGATTGTGACTGACTGAAATATTTTCAGAATTTGTGTTGAATTCAACTAATTGTTTCAGGAGAAAAGTCAGAAAAAGTTGAAATGTTTCATTTTGACAATTTTGAAATGAAACCACTTTGACTTTTTAATTAGAAACAACTATACATTTAGAAATTCACTTAAATTTTACTTTAAAAATTTATGAAAGCTTAGACTAAACAAAATATTTCATTCCACAGAAAATGAATTTATTTCCCTTATATTCTGGGTCACTGAAAAATTCATTTTTTGTTGTTGTTTTGGTTTGGCCTGAAACAATTCCTACCCACCCTCCTGTTGAGTTTTCAGTTTGGCCAGCAAACTGAAAAATCAGTTATTGACACAACTCTAATCCAGATATTTCAGAAAACATTGGAAATCTTAGTTTAATCGCTCTCTGCCTTGTGTGGTTGTGTAGAGTTGTGCAAGTGGTAAGATAGATCGTCTAGTGTGTGGAGAACTGTACTGGGACTCAGATGACTGGTCTTCAGTTCTCAGCTCTGCCACAGTTTCCCTTTGTGACCTCATGCAAATCACTTAGTCTCTCTGCACCTCAATTTCCCCATCTGTATAATGGGGATAACAGTACTTCCCTGTCTCACAGCACTGTTGTGAAGTTAAAATTCATTAACAATTGTCAGGTACGTGATGGCAATGGGATACATAAAAATACCTAGATATACTCTATGAGGACCTGAACTCTGTCATATAAGAATTCACTCCTTCTGAGTAGTCACCCAAATCCTGCCTATCTCGCCTTATAGGGGTCCAGTGTGTACCCCAGATGGTGGGAGCAGAGTTTGTCCCTGAAGAATGACTGTTGGAGGTGGTGATATGATTTTAGTCATTGTTTTGGTTAGCACTCTAACCAAATATTAACCAGGAGTCTGCTTCTTCTCCCAGGGATAGTCTCACTTTGTTGGGGACAGTATCCGGCCCATCCAAACTTTTGGATGGTGCTTGCTTATTTTTTAAACAGTCTGTAAGTGAATATGCTTGTGTTCCTCCTACACTAGGATTCATTGATCAAAGGTGTCATATCTAAATGGAAAACAACAAGGAAATAAACATATTTACTGTGAAATAATCAACAATCGTGCGCCATGACTCAAGGTATATATTCTATCTGTCTAACAGATAAAAATATAATTTAACATAATTACATAAGAATGGCCATGCTGGGTCAGACCAATGGTCCATCTAGCTCAATATCATGTCTTCTGACAGTGGCCAGTGACAGATGCTTTACAGGGAATGAACAGAAGAGGGCAATTATCAAGTGATCCATCCCTTGTCGTTCAGTCCCAGCTTCTGGTGGGGTTGCATCCCTTACTATCTTGGCTAGTAGTCTTGATGGACCTATCTTCCATTAACTTATCTAATTCTTTTTTTGAATCAAGTTATATTTTTTGGCCTTCACAACATCCTCTGGCAATGAATTCTACACATTGACTTTGTGTTATGTGAAGTACTTTATTTTGTTAGTTTTAAACCTACTGCCTATTAATTTCATTTGGTGACCTCTAGGTAAATAAGACTTCCCTATTCACATTCTCCACATCATTCATGATTTTATAGCCCTCAATCATATCCCCATTATTCATCTCAGGGAAAAAGAAAACTAATGTTTATTTTGAAACAAGATATATAAATATTTTTCTGGTGACCAAAAATAAAATCATAAAGTCATTAACTTTCCCCTTCCTGAAAGAAGCTTTAATTTTCTTCTATTGTTTTTCTATTTCTGTTGATGGGAATTTAAGAGGTAAATCTCCTGCTGCATGAATGATGTGAGGAAATGAACTGTGGAGAAGCACAAACTAACTTGGAGGTATCTTATGGAAAAATCCAAGCAGTGAGCATGTGGAATTTGCCTCTGCCAAAAGCATGAAGCCACTTTATTTTCTAAAATACAGCAAAAGTGCTCTTATTTCCCTAATATACAGAACTGCCGTGTTGTTACAACAAAAGAGAAGACACATTAAAACTGCTTAGAGGATGGCCCATTTTTATTGAACTGAAATAAAATTAAGATGTTGTATTCAAAGCAAACAGTATTACATTGAGGACAAAATCAAGTAGGTATAAAATAGGGGAGGAGTGTGTACCGTGGGGGAATACCCTGTACCCCCATGTTTATCCTTATATGATTGTGTGGTATCTAATGCAAAGTTTGTCATGTTGGGGGTCTTCAGAAGGCTCATGATGCACTCAGCATTGTTGTTACAGTAACGTTATAGTAATGTTACAGGTTGCAATTTCATGTATATAGTTATGAGGCTGAAAATGTGTCCTCATGGCTTAAAAGAAGCCCAGGCAAAACCCTCCAGGAGCAGAGGGGCTGTTCACACCTCATCAGGGCACATATGGGACAAACCTAGGCCAGGCTCACAGGAACAAAGGACAATGGCTTAGGCAGCAACAAAGGAACTGTTGGACTCTGGAGTGAGTCACCCCCCATTCCCTTGGTCAGTTTGGGACTGTGATGAGGTAATGCTCACCTGACTCTGAAAGGGGAGGCAAAGACAAGAGAGAAGAAAAAAACATGATAAAAGGGAGAGACATTTCACATGCTCTTCCTCTCTCTTCTACTTCCATCTACAGACACCACTATCAAGCAACTGAAGTGCTGATCAAAGGGGAGTGCCTGGCTGAAGGGCAACCTGCCAGCCTGTGGTGAGAAGCATCTAGGTTTGTAAGGACACTGAAAGTGTTAAGATCAGCTTAGAAGGCATTTTGCTTTTACTTCATTTGACCAAATCTGACTTGTGATTTGACTTATAATCACTTAAAATCTATTTTTTGTAGTTAATACATCTGTTTGTTTATTCTACCTGAAGCAGTACGTTTGGTCTGAAACATGTCAGAGACTGCCATTTGGATAACAAGCCTGGTACATATCAATTTCTTTGTTAAACTGATGAATTCACATAAGCTTGCAGAATCCAATGGGCATAACTGGGCACTGCAAGATGGAGGTTCTTGGGTTGTGTCTGGGACCAGAGATATTGGCTAGTGTCATTCAGTTTCACAATCCAAGTAGCGACTGGCCAAAAGCGCTCACTCTTGTATCTGGGAGCAGCTTACATGCTAGAGGCTGTGTGTGACCAGCCCAGGAGTGGGTATTCTCACAGCAGAGCAGGATAAGGCTGGCTCCCAGAATCGAGGATTGGAGTGAACTAGCAGATCACTCATCCAGGTAACATCAGGGAAACGTCACAGGGAGGAATGAGATCTATAATTTTGGAGTTGCATAGCGGCACATTGAGTCTTTCCCTCCTACGTTTGGGGTCTGAATGTGGATCATGATAGTATTAAACTTGCTGCCATTGGAAGGTTAAAATAGATTAGTGGCTCTTAATTTCTAGTGGACAATTCTTTACATTTAGGGTTCTCAACTTGGAGAAGGGGGGTCACAAACTGGCATGAGGGGCACACCTCTTATGTCCTTCCAGGCTAAAACACTGAATTGAGATTCAAAACAGCTGGGTTCTAGTATGGGCTCTGCTACTGATCTCCTGGGTAATCTTGGGTAAGTCATTTCATCTTTGTCTCATTTTTTCCCCATCTGTAAATGGGGACCTGGATACTAACTTCCTTTGGAAAGTTCTCGGGAATCTACAAATGCAAAGTGATATATCAGAGTTAGGGAGTGGTCTCAGGATGGGGTAAAAATGGGTCACGGTACAGGGAAAAGATTGAAAACCACCAGTCACCGAAGACAACAGAAGCATATTTTGCATCCCTGCTGCACTCTTGGCAGAGTGGCTAAGTACATTTTCATAAGCAAACTAGGGAAATATGGTCTAGGTAAAATTAATATAAAGTGTGTGCACAAGTGATTGAAAAGTCATACTTGGAGTGCAATTTACAGAGGCTACCAGTTGTCACAGCCTCCAGCTGGGGTACTTTTGCAGCTCATGCATTTAGCCCTGAAGGTCCCTGGTTCAATCCCAGTTCTGTCAGCCAGAAAAGCAGCCATCGCATTAATACTGCTGCTCTGCCATAGCACAGCTCTGTCTGAGGGCATGTCTACAGGTTGTTGCAGTGCTGCTTCAGAGGGGAATATATTAATACGCAGTATGGAACTTTTAACGTGCTTCAGCAGAATCCGCACAGGCCACTTAGTGCATAACACACTGATGCACATTAGAAATCACACCCTCTAGTGTGCATTTCTGTGCTGCGTAGAAATACCCTAAGACTCTGGAATGTGAGAGAGGATGCTTGTTGCTGCTGTTCAGTTGGTAGCGGCATAAGGTTTCACATATGGTAGCCGCAGTTGCTAACTCATCTTTTTCTGTTGACAGAGGGTGACATTCTGGGGCCCTCCTTGGGGAGACTCCTAGTACCTGCTGTAGCTATTCATTTTGCATTTCGTCTGAAGGAGGTAATGGTGTTACAGGAGTTTTTGACTGTGACGTTCATTTCAGATTTAACGCTGGAAGCTCTGGCTGTCACAATTGTCTTTTTAAATTTATTAGATTCAGAGAACAGTATTTTTGACCATAGGTTTGAGAAATAGGGCTGCAGGGAGGGTGGGGGGTGATGGTGCTGCAGCAGCCCCAGGTTTTATGCAGGGTCCCAGGTGCCAGCCCTGCTCCTGGCCACACATGCAGGGTCCTGCATCACAGCTGCCGGCCCCATGCCCAGGGGTCCCGGCTGCTGGCCCTGCTCCTGGCCACGCATGCAGGGTACTGCATCACGGCTACCAGCCCCATGCCAAGGGGTCCCAGCTGCCACACACTGGACTCTGCTACTGGCCTCACCCCTGCCCCCAGCCGTGGCCCCAGCCTCGAACCCCTTATCCCTGTCCTTGTCCCTCCTCGTGGAGACATACCTCTGCTCCCGGCCTCAGCTCTGGGGGGAAGGAATGGGGTAAAAAGTTTGGGATAGTTTTCTGGCTTTCAGCACCTTCGCTACAAAAAGCCTTCCACTGTCACTGTTTTTGACCTAGTTGGGCCCAGAGCCAGGCAGAGACCTACAAGGATTTCATATTACCCAAGAAATGCCTAGTCAAATGTGTGACCTTAATGCCCAAGAGGAGGATACCCAGCTAAGTTCCAGGGCCTGGTATTGCTCCCATTTTACTGATTGTTATTTATATTATCATAGTGCCTGGGAGAACCAGTCACGGACCACACCCCACTGTGCTAGGTTGCCTTCTTTTTTCATATTCATCACAAGTCAATATCTAGACTGATGTGGCAGTTAGATGTGTGAACACTCATAGTAGCAACTCCACTCTCCAGTTGTCTAATTGTGCCCTCCTACACTACATGTCTGACTGTCTGCCTTGCCGCCCTGCAGTTACACTGTGAAGATCAGGCTAAGAAAAATTTCTGTTGAAGCTACTCTGGTAAACCTAGTCCAGGATCTGCATTCCAGGTTGTAAACAGGTGGATGTAAACGACATCTTCTGAAATTCATCAGCATGCCTCTCTGCCCCAGAGTTACTGCCACTCTGCGAGGACATAGCTGTCAGCCCTGATATGCCATTGAAACTGAGCCAGCAGCACTGGACATGAATGCATGAATAGCCACTGCAAAAAGATACTGCAAAGTCAGCTGTGGCAAGTCAGCAGGAATTACAGATATATATGTTTTCTTCTACAGGTGGGCTGATCTTCTTGTTTATATGCACCTACAGAAAACACAATCTGCCTTGTGTGAGGCAGATTGTTTTCTTCCAACATAGCCTCCATGCAGTTTTAAGGCTGATGGCATCTTGTTGAAGTTTTGAGGGGGTTATGAGCCAACGCATACATTAGATATGTGGCTAAGACAACCATTAGTGATACAGGTGGCTATTTATTTAGTGCTGAATCAGTGACACAATTATGCAGCCTTCTGTCCCAAACTGCTGTACAACATTCAGCTGGAATAAACACCAGTGTCAGGACTGAAGTTTGTAGAACATTTGTCTGTGTTCCCCAGGAGGTTCCTGGTAGCTTCTGTATCAAGACAATATGGGATGTGATCCTTTTCTTTTTACCTCTCTTCCAGCCAGTTGTCATTTACTTAGGAGTCAAACTTGATTGAAGTCTAACAGACTAGTCTCATCTAGAACACTTGAAAATGTTGCAAGGGGCTGTACAAATATGGAACAAAAAGAAAGTAATATTGATGGGAGAAGAAGTCAGCCTGTAGCCATATAGGTATCTTCACAATTTTTGGGAGGAAGAGGAAGATGTGAGGAAGAGGAGGATGTAACTCCACTTGCTCACTCTAGCATTGTTTTAGGGTGAAAATAATTGATCAGGAGAAAACCCTATAAAATATGGATGAATGTACTCATTTTGCCTCATTCTGAACACTGTGGGCTCAAGCGTTAAACTCAAACTCAAAAGTTAGTGGATTTGAATCTGGTTAGAAGAGGCTGTGTGTGCATATGTGGGTGGGTGGAGGGGTACAGAATGAAAAGCAAATGCAGAGATTATGAAAAATAGAACAGTGATGGAGAAAGAGAAACCCTTTAGAAAGAAATATTATGTATATACCATATCCTGGGTGCCCACTTGTTCCAGATTAGCATTTCCAAGGGAGATGAGCATGTGAGAGAAGGCGTAGAGAAGGGGTGTATTTGTAATACACAGCACAGACTCTTCTTTAGGCAGTGGGTCGGTGAGGTTCTTTCAGGCATATCTTTATTAGTGATAAAGTGACAGTTGCCCTGGAAACAATGCTTATTAGCATATAGTAAATACAGTAGTTTCACAAAATATTACAGTGCATTGGCAGCATGGAATTTATTGGGCTTCTTCTGGCAGCAATAAACTGATATACTGGGCCAAATTCACACCTTGTGTTATCTCCACTGCTGCATGGTGGGCACCACAAGAACATTTACTTTATTCATTTCTAAAAATATGGAGTCTGGTATTTTTATCAGGACAACTTTCTGCCCAAATAACAGCTGCTAATAATCATGGTGAATATTTTACCTGGCAAGTGAGTAGGTAAGGCAGACATATTTACTGCACAGGGGAAAGGTAAAAACAATAGGAAAATATGAACAAAATTGTCCAAATGCAGTACAACTCCATTACCCCATTACCATTGATAACCAGAATCTATATTCTGATTTTGCCAGGGCTCAGACACTGTGCATATGAGAATGGAAATAGTATCTACTTACTCTACCTACACTCCACTCACAGTCCAAGAGTAACAGGATGTTTCTTTCCATTAAACCATCAGAAATGAAAGAAGTAACAATATTCATGTGAGATTGTTATTATTATGCTTCAAAGTCAACACTCCTTTGGGATGAATGAAGGCAATTTATGCATATCAGGACATAATGCTGAACCATCACCTGTACAAAGCTCAGGCACAAAGGCCTTGAGCACAGTATCTTTGAGGAGGCAGGCCAAAGGAATTCTACCCTCACAACACAACAATTTGACATGTGAATTCTGCATTCCCCCTCCCCTTCCACTATATAGCCCAAGGTGTTTTGAGAATAGCTGGGAACTTTCTGTGGTGGATTTAGACCTATGGATCCAATACTGTAGTAGCCCTACTTACCATTCCTTTGTATGGTCCCTGCCTTGTCTTTAGGATGGTACATTCTGCTCCCTTTTCTGCATCCCATCAACTCCGTAGGCTGGTAAGTAAGAAGGAGTGGGGAGATAAGGAAAGGAGTTGACCCTGGCTATTGCACATGCCATACATGGCTTCTTTCATCCTCACTTCTCTAGAAACAGGGATAATCTGGCTCAATGATGGTACAGGCAGTGACTGCTGGTGTAACAAATATCTGAAGAATGGTTCATGGCCCTGTGAAAGACATGTTGAATGAAAAGCTAAGAGGATGTGACCCTGATCCTTGGTCCTGCAGGAACTCACACAGCCTAATAATGCTATCTGACAATGGTACAAGCCCTGAGCTCCAGGAGGCATTTCCAAACCATTATAATGCTGCCAGACACTGACATGTACTAGCCCCACATGATTCCTAAAGGCACATAGTCTCTGTAGTAACTGCCTCTATTTCGTCAAAACAAAACAGGGCCCTTTGAGAATTCTCTGGTTAGTAGTGAATTGATGATGATGGACCTATCCTTCTCAATAGCTCTTACATTCACCAGCTTTATGTACTTCAGCATCCACTGACATTTGAGGAGGGAAGTAGTATATGATTTCTCCTCACATCCCGCATCAGTGTTGCCCTCTGTTACAACTGTGCCGCCTCAGAGGGCAACTGACTTCTTGAGATATAAGGACCTAATCCAAAGCCCATTGAAGCCAATGGAAAGATGCCCATTGCGGTCAATGGTCTTTGCATCATGGCCTCAACAAAGACAACAATTTAATCTAATACATTTTTTAGAAGTTTGTGAAAACATTCATAATTGGCACTGTGCTGATTCTTTCCCAACTGCAGATGTTCATCAGAAGGAGTGATCTGTAGAATGGCAAAACACCCCTAAGAGAGATACAATAGTGACAATTATATAACCTGATGACCTCTTATCACAGTCTTGCAATGTGATGTCTTGATTTTGCCAAAAGAGACGGATGAAATCTGGGCTATTGTGCACTGATCTATTGATCTTTATAAGTATTCAGTCGTGCTTCACCCACTTTGTTTCCTGTATGAGAGCCTTAGGGGAGATGAATACAAAGATGTCCTTCTCCAGAAGATCGTACTGATAGATGGCCTTTACTCTTCTAATCTTACCATATCAGAGTGAAGCAAATTGGCAGAGATAGGCAAAAAAGGAGGATCATTTTGATTTTGCTGGCAGGTTTTTTGCTTTGTAGAATCAGGACCAAGAGCAGGGGTGGCTCAGATGTGTTCTTTTCTCTCTGATACCCAAAGTTGGGAGTGGGAAGGTTAATATGAAGTTACTGGATCTTGCCCTTTCTCTACAAACTATTTATTAGTCTCTCTTCATAGTGGAAAAGATGCTATTTAGACTCCATGTTGCTTTAGAGCAGCAAGATTTTATCGAGCAGTTGTGGATGTAGTTTTCTTAAAAATGAATTGATTTTACCCATCTACACCTTAGATTTTCCTTTCCTTTCTTGCTGTCTGTTATTTTGTTCCTCTCTATTATCCAGACAACATGTTAGGTAGAGTGTCTTGGTTATTCCAAAGCATGATTCTCAGCAAGAAGTTGCAGGATGCCTTTCATAACTCTGTATTTTTATTTTGTACCATATAATTACGCTGACTGGAAGCATAGTTGTCCAACGCTGGCTCCAAGATGCAGCTTCGTGACTTGTAAATTTCCTTCTGCAAAATGCTTGTAGATTGAGTGAATAATCTTATAAAATGAGTTTTATTTTATGTTATCCCCATAGAACATTATAGGAATTGCAAAGAGGAGAGGATACAAGTATTTTGTAGCCTTAAAGTAGAAAGTTAAACTTCAATTAAACTTCTTTTCTTATAATAATAAACACTGGGATAAACAATGGAATAAAAAAATAGCTATGACACTTAGCCAGGTTTCAGAGTTGTAGACATGTTAGTCTGTATCAGCAAAAACAATGAGGAGTCCTTGTGGCACCTTAGAGACTAACAAATTTATGTGGGTATAAGCTTTTGTGGCATAGAACCCACTTCATCAGATGCATGGAGTGGAAAATACAGTAGCAGGTATTTATATATAGATAGATAGATATAGATATATATAGTACATGATACTTTTTAACAGAAGTTCCCAGACAGATTTGCAGATGTTAGTTAAGAATATGAGAACCACCTTACTGGTCAGACCAAGGGTCCACCTAGCCCAGTATCCTGTCTCTAACAGTGACCAATGCCACTTACTTCACAGAGAATGAACAGAACAGGCAATCATCGAGTGATACATGATCCCCTGTCATCAACTCCCAGCTTCTGGCATCCAGAGTATATAGCTGCATCCCTGACCAACTTGGCTAATAGCCACTGATGAATCTATCCTCCATGAAATTATTTAGTTCTTTTTTGAACTCCATTATAGTTTTGGCTTTCACATCCCCGGCAATCAGTTCCACAGGCTTACTAGGCATTGTGTGAAGAAATACTTCCTTTGTTTGCTTTAAATCTGTTACCTATTAATTTAATCAGGTGACCCCCTTTTTCTTGTGTTATGTGAAGGAGTAAATAACACTTCCTTATTCATCTTCTCCACGCTATTCACAAAATTATAGACTTCTATGATATCCCCTTTTAGTCCTCTCTTTTCCAAGCTGAAAAGTCTCAGGCTTTTTAATCTTTCCTCATAAGCAAGCTGTCGCATATCCCTAATCATTTTTGTTGCCCTTCTCTGTACCTTTTCCAATTCTAATATATCATTTTTTGAGATGGAGCAGAAAGAACTACATGCAGTATTCCAGGTGTGGGCATATGGTGGATTTATATAGTGGCATTATGAAATTTTCTGTCTTCTTATCTATCCATTTCTTAATGGTTCCAAGCATTCTGTAGGCTTTTTTTGACTACAGCTACACATTGAGCAGGTATTTTCAGAATACTATCCACCATGGTGCCAACAGCCCTTTCTTGAGCGGTAACAGCTAATTTAGACCCCATCGTTTTGTATGTATAGTTGGGATTATGTTTTCCAATTAAACCACACAAAACCCTGGGAGAGTGGTAATGGATAGGGTTGGGAAGAGGTCATTTCACTTTCTTCTGAAAGGCACCCATGTCTGGGATAGAATGTGGCTGTTTGACAGTGGACCATAACTTTTAGGTCCTTTGGAAGTTCCTCTCAATTCCCTTAGACACAACTAAGCACAATAGTGTTATGTCATCTGCATATTTTGCCACTTTACTCTTAAAGAAAATGTCTCTCTGAAGCTCAAAAGGGAAGGACATAAAGATGCAAATGACAGCTTAGGTATGGTTCATGAGCACAAAGGACTGAAGCCTTCCTTCTAGACTTGTGCCAGGAAGACCCACAGCTGTTCCAAAAGATTACATTCTCTCTACCTAAATTCCTGCTGTGGCTTCAATTGGATTTTTCAATTCCTGCCTTAAACTGTTGTGCACTGGTGCTGTGTGCTGTGAAATAGCTTCCATATTTCATGCTGGAGTCGGCTGCATTTCATAGGTGGAGGAAGTAAAGCCCTGGGTCTGTGTAGTTTGTGAATCAAACTGTGAAATGCTTTGGGATCCTTTGGAATTAAATACTACATAAATGTACGCTGATATCATTTGTAATCATCCAGATACGGTACTTCTAACTTGACATCTTTTTAAATAATATTTCTTATCTATGAAGAGCTCCATGTTTAAATACTGCATTTCTCTGAAATGAACTGGTCTAGATCACTAAATACAAGTTAGCTGTTTTTAAGTGTGGACAGGGAATGATTTGTTAAACTGAAGAGCTAAATTCACTATCCTACAGCACCTTACCATGTGCATGGTTAGGGTCTGTATCTGCAACCTCTACTCATTTGAGTAACTTAATTGACTTCAGTAGGACTATTAGGCTGCAGGATTGTGATTTATAGGCCTGATTCAAAGCTCATTGATTGAAGTAGCTTTCCTGCCTCGGAATCAGGGCGGGCTCTAGGCACCAGCTAAGGAAGCAGGTGCTTGGGGCGGCCAATGGAAAGGAGCGGCATGTCCAGATCTTCAGCAGGAATTCAGCGGCAGGTCCCTCGGTCCCCCTCTTCCTCTTTGAGCTGCGGCTGAAGAGGAAGAGAGAGGGAGTGAGGACCCGCTGCCAAACTGCCGAACTCTCACTGAAGAATGGTGTGGCGCTATTGAGCTGCCGCCGAAGTGCTGCCGATCGGCTCCCCCCGCTGCTTTCGGTGGCAGAAAACCTGGAGACAGCCCTGCGAGTCAGAATTCAGTGAGCTTTGGAGCATGACCTTGTTGATCTTTACATACAATGCTCTTCTACCACAATGTGTTCTCTGAACCTGAATCCATTAGAGCTAGATAATAAAGAAGTACATTTAGCACCAGAGAACAAAAACCTACTTTCAGTAGATCTCAAGTCAATTAGTTTCCCCAGATGTTTTTCATACACTCCAGCACTCTAGCACTATCACTGGTAAAAGTGTGGAGTTGAGGCCCATTGAACACTTGTAATTTCCCCAAGATATTCTAATTATGGGAGCAGCTGTTCTAAATAACTTTGTATATATTCACAGGGGAAAAGTGCAATTAGTGGTCCTCATTGCTCACCTTCAGTGGTATGGCTGTCAGGTTACACATAGATCTTGGTGAAACACTTGCCATGAATAAAGAAGAAGGTTCATTTCGCCCTGTTTTCCTATTCATGAAATGTCCATGAATATACTAGAGTCACTTTTCAGAAGAGGTTTGCCAGAAATTCTTTGATGGATCTTTTGTATGAACAAATTCTAGTCTAAGGCTTCATAGCACATTGGTAACAGAAAGTGTTTGATAAATGTGATTTAATATATAGACTGTATGTTATGAGTCATAGGTCACATGACATTGTTTTTCTTCTCTGATTGGATGATATTCCTATCACAAACTCACATAGATATTTCTGGATGGCTGAACAAGCCTTTTGACAATGAAAACTCACCCAAATATACATTATCACCAGCATTTTCAAGAGTTTTCATGGCACTTTGTCTTTCCTCAGCCATTTTTGTTGTTAAACATTTGGTGGAAGAATGAATATTTTCAGAAAGCAAATAAGAAGGCTAATGAATATCAGCCAAATGAAAGTTTTATGTAAAAGATTTTTTCTTTATTTGTCCATCACAAGTTAAATTTAGGCATGCAGATATTTCTGCAGTGGGATCATGCATAAAAGATCATTCATTAAAGGTAGTGCAAGCTGGCCTATTACATACAATTGCTGACAATAGTCAGCAAAAGCTGGAGACAAACAGACTGGTTTAAGTTAAATGAACTGTGATAAGAGGTCCTCAAGGCTCATGGCAGAGTCACAGATTGGCATAACAACCATCTGAAAGGTTCCAGTAATAGGAGGGAATTTTGATTGTTAGGAGGGAATTTAGATTGGTTAATAATAACAGGAGGCCGCCCCTCCTTGGAGATTTTTCACCTGGGGGTGATTGATCACTACACAGGATGCAGGGGGATGCATTGGCAAGAAGGAGCAAGTTTTACCATCATGGTTGCTACCCCCATTGTCTGACACGCTGACAAAGTGGGCCTTCATTGTCCTGACCCCAAGAGACAATCTTACCAGACAGGGCCAGAATGAGTGAACCAGATGACATTGCTACCTCAACAAGCTTCAGTTAAATCCCAATCAATACCTGAAATGTGAGAACTGGGTTCCTCCTTCCATCCCACCCTCAGTGTCATTTTCCTTCTCTGCTTTATTTTTCCTCTTTCCTGTCTCTCCCTGTTTTTGTCTTCTGACTAAAAGAGTCTGGATTAACTCAACAAGACAGCTCCATCTTTTGCAGTACCTCTGTGAGCCTGTGATCAGGAAGGTAGCTAAGAGCAATACTTTAAAGCATAACACTGATCCAAGTTTGCCAGATCTCAGAGGTTACATCTATGCAGCAAGCAGAAACCCACCACAACGAGTCGCAGACCCAAGGTCTACCGACTAGGGTTCACAGGGCTC
The DNA here is from genome assembly GCF_003597395.2 of Chelonoidis abingdonii. Classification (NCBI taxonomy): domain Eukaryota; kingdom Metazoa; phylum Chordata; order Testudines; family Testudinidae; genus Chelonoidis; species Chelonoidis abingdonii. Next base: position 135,572,157 of record NC_133773.1, on the reverse strand, counting down.
TTGCTTTGGCTCTAAAAACTGCTGTATAGATGTTCGGGCTCAGGCTCTGGCGCTTGGGGTGATGGAGGAGTCTTCAGAGCCCAAACTTCAGGCTGACCCTGAATACCTACACAGCTATTTTTAGCATCAGGTTCTGAAATTTGCTGCCATGGGTATTTTGCTTACCATGTAGATGTAACCGTAGTGGGTAAAACCATGTGCTTGGCATTTGAGGGTTCCAAAGAAGGGTTAGCACTAGAGAGAGAGCTGTGTTTTCTGTCTTTGCTATTTTTTCTCCTTTTTGTATGTTTGTCTAAAAGAAAACAGGATCGGAGTTTCATAACAGCAGCTCTAGATCACCTAAATTAACTTTTTCTCTCTCCCCCCCATGATAGTTACTACCATAATTAGTACCATCTAAAAACTATCACACAGGGGTCTCCCCTATAAAATATTCTATACAGCTGAAGGGAGAGAGAATAAGGGATATTGTTAAAATGAAAGCATGACATCCTTAATTTACATTTCAAGTTATTTAATTGTTTTCCCTCTTCTTTTTCTGTACCTTTTGAAAACATTTTTAGTGATAATTGTTAGCCAGCGATAAATTCACATGAAACCCTGGACTGCACTTAACTGATGGTGTAGCAGTGAACAATAGTTTCATTAACATCTGTGATGGGGTAAGGCCAGATGGCTACAGTAAAGTACTGAGGAACAAGTATGTCAGCCCCAGGCTAAACAAATCCCTAGGACCCTGGTAACCAAATAGCAGTTGCTCCAGGTTAATCAAGGCACCTGGGGCCAATTAAGATCTTTCTAGAAGGCAGTGGAGATAGCTACTTTTATTAGAACACCTGCAGCCAATCAAGGCAGGCTAATCAGGGCACCTGGGTTTAAAAAGGAGCTCACTCCAGTCAGGCAGGGAGGAGCCAGAGGACAGGAAGTGCGTGTGAGGAGCTGGGAGCAAGAGGCACAAGGAGCTGAGACTGAGAGGGTGTGTTACTGGAGGATTGAGAAATTATCAGACAATCAAGCATTATCAGACACCAGGAGGAAGGTCCTGTGGTGAGGATAAAGAAGGTGTTTGGAGGAGGCCATGGAGAAGTAGCCCAGGGAGTTGTAGCTGTCATGCAGCTGTTACAGGAGGCACTAGACCGCTGCAATCCACAGAGCCCTGGGCTGGAATCTGAAGTAGAGGGCGGGCCCGGGTTCCCCTCAAACCTCCCAACTCCTGATCAAACACAGGAGGAGCTGACCCAGACTGTGGGTTCCACCAGAGGGGAAGATCACTGACGTGAGCAAATCCGCCAAGGTAAAGGAGGAACTTTGTCACACATCTTATTCCTCGCTGGACCTGACACAGACCCTTATCAACTCCGCAGGGGTGAGATATGTCCACCATAAATATGTGATGATGAGTGTTGTAGAAAGCACAGTCTGTGGTTTGGAGAATTGGTTAAAAAATAGGTGAAAACTGTGAAAATGAGTTTGTTCTTTAATTTAAAAGTTTAGCAAAATTTCAAAATTTGAGATATTTTGAACATCTTTAAAGAAAGCATCTATTTTGAACTCTTGAAGCCAGCAGGTCAATTCATGTGCTTAAAGCAAGACATAAGCTTGAGTAGCTTGCTGAGTCAAGGCCTGAGTGAGGAAGCTCTGCAGATTTTTCAAGTTCAGTTGGGATATGAAAGATGCCAAGGCAGTGGAGATCTACAAATCTTTAAGAATATGAGTGATCCAGAGATCAGGGGAAGCCACCCATGCAAATAACAGCACATGAAAATGTTTTTAAACAGATAATTACAGAGATTCAGCTAGAGGTAGTGTAATAAAAATAACCAAAAACAATTTTTTAGACAAAAATGGATTTTCAAGCTAAATGATTTTTGTGGCTTTTTGCCATTTTCAATCATGAAAATAGGAAAAAAAATTATTTTTTTGCTGAAAGGTTTCTGATTTCAGTTAATTTTTTTCAATAAATGAGTTTTGATTTTTGAAATCAAAGAATTAAACCTATTTTACTAAAAATAATTTTTCAAAAAAATGAAAAATTTTATTGAAATATGTTGAAAAAAGGATAGTTTATCATATATATATGTTACCAATAGTAGAAAGTAAGATTATTATTATTATTCCCATTTTAAAAATAGAGAACTGATGTTCAGAGAGACTAAGTGATTTTGCCCAAGGTCACATCAGGAATCTGTTGCAGAGCCAGGAACTAAACCGAGATTTCCTGAGCTGTTATCCAGTATCTTAATCACAAGTCCACCCTCTCTTTTAATTTTTCCATAGCTGCCTATTGACAGATATTAGCCACTCCCAAGAAAATCTAACAGATAAAGATGCTCTATCAACAACTGACCGTTGGGAAAAGAACTATGTCTGATAGCTTTTACAATATCAAAGAGAGAACACTCCAACTCTCAAGATCACACATACAAAAAATCCTCAATAAAGTGTTTTTGGTATTTCATACTATTATCTTTTTTCTAGAGCTTGGCAGGCTATGGTGACCTATATCAAAGTAAACATTAATCCAAAAGCAGCCTGTAGTGAATTAAATGTTTTACATAACATCATCTCTTTGCTAGAGCACAAACTTCAACTGAATTTTTTAAAAAAATAAAACAGTAAAACAATGGCTATTAGTTACTTTCTCCCAGCTTTCTTTGATTTGCAATTATGCAAAACACCATAAATCTAGTGCCACTCTACCTGTAGGTGGCATCAGAGGTCTCAACAGATTGCAATATATCATGCTATAAGTCAAACCGTAGATTTTTTGGGAGGAGTTTTATGAAGTAGCTTCTTGTCTATACATTAGAAATTTCTTTCTGTCTTTAAGATAGAGATGCCTTTTCCCTCTGATAAAATAAGGTGGTGTTTAATTCATTATTCTGCTAATTAACCCAAGAGGCAGTGACTTTCTGTCATTTCAGATATATCTGAAACCAATCAACCATGAACAGGAATTGTAGCTAGCTGGTGGCACTTCAGTACTGCACATTTATATTGGAGTTTACATTTTATCTGAAATACTGGTCCTGCCCGAATGATTTAACAGTAATCACCACACTTACTCATGTGCATTCTCTATATTCAATTTATTATAAAACTATAATGTTTACATTAATTACAAGTTAGTGGCTAGTTTAGTTGATTTATATACACCTTGCTCTTTGGCCTCTGTTGGTCATCAGATTCAAAATAAACCTAAACCTACAGACTATATGCTGCTGTCAGGGAAAGTGTTCAACATACAATATCACACCTCAACTGCTAGAATAGGGCCTCATCCTCCCTGATTGAACTAACCTCGTTATCTCTAGCTTGCTTGCTAGCATATATATACCTGCCCCTGGAAATTTCCACTACATTCATCTGACGAAGTGGGTATTCACCCACGAAAGCTCATGATCCAAAAC
>NC_133773.1:135541680-135567937 GCF_003597395.2 Chelonoidis abingdonii | reverse complement strand
GCTTGCTCTAATCATGACTATGTGTAACCCATTAGATGAGCGATGTACCCTCACTGCTCCCCTACTATATTTTGACCCCACCCACAGTACACCCCGCATTGGGGACATTACAGACTGTATGTACTATATTCTAACCCATAACCAAATACCAGCGTCCCCCCATACTCTGTATGTTGCCCCGATGACTAATGACTGACACGCCAAACTCTGTGTATCATCTTTATTTAAATATTCTCTAATAAACATATTGACCTGAGGAAAGCAGAGCCTATTGTCACAGCTGAGCCTTAATTATGGGGTGAGGTTTCCCTAATTAGCAGGCCTATAAAGGCAGCCAAACAGCTGGCCAGGGGCATGGGATCCAGCAAACAGAGCTCAAAATAGGGGAGTGTGCGAGTGGGAGTTTTGGAAAGGGTGTCTGTGGTGGTCTATTTTTGGTTTTCTGTTTACGTTTTTCACAGGATCTTAGGAGGGAAGGTGATGACAGCTACAGAGGCTGCAGTGCTAGTGACCTGAAGAATGGAAGAGACAATGAGATGACGGGATGTGGAAGCTGCAGAATGTACATTATTCTGGAGAGGGTACAGGGAAAGAGGGTACTTTGTTTGTACGAAGTCCCACCTGACAGATCTGAGGTTTGGAGATGCAGCTGGAAATGATGGTTTGATTTCGAACAGCATTTGAGCAGATGATGGAGGGAAGGAGAGGGATGCTGAAGGGAAAACTCAAAGCTTGCAGAAGCATGCCAGACCAAAGAACTGTGAGGGCCGACTATTGGCTGCAGAAAGTGGCCAGTGGAAGCATGTGATTATGAGAACAAGGCAGAGGAAAAGACTGGCTAGCAAAGGAGAAATAAAGTCAAGGAACAGGTTTGCTGAGTTGGAAAATGAAGGGGAGAGGCAGGCAGTAACAGCAGATTAGAGGGCAAGGAAGAAGAGAACAGTGGCTACTGCTACAAGAAGAAGGAAAGAGACAAAGGAGGTAGCCAGAGTTCAGCAACCCAGAAGGACAGAGGTTGACTTGCAGAAGAGAACAGAAGACAAGAGGAGTTGCAACCAGAAAGAACAGAAGGGAAAGCAGTGCAGGTAGCCTAGTACGCTCTGGTACAGCAAAGCAGCAAGCTATTTATAGCCAGTTTAGCATACCAGAAAGACACAGCTACAGCTCTGCTGGAGGAGAGGGGCAGGGCTGGGAGTTCTTCTCCTTTTCCCCCTGCCCCTCCCAGGAGGGAAAGGAGCAGAACGCCGGCAGCTCCTCCAGTGGCTGTACCACCAGCCCCCAGCTTGTCCCCCCAGCACTGTCACCGGTGCAGCAGGAGGACAGAGCCCCTCCCCTACTGCCCTGGTAACATGAGATGGATGTGGGGAGGGGATGGGGAGAGTGTGTGGGCCCCGGGATGGGGACGGGGCTGTGAGGAGTCACATGGAGAGTCATGTGCAGAGGTCATATGTCCCCCTTAGCTGGTGACCCTGCCCCGTACTGGTAAGACATAGATTTTACTTGCACCACTGAGAAAGGGGAAGGCTGGAAAATTAGAAAGAGGCAGGTCTATGTGATTGGGGACTCCCTAGTAAGAAGAACAGACAGGCTTGTCATCAGAATTGATTTGAAGAACAGAAGGGTGTGCTGTCTGAACTAAGATATGGGATGTGGACCTGAGGCCAAAGAGAATCCTTGTGGGAGTGGGAAGTGTAGCCTGATCTATAGATTATGGATTAATTATACTGATTACTTAAGAATTCCCAGTCATTACTTTGAGGGTTGACAGGTTCTTGTCCCAAGATCAGACCTAGTATTGTTAAAATGACTATATATTTGGGAACCCCAATGTGGACAGTTGCACCGCTCACACTATAGGAACTCTTCTATATTTACAATAGTTTATTAATACATTTATCAAAGTCACAAATACTCTGATCCTGTAAGGTAGATAGAGATATAGAACATTTGTATACCTGAAATGTTAGCCATTATCTTCCTCATCATCATCACCTTCCTCCTCATCACAGTGGCCATCATCCTGGCACGTTCCAAGGGCTACACTGCGCACAGACTGGGATACAACCTTTGTAATATGTTATGCTGACACCACTATATCCGATGCATATTCAGTAGGAGTTTCCCCCCTCTTCCTTATTTGTGTTGCCTCACCCTACTAATGTTGAGGTGAACCTTCTTCTGTAGGTTAGTGTATTAATGATTTCAACTTATTACCATATATGTCAATATGTTGCAATGGAACTCTTCTGGTCAGACATCTGCAGGTGTTCTGTCCAACAGCTGGTTTTACCTCATGTTCCTGTGGCTGGCTGGTGTCGTTATTGACAAAATTCCCCCTTGGACACTCCCCAAAACTTAGAGGTGGCTATTTTAAGCTATTTATCTGTGCCAAAGTACAGAGGCCTCAAACTTTATGCAAACTGCTGAAGCCAATATCTTACAGGATACAGGCCTTAGGGTTCATGCATTATTGTTGAATAAAATAATTTCTAAAGTTAGCTCTATGCGCTACAGAAGGAATTGAATGATGATCCTTCACATAAAAACAGATCATACTGCTAGATTCTGGCTGGAATGCATCAAAGAACACCATGCCAGGCAGGGGAAGATGCTTAATGAAATGGAGGCTCAGGTGATGTTAAGTGAGATGTGTATAATATTGGGGTCTCCTGCAGAGAGCAATGTGATGATCCCTTATTGGATTTACTATTGTTCAAGGTGGCCTCCTGTAACTGGAGCTGGTGGAAAATCAGAATTTCTGTTCCCTTGGAATTTCAACATTTTCTTTTGTTTCAAATCAAAACAAAAAAACGTGAAATTTTACAATCTCCTAAAACAGTATTTCCAAAAAAACTTTTGTCCTGAAAATATTGAAAAGACCTTAGCAGGAGATTACTTATAATATCAGAGTCAAAACAAAATGCTTCAACCTTATCAGAAATTAAATGCTTCAATAATTTCTCATCCAAAATTTTGACAGTCAATATGTTCCTTCCAAATGTTTCAGTTAAGCTGAATCAGCACTTTCCAGTGGGAATGTGTTCCATCAGGAAATTTTCAAACAGATGTACTTGTAACTTTTGTTTTAAGGAAACCCTGGCCTATGTGATCCCTGTGACAGAGAAACCGCCCTACACACCTCAGACTCAGGAATACGTTTCAGGAGGTTTGTAATGGGTTAGAGATGCAAAGACCTTCTACAACAACCACCTCTCCCCTCTGATAGTGCAGGATCTTCACGTAATGTGAATGCTAGCACCTTGTAATCAGATCCTTGCACTCATCCAGAACCACACTGCGCAAGGTTCCACATGTGCAGATCGGATTGCACATTTGGACCTTGTTTATTATTTCTTTCTAGTCTGTTCTTGACCACTCCAGAAGTAACTTTCACATTACTACCGCTGACTGCAGTGTTCACTCAGTACATATAGGACATTCTTCCATCAGACCAGAGTAAAATAATTCAAAGTCAATGATCTTCATCTGTTTTGTACTGCAACCCACCCTATATCACTTCTCATTGACTATTTAACTATATGGTCTGCACTTCATAGTAATGTATCCAACAATTCACTCTTTATCTGTGTGATGTGTAAGTCAGTGTCCTCTAGTTTACATATTTTTTCCTTCAAGACACTAAAAATATAGAGTACAAGTCTTCAAGTATCTATTTTTCTGCCAACCATAGTATTTTAGAGGCTTATAATTTTTAAGAAACACAATAGATCTCAGAGAAATAAAACCTGTCTCCCAGATTCAAGGAATTGGAGCCATTTCTAAAACCATGTTGTGAGAGCTGAGAAATCATAGACACAAGTCACCATGAGCTTCTGAACAGCATTATCTTCTAGGTAGAAATCTGTTGCTTGATTAAGTCTTCAATACAACATATCCTGGTTTTCGCAGCTGCTGGAGACTTTGAGTTTAAGTTAAGATTATGGTAGCGCTGGTCTAAAAAGTTCAAAATTCCTGTTTTCCAGCCAGCTCTACTGCTAATGCTCCGTACAGAGATTGTGGCCAGCCCCAAGGCAGAGGTGCAAGATGTAGAAAGACATTTTGGGACCTCTCCACTCCTTTGCATTCCCATACAGTGCCAGGCACAGTCTAACAGAAGCATTCTGAAAATCTATCTATCCCCACATTAGATTCAATGGGCCTAATTCACCTCTCAGTTCCAACTGTGCAACTCCACCAGCTGCAGTTGAATGGCACAGCTACAATTGAAGCACTGCCAACCTCAGGCATTTGAAAATCATGAACCAGGGCTCCAAAATCATGAGACTGGCTTGAAAATAATGAGATTTTACAAAAAATTCTTGGGTTATTTTTATCTGGGTTTTTGTTGTTTTTTTCCCCTTAGAATCTACCTTTTCAAGATTGTCTCCACAACCATGAGGCCTAGAAACGTACAACTCTAAGACTCTAGTCATTACTGCCTTGAGAAAAACACCAAATGTAATGAAACGTGTATTAAAGTTGCGGGGGCTGACAATGCTGTACCTTAGAGTAGCACTTGGTGTCAAGTCTTTAATGTCTTTGCTCAAGCATCATAGATTCTGAGGTCTAGTTTTATTCTCTACTGCCTCTAATTTTGCCAGCCAGGAGATGTTCTCATTAATGAAGCAAGTAGTTAGAACTGTAACTGACATTATGTCATTTAAAACCCTTCCAAAGTGGCAGTCTCAGTGGGATAGTTTTCTTGAGCATCGGTTATTGCTTCCATCTTTATTAATTATAGGACCATGGGTGCATTTTAGCTTCTTGCCAAGTGAGTACAAAGGAAATACATCTGCAAATACATTCTTCCCTCTAGTATGCCTGTATCTACAGAATATCCAATTAATCTCCCAAATTACAAGGGAGAACACAATACTCCCACCAACCTGTTTATTTTTGCAGCCTCCTCTCCCACTCCACTAGATTTGGGACTAAAAAAATAAATAAATAAAGAGTCTCAAGACAGATTTATCACTTTGGAGGTTTCTTGGTGGCATCTTTAAATAATCTTCCAGTAATTCAGTCCCAGTTAGAAAAGGAGGAACTCTTCTCTCAACTTATGTGTTCTTATCCAGCTCACCAAAGATCTCTAGGGTAAAATTCCCCAAAACAAAAGGAGGTCATGTTAGAAGGGACTGAAATAAAACCATGAGGATGCAGGTTGTTGTGTCATCTCACCTCTCCAACCCTCTCATCCCTCTGCCACTCAAATACTGGTGAAGCTATTCTCTTTGGCTTGCTGTTCAGTTTGGAGAGGAAAAGCAACAGCTTCAAAGGAGGAGAGAAGATAAAGACGCAATAATTTTCTTTTTATACTTGTAACAGTCTCTTCTAAACCAAAGCTTATTTTCCCCCAGAGGTATCTGGGAGATGGGAAGTCCCCACCTCCATTTCCCCTACTCCTATGCCTAATCCCATAGCTTCCTTCATCTCTTCTGGTTTATGTAGTACTTAGTTTCCCCTTTCTACCTTCTCATCCCTCAAGATGTCCTTCTATCTTCTTTCTACCCCTGCTCTGTCTGCTCCCAACTCAACTCAGAGTTGCTCAACTCCTCTGGCTTTTGCTGAACCCAGTTCATTTTTTTCCTGTGTTCTGCATCTCCCTATTAGTGGCACAGCAGAAGCTAGAATTTGGCCCTTCATGTGCTAGCCATAGCTATGAGTAAAGACAGGGCTGGCTTCAGGGGTTTTGCTGCCCCAAGCAGCCAAAAAAAAGCAAAAAAAAAAAAGCCATGATCGCGATCTGCAGCAATTCAGCGGTAGGTCCTTCGCTCCGAGTGGGAGTGAGGGACCCTCCGCCAAATTGCTGCTGAATACCTGAAAGTGCTGCCCCGCTCCAGAGTTGCAACCCCAAGCACCTGCTTGATAAGTTGGTGCCTGGAGCCGGCCCTGAGTAAAGAGCCTTCTCCTTTCAGAGTAGTTCAATCTGCTCTCCCCAACATGCCTGACCAGCTCCGGGTTCTGATATGGAGGTGGATGGGGCCATGGTCCCTTCCCTCCTCATTTCGAGGAATTTGAGCCTTGGGTTGGGGGAATATATGTGCAGAAGCAGAAATTGTGATTGTCCCTGCCTTGTGCCAGAGAAAAACAATATTCCTTGAACCATTGTTTACACACTCAAGTTGAAATTCAGCAATACTGGGCCAATCAGAACCAACAATTTTCTGACTGATGGAGGAATAAATCTTTTAGACTACTTGTGGTTTCCCAGTCTTTCATCCATAGATTCTCAGCCTGCCTTTTGACAATTTTATCTTGTCGAGGCCAGTTCACTTTGTTCTCTGTCCACAGAACTTTTTAATGTGATTTCAGAGGTGCCTCCAGACTCTTAAAACAAAAAAAATCTAATTCTTAGTTCTATTTTTACATAAATCTGAATACAGAACTCATGAAAATCTGTGAAACTCTGGCACTTGTGGGCTTTTAAAAATATAATAAATAAAATGCAGAATTTCAGAAGTTATTTCCAAACACTCTACACAAAACTCTCCCTTTTGTTGTGTGATACATGCTGAATATAGTGGTGGGAGCTCATAGTGGTTCTATCTCCTGTCCACTTTCACAGCAAGACTTATATATATATAAAGTAGTAATTTCTAGCAGACGCACACATACAAAAAGACCCTGTCTGCTTCTCTTGACAGCAGGGATTTAGAAAATTGAATGCAGCATAAAGATTCTACCTGCATCTACCAAATATTCTGTACTGACCTTTGTCTTTTAAAGCAAAAAAACCCCCAGAATTGCACTTTGAGCAAGAGCCAACCTGTGTTCCCCCCCCCCCGCGGGAAAAAAAAATTACTAGAAGGAATTTCAAAGGAATCCTAAACTTGCCACCAGAGGTTTATATCTCTCAAATTGAATAATAATGATAAGAATAAGTATGTTCAAGAGTAATGCCAACTTTCTATCTATAGTTTGGCAGAAGGAACCTGATTCCTTAGTGTATTCTTTTAACCGTATGGGAGCATTTGCTACATTTACCCATTGTTCTTGCAGCTGGTAACTTAGAACTTGCCATAACCTTTGCGTCTGGTGACCAACTATTACCATGCCACGGCTGCAGGCTTTCAAGTCACAGAATTAGATGTAGAAAAAACCTATTGGATTATCTAGTCTTAGTACCACATAGGTCCACACTTCATAGAATATTCAGGGTTGGAAGGGACCTCAGGAGTTCATCTAGTCCAGCCCCGCGCTCCAGCAAGGACAATCCGAACTAAATCATCCCAGCAGGCCTTTGTCAAGCCTGACCTTAAACCTCAAGAAGCAAGATTCCCACCACCTCTTAGATAACACATCAGCTGCTTCACCACTCTCTGGTGAAAATGTTTTCCTAATATCCAATCTAAACCCTCTCCATCTGCAATTGAGACCATTCTCCTTGTTCTGTCATCGTTACATGAAACAGTCTAGATCCATCCCTCTTCATAGATTCATAGACTCTCAGGAGGACTGGAAGGGACCAAGAGTCATCGAGAACTCAGTCCCCTGCCCTACATGCAGGACCAACATACTGTCTGGACCATCCCTGATCGACATTTATCTACCTACTCTTAAATATCTCCAGAATGGAATTCCACAAGCCTCCTAGGCATTTATATCCAGTATTGTTTAAGTACCCTGACAGTTAGGAACTTTTTCCTATGCCAACCTAAATCTCCCTTGCTGCAGTTTAAGCCATTGCTCTTGTCTATTCATTAGGCTATGTTGAACAAGTTTTCTCCCCTCCTCCTTTATGACACCCTTTTAGATACCTGAAAACTGCATATCATGTCTCCCTCATCTTCTCTGTTTCCCAACTAAATAAACCCCAATATCTTTCAGCCTTCCTTCATAGGTCATGTCTCCCAGAGACCTTTAATCATTCTTGTTGTCTTCTATTAGACCCTCTCCAAATTCTCCACACTTTCCTGAAATGCGATGCCCAGAATGAACACAAGTACTCCATTGAGCCTAACAGCAGCAGATTGAGCAGAAGAATGAACTTCTCGTGTCTTCTTAACAAACACACCCTATGAATGCATCCCATAGATCACGTTTGCTTTTTTGCAACAGTATCACCACTGACCAGATATTTGAGCTGTGGTCACTAATGACCCCTAGATCATCTTTCTGCCGTACTCCTTCCTAGACAGCTCTCCCAGTTATTGTGTCGAAACGTATTTTCCTCCCTAAGTGAGCACTATTGCATTTGTCTTTATTGAACTCATCTGTATACCTCAGTACCATTTCATCCAATTTGTCCAGTCATTTTGAATTTTGACCGTGTCCTCCAAAGCAGTGCCCATCCTCCCAGTTTGAGTATCAATACCGCAAACATTAATAGCGTACATTCTAATGCCAACATCTACTCGATTGAGATGAAGAATATTGCACAAGTAGGTCCCAAAACAGACCTCATGTGACCCCAACTTGTTACACCTCAGCAGGACTGGAGCCATTATAACCACTACTGAGATACATTTCCAGCCAGTTATGCAATTCTTATAGTAGCCCTCTAAATTGTATATTGCCGTTATGATAAGTTATCATGCAAGCCTATCAAATGACTTACTAAGTCTAGATACCACATCCACCGCTTCCCTATATCACAAGGCTCGTTAGCCTAATAACAAAAGCAAAAGACAATACAATTAAGTTTGAACGTATAGGTTGTTTACAATCCTGATAACATATTACACCCTATCACTTACCACCTCCTAGTGTGCAGGTTTTTGTCTTTAAATACTTGCTCCGTTAATTGTCATGGCACGATTATATAAGAACTGGATCTGATAGTATATCCTGGGTGTTATTTATATTCCCTTTATAGAATAGGGCACTACATTTGGCCCTTTTCCAGTCATTCATGGATCCCTCTCCCATCTCCCATGACTTTCCAAAGATTAACAGCTGAGAGCTCAAGATACCTCCTCTATTAATCACTGGATATTTAGGATGCATTTCTCCGGCTCGTGTGACTTAGCAGGCATCTAACTTTTACTAAAGATGAAATTTTAAAGTGCTCTTTTTAATTTATCTTCTAAACCTTCCTCTTCCATAAGCATTCACTATGTTAGACATTCTGCGACTTCCATGAAGACCGAAAACAAAAGTTCATTAAGCATTCTTCTGCCATTTCCAAGTTTACCGTTACAGTTTCTCCTCCTCACTGACAGTGAGGCCTTACCCTGTCCCCTTAGTCATTCTCTTGCTTCTATGATTGATAAAAAGTTCCTCTTGTTCCCTTATATTCCCATAGCTAGATCTGAGCTCATTTTGTGACCTTGCCTGTTCTAATTCTTGCCCCCTGATCCGTGTTAATTGACTATATTCATCCTTTTGTAATCGACCTAGTTTCCCATTTTTTTATGACCTTTTTATTTGATAGGTCATGCAAGAAGATCGTTGGTATAAGCCAAGGTGTACTTATTCCACATTCTATCTTTCCATACCATCGAATAGCTTGCTTTTGGCCTTAATAGATGTCCCTTTGAAGAACTGCCAACTTCCTCGTTTTTCCCTCTATTTGATCCCAGTGGACCTACCTATCAGCCTTCTGAAGCTTACCAAAATCTGCCTGGCCTGAAATCCATTGTCTTTTCGGAACTCCCTTTAGGTAGCTGAAAACCAGCTATCAAGATTCCCTCATTCACTTTCTGAATAAACAATCCAGTTCCCTCAGCCTCTCCCATAACATGTGCTCCAGCCCCCTAATCATTTTTGATGCCTCCGCTGGAACTCTTCATTGTTCACATCCTTCTTGTATGTGGGGACCCAAACTGGACATAGTACTCCAGATGAGGGCTCACCAATGTCGAGTAGAGGGGAATGATCACATCCCACGATCTGCTGGCAATGCCCCTACTTATACAGCCCAAAATGCTGTTAGCCTTCTTGGCAACAAGGGCACACTGTTGACTCATATCCAGCTTCTCGTCCACTGTAACTCCTAGGTCCTCTTGTGCAGAACTGCTTCCTAGCCATTCGGTCCCTAATCTGTAACAGTGAATGGGATTCTTCCATCCTAAGTGCAGGACTCTGCACCTGTCCTTTTTGAACTTAGAACTTAACAATTTTTGTAGCAGAAACTGAGCCACTAGAAAGGTACCTTCTTACACCATAATGCAGCCAAGGTGTCGCTAGGTCAAATACTAGATTTCTGCTAGTGTGTTTGATCTCCTTTCTGAGAGGTAGGGATAGTGTGAGCTTCCCCATAGAATACCTCTGTCCTGACTGGCAACATCTTGCTTTTGCAGTACCTAGGCTGAGGTTGCCAATTTTGGTTGGATGTATTCCTGGACATTTCATCACATGGCACAGTCTTTAATTAAAGATTAATCTTTAATTCCTGGGGACTCCAGGACAGTCCTAGAGGCTTGGCAACCCTATACCTAGCCCTTTTCAGAACACAAATCACCAATCCTGCCAAATTCTTCTTTCCAGTGAATTTTAGCACTAACAAGAACAGCTAGAATGGCTGCTCTGAAGACTGAGGTCTTCTGTTTATTCCTGGTGCAGGTACAGTGGAGGCTGCAGGAGTGCAAGCTCTCTCAATATTGCCTCATCCCAGAGCTAGAAATGCCACCTCTTGAAGGAAAGATGGGATACTTCACCTCTTCTGGGACTGCCAATGAAATTTCCAGTGTGATACTGGGTTTTGTGATGCGAACACCCTTAGACACTGGAAAATGTGGTGAGACAACCAAATAATTGCACATCAGCCACTGAACAGTTGTCAGATCACAAAAGCTTCCAGTCTCTGCATATATATTTTGGATTTGTACCAGTGATCAGGCTAACAGAGCCACTACTAATTTACTTAACTATCCAGTCTCCCTACATTTGGTTGATTTTATTTTTAACCACGTTCGTTGTGGACCCAAATGAATTCAGCTGAAAGGCGATTAAATTTAGTTCACTTGTGATCTACGGCAGATTTTGACCCAAGTATCCATCCACAACGGCTGACTATTTTACTCCAAGTTCTCAGGACCATTCTTGTAAAATGAGGAATGAATTCTCCAAACAGAAAATGCCCTTGTAGAGTTCAAAGGTCATTTATGTTTTTACTTACCTGGTATTATAGATTTTAAATGGTTTACTTCCTGAAAGGCACAGTTAGTAGATAGCTCTTATATATATATGTATATTTGCTGATTTATGAAAGGAACATGAGGAAAAATAACTTTGTTTCACTGCCACATACCCTCCTTAAGAAAGAGCTCTCAATGACTTTATAGCCGTTAGTAACTGTGATTAATTATAGTTATTGGAAAGATCAATCTGACAGTTAAAATAATGTTTATTCTCCATCTTGTTAATATTTCCCCGGTACATATTCATTCCAGCTATTGGAGCAATGCCATGTGTGGGTATCGTACTGTCCCCTGAACAAATGACTATCAGGTCCCATGGATCTTTGACTTTTATTCCCTTAATCCTTAAACATCATGAAAGGTGACAATAGCTTTTGGTTTTCCTTGAGATTTGCATATTTAACCTAAGCAGAGTTAGAAGTAATCTGACAATTCGTGATGGCTTTCTCAAAGTTTTACTGTTTTCTTTGAAAATGAATCAGGAAGATTTTTTTTTTAAAGGCATTCATTTGCATTGTCAATAGACAAGTACTGTGCCTTGATAGGAACACACAAAGTATGAGCACACAAACCCCTGCACCTCTGGGGCTGGAGAAATTTACATGGCAGTCAATAATCCCCATCATACTGGCAGTGCTAATGCTGTAGGTCTCTTAGCAGAACATCTGGCAATCATTGGGTCAGCTGGCTTCCTCTCAGAGCAAGAAATATGAGAGTGGGAAAAAGGAAAGAAAACTTGGTTGGATTTCCCTCCTTTCCATCAGGGAGGGAGGTTTTGCCCCTGTCCTATTATCATCACACATGAAATGAGCTTCAGGTCCAGACTCTAAACTCTGTGGTTCCCCTGGGAACCACAGGAAATGGAGTTTCTGTGCTTCAGCTCTGGGACATCTTCCATTCTGTGGCAGTGTGATGCCAATGGAGGGAGGACATGATATCAGTCTTCAAACATGAAAAAGATGGTGATCCTTATAAAGGCTAAAAGGACTAGAAAGAGGACGATGATCAATTTTTTCTCCACATCTGCTGAGTGTAGGACAAGAAGCCATTGGGTAGTATGCAGCAAGGAAGATTTAGATTGTGTATTAGGAAAAACTTTCCAACCATAAGGATTTAATCAGTGAAGCCAATTATCTTGGAGGGTTGTGGAATCCCTGTCACTGGAGGCTGTTTGGAACTGGTTAGACAAACACCAGTTAGCTATGGTCTAAATATACTTCATCCTGCCTTGGCACAGGACTGGATGACCTCTTGTTGTCGCTTCCAGCCCTACCTTGTCATAGAAGTTCAGAGCAGTGGAAGTTGGTCTAAGATGAAGATAGCTTTTGTTTGAATACAAGTACCCTGACCACTAACCAAGGGCTCAGTTGTGAACCTCCTTACACAATCATGAAAAGGAGAGAGATGGTCTTTGGTGGACTCTAAGCATCTACATGGGTAATAAACATTTAATAACGGACTCTTCCATCTAGCAGAGAAAGGTCTAACATAACCCAATGGCTGGAAGTTAAAGCTAGACAAATGAGACAGGAAATAAGGGGCACATTTTTGACAGAGTAATTAACCATTGGAATAACTTACCAAAAGTCATGCTAGAGTCTCCATCACTGAAAATTTTTAAATCTAGATTGGATGCTTTTCTGAAAGACCTGCTCTAGGCATTTGTGATGAGTTCCCTGGGGTGTAACCTGGAATTTGGGACCACTGAGCCCTCTATCCCAACAACCTGGGGTATCCCTCCCATTCTGTGATGCTGTTACCAATCTACAAACCTCTGACAGGCGGTGCACGTACATAGATGTCCACAAGCAAGGACACACCCAACTGAGTCACATGAATGATTTCCCCAGCCACTCATGAGCCAATAATAAAGAGGCTCCACCAATTCCCCCCAGTTTCTGAGTCTTGCCCTGGTCAGAAGCCTGATTAGTGCTTAGATAAGTTCATTACCCA
This sequence comes from Chelonoidis abingdonii, assembly GCF_003597395.2. Taxonomy (NCBI): domain Eukaryota; kingdom Metazoa; phylum Chordata; order Testudines; family Testudinidae; genus Chelonoidis; species Chelonoidis abingdonii. The sequence continues at coordinate 135,554,903 of NC_133773.1, read as the reverse complement.
GTCCACCCCTCCTTCAAAGTGGAGAGGACACACACTAGGCTTTGGTCAGACTAGATCATCACAGTGGTCCCATCTGACCGTGAAATCTATGAAGCTATGACTATCCAGATCTCTGGTCCATGTACAGTGGAGAAAGCAACTTATCTTCACTGTGGCCCGCATTGCACTGACCAGCACACTCAAGACAATGTGAAAGGGGAAGTAATCTGGTTCAGATGTAATACTGGTGCAGAGCACTTGCTCCATGAAACAAAGAGGAAAAGGAATCAGATTTTGACTGAATCTAAGTGCCTCACAAACTTTAATGTATTTAACCTCAGTAAATCCCTAAGAGTGAGGGAAGTGCTAGATCTGGGACTTAGGCACCTAAGTGCCTTTGTATAACTAGACCCAACTAATTTGCCCAAGGTCACACTGGAAGTCTGTAGTGGAGCAGGGATTAAACTCAGGACTCCCAAGTCCTCGGCTCATGCACTAACCACTGGACTATCCTTCCTCTGTCACAGGCTGGTTCCTGCTCTGCTCCTGGGACAGCAAGACTGAGTGATCACCTTGCTTAAGGTTTGTGCTAAAGCCAAGCATAGTTAGAAAAAAAAAACACCATGAAAACTATAAGAGTTAAACAGATGCACATTTACATCTTCTACATTTCAAAGTTTTCTCCGGTGTGTAAGTTTCTCAGAATTCACAAAGTTTAAAAGTTAAATTATCCAGAGCACTGGCCTGGTGGAAGTTTACAAGTTCAACACACTATAATTGCCATCAAATGATCTACAATCTAACCAGCAGACAGACTAGGTAAGCTGTTCAGGAACAAAGCAGCTGGCAGGATATATGCTTGGAAGGGATTTCTTTCTTTGATATTATTTCAAAACCCATCTCCATTTTCTTCTTCTTCTTCTTCTTTTGGTTGAAAGTTTAAAGGATCCCCTCAGAATCTCAATTCGATGTCCAGAGGGAAGGTTTGAACTCGATAAAATAAAGTAAGATCTGACCCAAACCCTTTACCAATAACTCAAATGAAACCTAAACATATTTTAATGATTGAAAAGGTTTAGTTAGCTTCTTAAAACAAACCCTGACCTTGCTTATTTCAACCAAAAGCCAGGATCCTGTGAAAACCGGAAGATTGTAAAATTATCAGCCAGATTTCCAGATGAAAAGTATTTGGATAAATTTGCATAGTTATAGGGAATTGATCTTCGCCGGATGCTGCGTGCGCTGTTCCCGATTCAGCAAAGTGTAACTTCATGTGCAAATACAGTAAGCTTGAGTGGGACTGGAAGTGTGCTCTGGATCTGGGACAGAATGCTCAGCATCTTGCAGGATTGAGCCCTGAATTTGACTTAAGATTCACTCATGACTTCCATTCATTTATTTCCCTGTAATGATAGTGTTCTTGAAGGGTGAAAGAAAATGGAGTTATTTTTCCTTATTCTTTTTTAAATTAATTGTTAATTAAACAACTTGTGTTTGCTTTAAATTGTATGAAATGATCAGTGGGTCACAGACATGCCCAGTGCAGAGAGGGTACCCTGGAGTGGGGACACTCTAGCCCCTGTCCCAGGCGACCACAGCAGGGTTGGGGGTTGAGCCCCCCAGGAATCCTTGTGTGGGTTACGAGGATTCTGCCAGACAGGAGAGTGGAAGGGGAGTCCTCAAGGGAAGGGAGGCCTCTGGGTAAAGGAAGTGGGAGCGAGGACTCAGATCCTTTTGCTAGTCCATTTCACCAGGATAGTGCAGAAGCCAGGAAAGATCCCCACAATAGCAGGACCATTCCCCCACTTAGATATAGTTGCAACCAGAAGAGCTACCACCTTTTAAAAAAAATAAAGACTTACATCCTACAGAATATTTCTGATTCTCATGTCTTCAGCCCACTCAGTTAACCATCTCAGCCCAGAAGTTACAACCAACAATTCTTACTGGATTTATCGCTGACTTGCTTTTGTTGTTGGCATTCTTTCATCTACGAGAGACGGTAGGAATTGCAGCCTACGCTGTAGATGGTTTGCAATGTCTCCTGTGACTGAATAATCCAATCCAAGATTTACATGATCTTTGGCAGTTAATGCAAATGTATCTTTGTTAGGAGCTGCTTGCTTCCTACGGGCTCTTTTCTCTTCAAGCTATAGAAGCCAACTCCTGTCATGGACTTTGATACCCTGATGGAGACGATGGCGCCACTTGTTATGATCAGTTGCCAAGATTTCCCATTGGTTAGGATCAATTCCAAATTCCTTCATGTCTCACTAGGATGTGTCTTTATAGCAAACCTTGGGACATCATGTTGTTCGTTTTTCCCCTCTGATAGCTCCCTGTATAGCAGGTCCTTGGATATGCATCCATCTTCCAACCTACTCACATGGCCTAGCCAGTGCAGTCATGCTGGTGTGATAGTTAGATCATCATTTATCCTCTGTATGCCACCTCTAAGAGGTAACATAAGACGTTATTTATTTTGTAAAAATTCTTAGAGGTTCTTGAATGAAATATGTTCTGCAAATGCAAAGCACTGCGTTTTTATTTGATCATTTTTGTGAAAGAAATTTGCAATCCTCTTTTTTTTTCCTCACTGACAGAAATTTTCCTGTATGCAACTGTACCTGGGTATGACATGAAATCTATATTATATTATAATATGGAGAAAAATGGTTGAGTCCTCCAAAGTTACCACTCAGTTAATCAAGGAACAAAGACTTAGTAACATGTACCACAGCCTAGGATAAGCCACTTGTGACAGGACAAATGAACCATGGTCATGGTTACTCAGGTTTTAGATCACAACTAGTTTATTAGCCAAAATCAGATTAATTCAGAAAATCCTTTCAGCGTAAAAAAGGCTTCCCACACACAAGCATTTAAAACACTAATTCAGAAAGGGGCTTCCCTTTATTTATTCATAAATCAGCAAATGGATGTTTTTGTGCAGCCCAGGTTTGAGCAGTTCCCAAAAAGGGTCAAAAGGAGCCTAGACCTCTCATGCATCAATCCACAGGTATCAAATAACACTCCAACCAGCAGGAAGAATTCAGTTCATTTTCTTGAGGATTGAGTTTTATTTCTCCAAGTGATCATGAATCCAGCAGCCTCCCCACAGGTCTCACTCTCTCACCGTTTTATTTAAGGACCAGGTGGCTATCAAGCTATCATATAATCCCAGTCCCAAACCTGTGAGGCAGGTAGGGGCTAAATCTTTAAAAGGGCTATCCCAGTCTGTGCCAGAGGCTTTTACGTGTCTGGAACTTTCTCCTCATAGGAGATGGAACAATCTGTATAGTGGGAGTGCTGGGAGCCATTGAATCAAACTGTAAACCCTATATATGATGGAAACCACTTGAAGCCAGGAGGTGAGACAGCAACCCCAGCACTTCTACTTCCAGCACCTATGCTTGTCCTTATGGATTCATACATTTTAAGGCTAGAAGGAGCATGATAATCTAGTCTGACTTCTTTCATATTACTAGTTGAGACCAGAGCTCCCAGAGCATATTCCCTTTACAGCGCTCAATTCTGCTACCCTAATTCACATGGAATACTCATTTATTAAATGACTGGTCCAGATATGACCAAGTTTTGGTTTTGCAAATCCTTGTCAATGATTTTTAGTTTTGCAACATTAATACTAGGAGGAAAGGTGAGTCATTTCTAGATCTCTTTGTATGTGAACAATTGAAATCTGGAGTGCTTCTGATAAAAGAGACTGGCTTTATGCAATATCTGCCATGAAGAAATCAGTTTAGTTTTCATTTTGGCTGATCAGTCTAGTTTGTCTGAATCATTATAAGCTAGTGTGAGGGGATGGAGATAGAAGCTTCTGTCTTTAGATCATCTTTATTGGGAGTTTTTGCTAAGAAAAAAAAAGGAACGGAGGGAGGTATGAATTAAAAATGAGAGAGACATAAATGGAGTAGAAGGAGAAGTTAGAGGAAGAGGTTAGGGAGGAGGTGCCACATGATTTAATTGTACCAAGTAGACTTGTGATCAGTACCCTGTTAGGTCATGTCACCGGTCACCAAATAGATATGATCATGATTCCCCTTTGAATCGTCAGCATCTCAAACTTTAAGGAGATATCATAGAATCTTAGACTTGTAGGTTCTATGATATCTCTAACCTTTGAGACTAATCTCTATTAAATGGAAACAACCAGTTAAACACTGCAGTTGGTTAGATGTCTCATAACTAAGGGAAGGAATGCTCAAGTGGCTAAAGCCCAGGGTTTGGAGACAGAATAGCTTTTCTCTGTTTTCCACTCTGCTACATGCTTCCTCTGTGATCTTGGTCAAATCTCTTGGACTAAAATTTTCAGACTTGAGCATTCAAGAGTCAGGTAATTAAATCCATATTTAAAAACCTAAATAAGTAGCCTTATTATCAAAGGAAGAACTGAGTGGGAGATGAAAATTAGGTAATTGATCAATAAGAATAATTATTTAGGTACCTAAAGGTAGATCCCCCCATGTCTGAATTTATTGGCCTTAGCCTCTTTCTGCTTAATGGTCTCCATATATACAAAGGTAAATATTGCTATTCTCAGTCTCACAGGGGTGTTGTGAAGAAAGCTGGGATGAAAGCTCCTAAATGAGAACCAAAGTCAAATTAAATAAGCGGGGATTTTTCTGTTGATTTCATTGGTGTTAGGATCAGTCCCTGTGTTCTAACTTTTAAAAGGTCAGCAAAGATGTAAAACACTGGTGGCATCAGTACTGAGCATATCAAAAGCTATGTGGGTGCACACTAGGAGTTGAACTTGAAAACTTAAACAGGAAAGTAGTTAGAGGAGGAATAATACAAAGGCTGAGTTAGGCATTTTAGCAGAACTTTCTGGCAGATAATTTGTTAATTTGCAGTTATAAGGTGATTGGAGTTTTTTGCTATTAGACAAAAACAGCACAATGATTCTTTTTAATAGGTTTTTCAAAACATCTGTTATGATGCCAGAACAGGTGCTTAATCTTAAATGACACAGTACTTTCCATTTAGAACGCAATCTGCAAAATGAATACTAATCTCTCAGTAAAGAATATGCCACCTTTACCTAATTTACTGCAGACATATTGGCATTTATCTTACTGAGTCACGCTGCATCACTGCAACATAATACAGGAGCTTGATTGTTGTGTGGAGTAATCAAGGCATATCCCTTTTTATTATTACAATGCATCAAAGTGAACAACAGCTCAAACCCAATCTTTATCTCTTGATGGATCGGTGGGCACAGAAAACAATTGTTTTTATTTATTTGTATTGTACTGCTGTCATTTGTAAAGCCAATTTTGTTTGTTTTCCATCCTGTCTTACATCTTAAGTATTTCCTTAATATGCTGAACCAGGATGTTTGGATGATCTCTGGCTGCTATGAGGCCATTAACCCAGCTTTTAGCCACATGCCTGAGGTCCTGCTTCTGAACTACTGCCACTCTCTAGTCATCTAGAGCTATTTATATGTATGTTAATATATTCAGTCACTGTGGTGTATTGTGTCCTGTTTGTATTATCTTATGCTCTCATTCTTACTGTCAGGCGGGACAAGTTAATTTGCTTCTTCTGCTGGGATTCCTTTGAAATAAAAGCTATTGTATGCAAACAGAGCGACCAATTCTGTTCTCACACACTTTGTTTTTACATTAGTGTAACAAGGCCTAATTGGAACCCCACACCAATGTAATTCCATTAACTTTAGTTCTGTTACTCCTCATTTTCAAGGTGGAAAGACAGCAGCAAATGCCCATTATCTTCAAAGGCAAATCCCTACCCACTTGCACCAAAAAGGCCTGATGAACCATGTGCAACATGGTGGCTATATATGCCACATCCCCTGCTAGTGTTTAATCCACATACAGGATAACTGATGAAAACAAAAATATTCCTCTTTAATTTTACTGTTCATGTTTCATGCTTTATTTCTCTCTGTTCCATTCAATAGAAGCAGGATCTAATGAATAATACATTGTAAATAGCATGTGATATTATGCTGTTTGCATCCAGAGCATTCAAGACAGTTTTCCACTTTAGCAGGATACCATTCTCTACAAGAGGCCATTGCTAACTGGTTTACTGAGTGTTCAGATTTGCAGATAATTTCCTACTCTCCAATCTTAAACAGTTTAAATCATTCAGATTGTGACAATATTATTGCAAATGGAAAGCCACTGCAACAACACCATGCACAGATAATTTTTGTATAACTAACTTCTTATTCCAGAAGATTGGTACAGGATACGAGATCAACCCACTGCCAAAGATGGGAGCACCATAGGGCGATTCAGATTACCAGGGAATGCAAATTATTTTTATGTGAACCTCGTACGACAGCTATACTCGCTCTAAGAAGAATGGAAAAGGAGATGAAATCAGAAGCTGCACCAGAACAAGTGAGCTATGGGCCGTGGATCATAATAGGATTTCATTTTAGAGAGATGTTGCAACAAGTGAGAAAATTCCATGGAAGAGAGTGAAGGGGAATCACTGCCAGACTTCCTAGCAATCCTTCTACCATCAAAGAGAGCCTCAGTATATTCTGGCTCCATCCTTTTCCTCCTAATACCCATCTGACCACTTCCCCCACAATTCTAGAGGCAATCATTGTACCCACATTCTCTAGCACATGTTGCAAAACTCACTGTCCTGGGGTACCCTCTTGTGACAAAACCCACACTTGCTGCACTCTACCTCAGTTTCCTCACAATGATCTTCAGCCTTTTCACACCTTAGAGATGACTTGCTGCAGTGCCTGTCTGACTAAGTTATTAACAAAGGTTCACACCTTCCAGGGCATCCAAGCCCAAAGCAAAGAACAACAATAATCAACAAAAGAAACAAATAACAACAACCCTCCTGCCCAAGTCTTTTTTTCACAGTCTCCAACTTGGCTTCACTCCTTCCCAAAAGCTCTGTCTTCTCTTCTTGGGCTCACCTTTCACTTTTCTATGCTACTTTCCTTCTCTCCCCTGAACCTCTTTTGGGGTCATTGGGATTGCTCTCTGCTCTTTCCCAAACAGTGATCTCAGGCCTTCCAACCTGGAGTTTTCTACAACCCTCCCTCTACATTGTGCTCTCCTCTCCAGCAACTTTATGTTGCTGAACTTTCTTCATTTTAAGATATCAAATATAGATATATAACCAGATATAATAGGCTGGTTGTCATAAACAGATAGTTAAGGGTTAATGCCTCTTTTACCTGTAAAGGGTTAAAAAGTTCACCTAGCCTAGCTGATACCTGACCAGAGGAACCAATGGGAGAACAAGATGTTTCAAAAAGAAGGAGGAAAGTTTTCCTCTGTTTAGAGTCTTAGTTTCAGCTGGAGTGAAAAAGATCAAGGAACAGCCTCTTATCAGAGTAGTAAGTTTTAGAAAGGGATAAATAGGTTTATGTTTTATTTTCTTTGTAACTTGTCTTGGTATCATTAAGGAAATTATCAAAAATTTGGGTATTCTTTTTGTGTAATTAAAGTTTTGCCCAGGGGGAACATCTCTGTGTTTTAAATCTGTTATCTGTGAGAGTAGCTGGTATGCTAATCTCTCCCAGAGGGTTTTCTTTTACCTTTCTTTTCTTTAATTAAAAGCCTTTTTCTTAATACCTGAGTGATTTTTCCTTGTTTTTTAGATTGAAGAGGGTTGATCTGGATCCACCAGGAGTTGGTGGGAGAAACGAGGGGGGATGGTTAATTTCTCCTTGTTTTAAGATCCAAGGGGTTTGGATCTGTTTTCACCAGGGAATTGGTGAAGTCCCTCAAGACTACCCAGGGAAAAAGGTAGTACTTGGGGGAGGTGGCAGTGATACCAGATCTAAGCTAGTAATTTAGCTTAGAAGTGTCCATGCAGGTCCAGACATCTGTACCCTAAAGTTCAGAGTTGGGAAGGAACCTTGACACTGGTATTAACTGAATATAACTGACTGGTCCCAAGGGTTCCTGGCCTTTAAAAAGGGCAGGCTACTCTATTTTTCTGAGTTTGCAATTCTTGTTAGCAGAGACTGCCTTGTGATCAAATGAACAAGATTTCTTATAGCATTGTGGCACTTGTGTTTCAGGTTTAAAAGTGAGAGCAGAACCAGATCTGAACATTTCAGCCCCTCAGACAAGGTTTGGAATGAGCAACTCCTGAAGCAGGGTGGGCGGGGCAGGGTTGTCATTTCTTATTAGTACTTCACTTTTTTGTCATTGTGAAAGAATTCTCTTGTTTCATTAGGTATCCTGCACTGAATTGAACACACATTTGCTACTACAAAGTAATTTGAATGTCCATATATTAAAAATCCATAATCCTTTGGCAGAAACATCCCCAAATAACTGCTGTCTTAATGGTCTGTGTTTAAAGGGGAGATTCACCCATTCAGCCAAAATGCAATTTTCTATCCTGCTGAACTATTGGGCTCAGATTGTTTGTACAGTTAAGTCATTCCTAACCATAACAGATATGGTGGCACTTGTTAAAAAAAAATAAAAATCTGTTGCTTCCCATGGCCCTCATGAGCCCTATAAATGAAATAAGAGGGAGAGTAGAAGAGTGCAGACAAAGAGCATTATAGTGAGTGTTGCTCTTTTCATGTGTGAACAGCTGGAATATTTGTAGGTTTAGGTAAAATAGCCAAAGAAATTGCCCTGGACAGACACGGGAAGCATATCTCTAAGCCTAACCCAAACCCATGCACTGGTAAAAGAAATAACTGGATATGAATGAAAATAGAGCCCTGAGCAGATCTGTAGTATTTCTTTTCCTTTTCTTCTTCTTCTCTTTCCAAGTAAATGTAGTGTTCTTGAAAGGTGCTGGATTCACAATTCTGGAAAACAAAACCCTGTGTTTATCCTGGGAACCATGCAGCTTCAATGAAAGCTCTCGTATCCCCTTCCACCTCTATGCTTCAATGTGGACCACCTCTAGAACGGAGATGGTAGGTCACTACCAAGGACCTACCACAGTGAGGTCCTGGCTCATGGGTGGGGCTTCCAGACCCTACTGCGAAAGAAATATTAAATATTAATAAGTGCATGGCACATTCAGTCCTTGACTTCTCTGCTGAGACTCCCAACCTGTCCCACTATGTGTTGTGAAAATGGGTTTTCGATGTGGACTCTAGTTACTTTCTTCCTAAATTTGGGGCCGGGGTGGGAAGTAGGGAGCCAGGGGGCAGAGTGGGGCATAGCTAGAGAGTACTACATAGTAACTATTTTCAGATTTCTAGAGTTCATGGGAAGGAAAGTATAATTTACAGCAGCCCTGCAACTTCTCTAATTTACACAGGAGGCCTGGCAGTTCTCCACTTGGTCCCATGTTTGGAACAAGAAAATAGCTAATATGCAGTGCACTCTGGCCATACCCCCAATCTTGCCCCTACGCCAGGGACTGGGTGCAGGGCTGGCATACATCCCTTCTAACATTGCTCCATTTGTCAGAGAATGCTCCCTGCATGGGAAGTATTCTCAGAGGGGCCATATGCAGCTCCCTGATAGCCCCTTTCCTAGAATATAACTAAGAAGCAGGCCCTTGGTTTCAGCCATTCCTAGTCTGGGCTACGTTCAAGACTGTTTGCTTACCAGAGAATCTATTTTCCAAAGGTATTTCATTCTCTCAAGTTTTTCCAGCACCACCACTCCATTGGGATTTTTTTTTTTATTAGAACACATGATGACCTGCTTGAGAATTTAACTCAGGAAAATGGGTTCTGTTGGAAAGGTCATGGACTGAACTATTCTGTTTTTTTTGTTCTTTAGAGAACTAAATCAACCTTTTTATCTTATGTCAGAGATGGGCAAAATAATTCCCTGTGCCCTCACTTAGAATTTAAGTAAACCTGAGACAGACTAATTAAGCAAAATGGGAATTTCTGAGCATAATGGTAAAATGCTTGAATGGTTTAAGATTTTTGTTCATCCTAAATAAGATAAAAGGGGCTAATTCTCATTTTCACAAAGGCCCAATCATACCCCTCTGGTACTGTTAAAAGCTATAAATTACAGTTCCACTCACATTAAAGCCTTTTTAAAGTGCTGGAATGGTGTAAGTAGTCGTTAATGTGAATGAGAAATAAACATTTAATGTATATAACGCACGGGGGTAGGTACTACAGCATTTACAAGGGAAACGAGTTCAACAGTTGAATCTACAGACTCAAAAGAATTAGCTTATTTTGGCCTAGCACCTCTTATTCCAAAGTATTTCACAAGCTATGGAAGTGTCACTGTGCTGACTTCAGTGGAGTGACACTAATTCACATTAGTTGAGAATGTATACATAGGATACTTCTTGTATTGCATAAAGTATATAATTGTACATGGGACTCTACAGAGCATGTATGTAGCAGAGGGATTCCCTATGGTGTAACTTAAAACATCTGAACTAGTTGATGGTATGCCAAGCCATTTTTGGTGTAATCCATGCAGAAAAAAATTGGCGATTTGTCTGGAGGGCTGAGTCATGAAGAGGCAGTAGCAACTTGTGGAGCGAGAGAGGGTCTGCCAACCCAGAGAAAGAGATGGAGGAAAGATCTCTTGAAATGTACATGCTCAGAAACTTGCTTTTAAATGAAAAAAGGTGGCCTGAAAATACAATACAACAAATTACCTCCTATGAACCTCCTACGTACACAGCAATTTATATTGTTATGGCTAAGTTTTATGAGGAGGGGCCCTGAAGGCTCTTACCTAAGGTTACTGAAGTTGCTCGTATTCTGGAGGAGACTTTGTCCTAAATTTGGCCTAATTTAGCATAATTAAAAAGCCCAAAGTATGAAAGCAGGAGCCCATTAAGTACTCCTTCGAGGGAAAATAGAAGATAATAAGGTGATAAATAACAGTCAGCATGGATTTGTCCAGAACAAATCATGTCAAACCAACCTGATAGTTTTCTTTGATAGGATAACAAGCCTCGTGGATAGGGGGAAGTGAAAAATGTGGTATATCTTGACTTTAGTAAGGCTTTTGATACTGTCTTGCATGACCTTCTCATAAACAAACTAGGGAAATACAACGTAGATGGAGCTACTATATGGTGGGTGCAAAACTGGTTGGAAAATCATTCCCAGAGAGAAGTTATCAATGGTTCACAGTCATCCTGGAAGGGTATCATGAATGGAGCCAGCAAGGCTCAGTTCTGGGTCTGGTTCTGTTCAATATCTTCATCAATGATTTAGATAATGTCATAGAGAGTACCCTTATAATGCTTCCAGATGATACCAAGCTGGGAGAGGTCGCAATTGCTTTGGAGGATAGGATTAAAATTCAAAATTATCTGGACAAACTGGAGAAATGGTCTGAAATAAATAGGATGAAATTCAATAAGGAAAAATGCAGGGTACTCCACTTAGGAAGGAACAATCAGCTGCACACACACAAAATGGGAAATGACTGCCTAGGAAGGAGTATTGCAGAAAGAGATCTGAGGGTCATAGTGGATCACAAGCTAAATATGAGTGTAACGCTGTTACAAAAACCCCAAACATTATTGTGAGATGTATTAGCAGGAGTACTGTAAGCAAAACACAAGAAGTAATTCTTCCGTCCTACTCCACACTGGTTAGGCCTCAACTGGAGTATTATGTCCAGTTCTGCGTGCACATTTCAGGAAAGATGTGGACAAACTGGAGAAAGTCCAAAGAAGAGCAACAAAAATAATTAAAGATCTAGAAAACATGACCTATGAGGGAAGTTTGAAAAAAAAATGGTTTGTTTAGTCTGGAGAAGAGAAGACTGAGAGGGGACATGATAGCAGTTTTCAAGTACATAAAATGTTGTTACAAGGAGGAGGGAGAAAAATTGTTCTTCTTAATCTCTGAGGGTAGGACAAGAAGCAACGGGCTTAAACTGAAGCGAGAGAGGTTTAAGTTGGACATTAGGAAAAACTTCCTAACGGTCAGTGTGGCTGAGCACTGGAATAAATTGCTAACCGAGGTTGTGGAATCTCCATCATTGGGGAGTGTTAAGTGCAGGTTGGACAAACACCTGTTAGGGATGGTCTAGATAATACTTAGTCCTGCCTTGAGTGCAGGGGACTGGAGGTCCCCTCCAGTGCTATGATTCTAAATATCTATTGATATGTTGTTGGTACAGATAGGACAATGTTAAAGTGCTAGTGTGATGGGTTGGATCACAGAAACCCCTTTGGGAACTGCCAACTGATGTGCCAAGACTACTTCTGCCCCTGCTTTCCCTGTTAGCTTGGGAATCCAGCACCCTGTCTTGCTGAGCCAGAGATGCCCATCTGCTCCAACACAGACCCGGGGTCTGAACCACGTGCCTTAAAGCTGCAGACTTAATTGAAAGCAGCTTACAGAAGCATTCCTGTCTATAACACTCAGATGTCCAACTCCCGATGGGGTCCAAATCCCAAATAAATCCATTTTACCCTGTATAAAGCTTATATAGAGTAGACACATAAATTGTTCGCCTTCTATAACAGATAGAGAGATATGCATAGCTGTCCCCCCCACAGGTATTAATGCATACTCAGGTTAATTGAAAAGTAAAAAGTGATTTTTATTAAATACAGAAAGTAGGATTTAAGTGGTTCCAAGTAATAACCAAGAACAAAGTGAATTACCAAGTAAAATACAATAAAACACACAAATCTAAGTCTAATACAGTAATAAAACTGAATACAGATAAAATCTCACCCTCAGAGAAGTTTCAATAAGATTCTTTCACAGACTGGACACCTTCCTAGTCTGGGCACAGTCCTTTCCCCTGGTACAGCCCTTGTTCCAGCTCAGGTGGTAGCTAGGGGATTCTTCATGATGGCTCTCCTCTTTGTTCTGTTCCACTTACTTGTATATCTTTTGCAGAAGGCGGGAATCCCTTGTCCCTCTCTGGGTTCCCACCCCCTCCTTCTCAATGGAAAAGCACCACATTAAAGATAGATTCCAGTTCAGGTGACGTGATCACATGTCACTGTAAGACTTCATTACCCATTTGCCAGCACACAGGTATACAGGAAGACTTACAAGTAAACAAAGCCATTAGCTCTCAATTGTCCTGGTTGATGGGAGCCATCAAGATTGAAAACTACCATTAATGGTCTACACTTTACATAATTACAATAGGACCTCAGAGTAATACTTCATATTTCTAGTTTTAGATACAAGAATGATACATTCATACAAATAGGATGGACACACTCAGTAGATTATAAGCTTTGTAATGATACCTTACAAGAGACCTTTTTCATAAAGCATATTCCAATTACATCATATTCACATTTATAAACATATTTCCATAAAACATATG
>NC_133773.1:135490625-135541660 GCF_003597395.2 Chelonoidis abingdonii | reverse complement strand
GTGGGTGAATACCCACTGCGTCTGACGAAGTGGGTATTCACCCACGAAAGCTCACGCTCCAAAACGTCTGTTAGTCTATAAGGTGCCACAGGATTCTCTGCTGCTATTATATTCAAACTCATTAGCATATTTTCATAAAATCATATAGAGTGCAACCTCACAGCTAGTATGTGAAGATAATTAACCTCAAAATGGGTATATTGATCATGATCTTATGTTTACAGAGCACCTTTCTTCCTGAAACTTCCCAGAGTGGTGAACAAAGTGGAAAGACAACACCTACCAAGAAAGTGAAGTCATAACTCTTTCACAATACCCAGTAAAACCATGCAACAGTTGTAACAATCTTGGGGTTCATTAAATAACAAGTCAGTGAATGAAAAAATAATAAAACTCTAATAAAACAAACTGGAGAGCTTCCTTTGTGCATGGCAGCACACAGCCATGTGATGTTCCCAACCCCCACCTTCTGGGCACATCTCCAAATGTTTATGTTCATAATACTGTCCCTTATGAGGGTGCAGGTGTAAATTATAATAATCTACAAAGATATATACAGATATACAGTTAATAGCTTTCTAATAACAAATGCATTAAATGCTAATCCCATGTAGTATGTTCCATAAATCCAATGTGTCAACTACCTAGAGAGGAGAGGATACCAATATATCACTCTCAAGTGAGCCTTTACCACTCAGGCCTGGTCTACAATATGCTGTTAAACCGATTTTAACAGCGTTAAATCAATTTAACACTGCACCCGTCCACACTATACTGCTCTTTATATCGATTTAAAGGGCTCTTTAAATCGATTTCTGTACTCCTACAAAACGAGAGGAGTAACGCTAAAATCGATACTACTATATCGGATTAGGGTTAGTGTGGATGCAAATCGACATTATTGGCCTCATTATTTTACAGCAGCTACCCACAGTGCACCGCTCCAGAAATCAACATTAGCCTCGGACCACGGACGCACACCACCGAATTAATGTGCCTAGTGTGGACGCGCACAATCGACTTTATAATATCCGTTTTATAAAATCGGTTTAAGCTCATTCGAATTTATCCTGTAGTGTAGACGTAGCCTCACTTTCCTCAACGACTCTTCCCCAGGTAGGTTAGCAAGTCTCCATGAGTCTTTCAGGATGTTTAATCTCCCACTCTGATCTTCTCAGTTTCAGTCTTTCATCTAAAATAAGATAAAAGGGGCTGATTCTCATTTATACTCATTTTTCTTGACAGTTTCTGGCTTGTAGGCTGATGATAAAGTATCAGTCAGATGGGAAATGCCAGAGACCACATTTACTGTCAGTGTGTTGGAACTTTTTGGGATTACTCGTAAATCCCTTTGATTACATTGAAATGTGTCCCCCTGGTCTGTCTGGACTGCATAAGACCTTGGATGCAGCTGTTATTTAATGGTACCCCTTTGGCCCCAAGTATTAGAGGTGTGATGCCTCAGGCACCTCAGAGATGATTCCTCTCTCACGTGGGCTAAGAGATTGGCGATCACAGGCCCCTTTGTCAAAATAATATTTCTGTTTCTACTTCAGATTTTCTTTCCTCTTCTATATGGTTTTATTATTATGAGATTTCAGCAGGCGATCAGTAATTGGTAAATTTCTGATCCTTCTTCCCATTAACAGCTGAGCAAGAGAAAAGCCATTTTCCAGGGGTATACTTCAGTAAACCAATAAAGCTTGATACAAAACGCACTCACCCCCCCACCCATCAAATGTTTTTTTATAAAGTTCTTTACTGACCATATAGACCTTTCCACAAGTCAATTTGATGGGTGGAATTTGGACTTGATGTTTTGTGATGAAAATCCCAATTTATGGCCAATTGCCTAATATCTGCCCTGGAAAATTGTGGTTCATTATAACTAAAAACTTCATCTGGAATTCCATGTCTGGAGAAGATTCCCTTCATGCTGGCTACCAGTGACTTACTATTATACTGTGTGGTGTGCACATATCTGGATACAGAGCAGGGGTGGCTCCAGGCACCAGCACACCAAGCGCGTGCCTGGGGCAGCAAGCCATGGCGGGCGCTCTGCCGGTTACTACGAGGGCGGCAGGCAGGCTCCCTTTGGCGGCATGAATCTGCAGGACTGGGGACGTCCTGCAGGCAAGCTGCTGAAGGCAGACTGCCTGCCATGCTTGGGGCAGCAAACTACCTTGAGCCTCCCCGATACAGAGAATAATTAGTGTCTACTAAATAATCCTTTGCTTGCCAGGTAAATCAGTCAGTGTCAACCTTCTCATCAGGCCTTTATGGAACTGGATGAGGTCTTAGTGGCTCTGTTGGCATTTGCTTGTATTTCAAGCAAAAAAAGCAGTTTCCTACAACATTAGTGATGTTGTGATTGATCTGCAGCCAATGCAGCACCTCTTGTGCTCCTTGTTTGCACTTCTCAATTCCTAAATGATCCTTGTGGATCTTCCACAGCATTTCTTTTTGGAGGCTCATTGGAATTATAACCTTACTGCCCTTGAAAATCACCCAAACTATCACAGTAAGTTCATGTCTGCAGTTCCAATGGTCTCTTATACTTGGACAGCAATTGCTTATTTCTTCTGGCCACCCTTTACTTATCACTTCTTTAAGGATTTCCAATGATTCATCTTTCTCCATTTCCATTCTTATTTGTTGTAGTTTCCTGTTAGCTATGGCGATTGACTTTGCAATCAGATCTACATAGACTTGCCTCTCTGTCTCTAAAGACTTCTCTGGTTTCATGACAGCCACTGCTCTGGAAAGTGCATATACAATGAACATGAAGGTCACAACCAAATCATACTTTTGCACATTTATTATCATTCTTTGAATCCTTAAGATACAGTCATTTAACAGTTTACTAAATAACACTTCAGGGGCTTAGGGTCCATTTCAACTTCCACTGGCTGTCCATAAATATACTGATTGAATCTCTCACAGACAAACAATATTCCTAAAAGCTCCTTTTCAGTCTGTGCATATCTGGTTTCTGCCTCAGTTCGTGATTTGGATGTACATGCCACTAGTTACCAAAACATCTCATGCTTCTGTAAAATCATTCCACCTAACCCAAACTGTGAAGCATCTGCTGAGATTTTAATAGACCTTCTTGGTGCATAAAACTTCAACACTGGTTCTTGTATCAGCTGTTGCTTCCCATGATTCCTCCAGTTCCGCATGCCAGTACCATTAATTTTTATTCTCAAGGAGTTTTCTCAAAGCAGTTGCCCCACAGTGGCTCATGTGAATTGTCATTTTCATGCCTTATTTTTCGCTGTTGGTCAGGCTTCCAGGCCAGACTACATCTTCTATGTTCCCTCTTTGGTCTGTGCCATGGGTTCCTCATGGGAGACCATTACCTAGTGCATCATGGGAGATGGAGTCTCCCATGATAAAGGAAAATGGCAGCCTGAGGAACTTAAACTACAGCTCCCATGGGGCACCACAGTGGCTCAGGTGGACACAAATTAATATAACGATGGAGTATTTCAGTATTTCGGGGGTGGGGGAGAATTCAACATTTTATTTTACAGAAATGTTGATATCTTGACTTTTTAGCCTAATTTGGGGTGCAAACAAATATCAAAATATCAGAATTCCCCATGATATGTTCCAGAGATGGCTTCATTTCACTGGCGAATGTAGCAGTGCTTGTCTATCTCTTACTTAACCAAAAAGGGAATTGTAAGGCTTAATGATTAACATTTGCAAAGCACTTTGATATCTTCAGAAAAAGGCAATGTATAGTTATTTGTATTTATGATTTTTAACAGTTTAGGATAGTGAGTGAAGAATACATTATCCAACTCAGTTAAAGTTATATTGGGGAATTTTAGATAGGCAGAAGGAATGCTCTAATCCAAAACCCATTGTTGAAAATGGAAGGCTGTCCATGTTCTTTAGTGAGCAGTCCTAATGACTCAAATTGGAATTTAGCTAGGGTACTGGTATAAAAACAAATGCTAAGACATTTTCAACTGACCATAATTTGTCAATATTGCATTTCATCCAATGTTGGGACATTGCTTAAATATGAAAGTAGAGAAGAGTGCCATCTAGAAACTATATCCCCAATACCACTTCATGAAGCTTCCGCATTTTCCTTGAAGGAACTGCTTAAGTATTGCTGACCTGAATCATGTGACTGAAGCCCAAAGTGGTACTGATGCAAGTTTTCTTTTTTGAAGTTCACATGATTAAAAAGTATTTTCAGGAAAGAATATCTTGCAATTTCTATCTTTGTAATGAATGTTATTTCCTTTTGTTGTTAAAGACATGAATCCTGGAGCCAGTGCATTCGACAGATAATTGTGCTTTATGGCACCAAGGATTAGTACCTCTTAATTATACTGAAATGTCAAATTCTATTTGAGATGGATGTGGGAGGGATTTTATCATTCTTCTCTCTTTCAAGGCAGGATTGTCCTTTCCTCCTCCTGCCACCCTCCCCTTGATCTGGTATCTATCTATACATAATGCTGGAGCTATTTAATCCAGTCTGTTTAAAAGATTTTAGAATTAAGATGCCAGAGTTTCAGCTTCTGTGAATTAGTGTAGTTCCACTGATTTCATGCTGATATACCAGTTAGGAGTATGGCCATAGATAACCAGAACTATTTATTACAAGGTTAAAATGTACGAGCAGAAAGTGAATTTAGTCTAAAGTGAGAAAAATAATTGAGTAAGATCAGTGTAAAATGTAAATACAGAGAGGGGGAAATATTTAGATTTCGAAAACAGAGATAACTGCACAGTTTGGTTGACAAGTGAGAGTTAAAAATATAATAAAAAAAAATCAGATTTTGGGATGTCAGAGGAAAAAAAAAAAAAACAATTTGCCCTAAGACTTGAAAGCTGCGGTGCCCTTTGTCTGAAAATAGATGGCCAAATTATACGTTCACAGAATTACAAGAATAGTTCCCTGCACTGAACTTTCAATGCTATACGAGTTCAAATGTGTTTTGTAGATCTTAGCAGGTATTTTACTTGGATATTTTTTTGTGGATATACGCAAGACAGGAACTCTATTTTTAATGCCATCCTTCCTTGAATGGTTTGAAAAAGAAAATAGACTGAAAACTTCTTTAAGTAAAACCAGTTTTTTGTGCTTTCCCATTCCAGTACAGATGTCACTTTTAATCAATTATGAAAGAAAATATAAGTTCTCTGTCAAATTTTGCTTCTGATATTTACTGTAGAAAAGCACTATGTGATGATTTTATTTTATTTTATTTCATTTCATTTTTTTGCCCTGAGGGATTTCAAACTGGACTCTTTTCAAAAGTCACAGCTAGAATTAATAATTGGCATCTTATAGCACTCTGTTAATATTTCTGTACATGTTCAGATTTGGATAAGCTATGGGAATAGGTTAAGGTCAGCATTAAAGTTCTCAAAGCACCTCACTAACTTAATCCATGATTCTGCAAAAATATACATCTGTGCTTCCCTATGCCCACATCAGCAGCCCTATGACTTCAGTGGGTTTGTTCATATGTGTAAAGTTAGATGTGTGTGTGCAGTGTAGGGGCCTTAAACTTAGGCTTTGTCTATATTGGTGGCCGTGTGTAAGGTGCATGTACTTACACATTGCGGGAAAAAACAGCGCGCATCCACGCTGTAGTGCATAGCTAAATGCGGCAGTTAAAGGCTCTTGCAGGGGGAGGCATCAGAGAAAGGCTCTGGCAGTTCCCCACTGCTCGAGTCTTTCCCCACCGCAGAGACCTGGCAGAGTCTTTCCCCATTGCCTCCCCATTTCCAGATCCTTTTCCCACCGCTGGTGCCTTTTTTCTGTGGCAGGAAAAGGCTCCGGCAGTTAGCAGGCAGTAGGATTCTAAACTGCTCAAAATAGCAGCTGGAATGTGGGAGACACAGCTTGGGTGTATACACAGCCATGTTGGGTATGTACCCTAAGGTTCAGCTGGGGCTTTGCTTAAGTAAGCAGTGCCTCACCGTCTACATTGCTATGTAAACCCGTGCTCCGGGGGCATGTAGTGTATGTACTCTACACACTGCTGTGACTGTAGACATAGTCTTATACCAATATCTGTGCCAAACCTGCTGGTTTCACAGGGTTTGACAACATTTTTCATCTGCCCTGAATTGCATGGTTTGTCTCGGTCTAGGGCTAGAGTCCACTGTCATTCGCACATGTTGCACTGATTTCACTGCAGTCACTCCAGTTTTACACGATCATAACTGAGTTCAGAATTTAGTCCCTTGAGTTTTGTAGGTGAAAGGATCCAGACATTCAAACCAAACTCAAGCAATCCCAGTCATTCAGACCAGCCTCATCTTACTCATATGGTTTTCATCCAGGAGACAGTCCATACCCCTGAATCATCCAACAGGTCCATGACCTTCTGACTTTCACGTGATGATGTCTTCTGCTGGGACGCAGGGAGGAGATATTATAGAAGTTGCCTGCAGCCTTCACTTCCTCCTGATATCTTTCAAGGATATCTTGCTGACCCTATTCCTCCTTCTCCTGTCCAGGGCAAACATAAGATCAGTATGCTCCCCCACCTCTCAAGCCAAATGAATTCTCTTTAGGGGAACAGCCTGCCTGTATTTCCTTGTTCCCACACTGCCATTCATCGTTGGTAGGACTCTGTGAAGAAGTTTGCCTGCCACCTCAAGGAAAGGATTCAGATAAAATTCTCATAAACTGTATGCAATCTCCTCACTCACCATATATCCTTCTGCTTCTCATTACTATCCCTTACCGATAAGCATCCATGTCTGTCCCCTCATCAATGTTCATGCCACAGTAACCATTGTCTGACAGTACTGCCACCAGGAACACTATCACATCAGCTAATGACTCTTTGCATCCCTGATGGCTTGGTTTAAATAAAGGATTTTACGTTCAGCATCACAGCTAATACAGCTGAGGTGCAATCTTTAAATTCTACAAGTGTCACTTACAGGTTTTTGCACAGAATCATAGTCTTAGGACTGGAAGGGGCCTCGAGAGGTGATCTAATCAGGACCCTTGTACTCATGGCAGGACTAAGTATTATCTAGATCAGTGGTTCTCAAACTAGGGCCTCTGCTTGTTCAGGGAAAGCCCCTCGTGGGCCGGGCCAGTTTGTTTACCTGTCATGTCTGCAGGTTCAGCCGATCACGTCTCCCACTGGCCGCAGTTTGTCGCTCCAGGCCTATGGGGGCTGCAGGAAGGGCGGCCAGCGTGTCCCTTGGCACACGCCACTTCCTGAAGTCCCCATTGGCCTGGAGTGGGGAACCACGGACAGTGGGAGCCGCGATCAGCTGAACCTGCGGATGCGGCAGGTAAACAAACCAGCCTCGCCCTCCAGGAGCTTTCCCCAAACAAGCAGCAGCCCTGGTTTGAGAATCACTGATTGAGACCATCCCTGACAGGTGTTTGTCTAACTTGCTCTTAAAAATCTCCAATGACGGAGATTCCACAACCTCCTTAGGCAATTTATTGTCTATTATGCATGTGTCTGTGTGATCGTTTTTAGCTGTTTCCTTCAAATAAGGTCTTTTATAGGTCTATGGTTATGTGGGTGCCATTGTTTTAAACGTATGCAGCATTAGATAGATAGAAAGAAAGAAATCTGGGGGATGTTTTGTTTTGGAAAATTGTTAGATGCATCCAAGGACTGAGGATATTTATAAAGGGCAGGAATCAGCCCAGCCAAGCAAGTGACGCATATAATTTTTTCCCCAAAGCTTTAACAATCTTGCCAGAGCAGCACTTCCAAAGTAGAATGCCCCTAAGATGTTCCTCTCACTGTGAGATAGTTCCTTGAATCAGGATTTAACAGCAGGCCTCCTGGGCCTATAGTTCCTTCCACTACTGTTGTTGTGAATAATGCAAAGTAGATCACCACCTTCTATATAAGTTTGAAGGTCTCTAGCCCCTCATGCCTGATCTCAGGACATGGCTGCTGTACCAAATCTCATTCAAAATCTCTTTTTGCATTTTTTGGATCAGACCCCTGGGAGAGTGCAAATCCAGATCATAGAACTACTCGTTATTAGCATGCATTGCTCTTAAGGAAAAAAAATGTTCTCTTGTTCAGAAGAATGATACTGATTATCCTGTTTTTCAATCATATTATGTAAAGATCCATGACTTTACTCTCCTCCACATGGGGCCCCCAAAGCACTGAAACATGCTTAAATTCCAGTGGAACTTCAGCATGTGTCTAAAGTTCATCATGTCCTTAAGTGCTTTGCTGAATAGAGATGGAATGCTGAATGGGACTTAATACTCAGAGTAGACTAGGTGTGCTAGGGATTATAAACTGAAATTGTGCCTCTCTGAATTACAGACTCTCATTGATTCCCCCTTCCACAGAGAGATAAATGCCACAATATAGTACTTAATAAACACATGTGTGTGTTACTTTCAGGATTTTATGTATAATTGTAACAATCTGGTTCAGAATGACCCTTAGTTCAGGGACAGACCAGAGAACCTTCTGTATGTAGTAACAATAATAGCAAGCTCTTATATGACACTTTTCATCAGTAGATCTTAAAATGCTTTAAAAAGGAGAGCAGTATTATTATACCCATTTTACAGATAGGGAAAACTGAGGCATATACCAGCAACATGATTTGTCCAGCAAACCAGTGGCAGAATCAGGAATGGAACCCCAATCTTCTGAATCCCTGGCCAATCAATTAGCCACAAGGTTATCATATTTCCTCTGCATAGAGCCTGCTGCTGCAAGAGTGCTAAGTTCAATCAACGCTCCCACTAGATTCAGCACTCCTTTAATAATCCGTTAGTAATACTTTAAATATTGACAGGTGAGAAAAGATACACAACACACATAAACGGAAAAGAAATTTTAGGAACATAATGGATAAAATTTGATAATGATCAAAATGATAATTTGTCAGTCCACCTCCACTCTTGTCAAGGAATAGCAAACACATTGCCTTTGCATGTATCCCTTCAGTGCTCTGTAACTACAACACTAACTACTTTGCCTGTTTGATCCAATTACCAGTGTGCCTTTCACTCTTAAAATCAGCTTAATTGAAGTGGTTGTTATGGTTAGCTGTTTTCAATGATTGTATCAGAAGTTAATGGCTTACCTTCTCATTGGGGACCTGAAGAATCAGGTGATGAATTCTACCAAGGAATCTAGTTAGGAAACAGCTTGATATTATGATATAGTATATATTCTTACTCATGTTTCAATAATAAATAAATTAATTAAATTAAATAAAGTCATAGCTTAGTCAAATTTCATCTGGTATAGTTACACTTTGCCTGCCTATATTCTCCTGCAGTTTTATTCTGTGTTCTTTTTCATTTTACACACTATACTGCCATTTGTATGGATTTGTGCACTGGGAAACCACTGCCTTCCACCTCGCACATGATTTCATTCCTGTGGTGGGTTGTCATAAGTAGATAGGTAAGGTAAGGGTTAATTTTCTTTTGCCTGTAAAGGGGAACCAAACACCTGACCAGAGGACCAATCAGAGAACTGGATTGTTTAAAGTCAGGGGCGGGAATTTGTATACTCGGGGTCTTTGTTGTTTCCTCGGCTATGGGTAAACAAGTTTTCTTCTAACTCCATCTTATCTCAAAGTTTCTCCTAAACATCTGTGAGTACAAAGGAAAGCAAAGTAATTCGGCTATGATGAGCTTTGTGTTGTATTTACATGTATGTTGATTTGCTGGACTGGTTTAATCGGGCTATCTTTTAAATCAGACTGTTTATTCTTATTTTCTTATAAGCAAGAGCCTGTATTGAGTTTCTTAATGCAAGATTATTGTTTTGTATTTTCTTTCTTTTTATATAAAGTTCTTTTGAAAACTGGTGGGAGTTTCTTTTCCTAGTGAGGCAAAGGGAAGGGAAAAGCCAGGCTGTGGGCTATTTTCCTATTGTTTCCAGGGAAAGAGCAGGCTACGGGGAAAGAGAAAAAGAATCATCTCTGTTCTCTTGTGTTTGAAGTTTTTCTCTAGTTACTGCTACGAGACCAGGGAGGGGGAATCTCCTTGTGTGCTAGCTGTGATTAGCCGTGAATGCATAGCCTCGGGGACGCTAGATTGCCTCTCTGGTTGTATTCAAAGAGTGAAGTCTAGTCTCGCACCGGCTAACCCAGGGAAGGGGGGGAAGCTGGGAGAGAAGAGAGGGAGACCCAGGGCTCTGGGTCTTCGGGGTCCCCCAAGGGAAGGTTGGGGTGACTCGGGGGGGGTACTAGGAACCCCAATAGTCCTAGTTGGTGGCAGCGAGAAAATATCCAAGCAGGTAGTGAGCTTGGGGGAGTTTCAGGTAAGCACCCAGATTTTGGACGCTAAAGTCCAGATCTGGGACAGGAGGCTTTACCACATGGGTAATATTATTATTGTACATATCTCCTTTGTAGAGAATTTGTCAATAATGGCCAAGATCCTCAAAGGTTTTTAGACGCCTAAATATTGTGACTATTTAAGTGATCATAATAATGTATCTGAATGTGGTTGAGAGTACATACAATGACATAATATCAAATGCTTTCCTAACGAGATTCCTCAGTAGGCTTTGTCAAATGATGCTCTTCTGTAATATAAACATTAACAAGTCTATCCCAAGTTGCTGACCAGACTCCCAGGGGACTTTGCTAAAGCCAGCTTTCTGCACTGTGCAGCATGCGCAAAGTGTGGAAAACTCCCCAGTTCCATTGCGCTGGAGAAACAGGCTGTGCTAGGGGCACCTCCATCTCCTGTGTGTTCTGCAGCAGCACACACTATGAGAGCAAGCAGAGGGGTTTGGTGTAAGGAAGATGGAGGCAGTGTCAGTGAGAGTATGTCTGCAATGAACAACATTAACCAGACTGACTGGGACATGAGTCTGGGCACCGCCATTAGCCTAGCTTGGAGGTGAGGGACCTCACACACAATTACATAACAGTGTCCTCATTGTTTCGGCACTCACCCATGTGTGTCTGTGGGTGTATCTCATGGTTCCTTGTGCTTGAGATGCTCTAGAATTTTCCCCAGTCAGTTTTGTTGATTGCAGGAGAGCGTGTCCAGCCTGCTAGGTGAATTGTGGGAAGGGTGTTGGAGGACTATCTGTACTCAATTGATTTTGCTGTATCCTCACTGCTAAATAAAATCATAGAATCATAGAAGATTAGGTTTGGAAGGGACCTCAGGAGGTCATCTAGTCCAACCCCCTGCTCAAAGCAGGACCAACACCAACTAAATCATCCCAGCCAGGCAGGTTCCAGCCCAAGTTAAACCAGAGCCAAAGCTCTATTCCACCCCAAAGCTGTGGCAACAGACTGTGACTTTAAGCACTTCCAAAGCCAGGTCAGAGGTTTTTCTGTGTGGATGAGGGTGGAAGTTGGGCTAAAACACAGGTAAAGGTCCAGGTTAACTGTGCAGTGAAAACATGTTTTGAGTATGCAACTGGGCAGATCTATGTAGTGACCATAAGCTCCAAATGGGTACTGTGACGGGGTGTTCACCTCACACAACGTAAAGCAGGTTAAATTAGGTCAATTAACCTGAAAGCTGCACCTGGGGGAGAGCCAGGAATTAAAAGGGTGATTGATGATGAAGCCCCGTTGAGAAGGAACATGTGGGGCTGGTACACACCACACTATTCTGACATCTAATAGGCATGTTACTAATGAAAGAGGCTCATAATCTGACACCAGCTTCCAATTGTAAAGCTACTGCCCTTGATGAAGAAGGATCACAGGATCTCACTCAGTAACTCCCGCTGAAAGCTCATTACACAGGAGGACGCCAAGGCAAAAATGACTAGGAGGCTCATTTCCCCTTCTAGCCATCTTCTGCCAGGTCCTCACTTTGATGTGCTGCCTTAATCATATGCCTAGGCATAAAAGCCAGCTCTGCCTTTCAGATTAAATTATTTTTTTGTGTGGACTCACTGTCTTCTATTGATCACTCATTCTGTTGCTGCCTAACTGCTGCTTGCCACTTGTCACTCAAGATCAGGCAGGCCTACAGTTAGTGGAAATTGTTTAAAAACATAAGGATAATGCTCTTATTCTTCTCTATTATTTCAGACTATAATATTTGGCTCATATGGAATTTCTCCCAGATTGCTAGAGTGGAACTCACTAAGCATGGGGTTTAAGGTAGTAATACAATCATTCCTCAATTAAATCATAGATTATTAGGGTTGGAAGGGACCTCAACAGATCATGTACTCTAACCCCCTGCTTAAAGCAGGACCAATCCCCAAATTGCCCCTTCAAGGGCTGAACTCACAACCCTGGGTTTAGTAGGCCAATGCTCAAACCACTGAGCTATCCAAATCCTAACTTGAGAAATAAAAGTGCAGGTTACATCATTGGATTTACTGTTTTCTGTAAAGGTATCTTCATGGTTATGTTGATTAAATTGCAGACAAATATGCAAGAAGAGAACAGCTGCATACAGGAGATTTACAGTACTCACATTACTTTATACTCTGCACAGTGAGGTGCCATAACCACATCAACCTGTGTGTCTTTCCTGGGCTGACCTACTCAGAAGCTGATCAACTACATGCCATCAATTTTTAAAGAAGAAAACCATATGGTATGGAATCTTTAAAACTATGCAACCAAGAAGTTCATTGAGAACAAATTTATTTGAACACTTGGCAAGAAAAGAGATTACTCTCATTATTCTGCTAACACCATACAATTCATTCTAAACCAACTAGTTGTATTAATTTCCATCTTTCTGCCTAGAAACATTCCCAAACTAGGCATATTTATAGCCTTGAATTTTCTCACTCTGTTACATGAACAAACACTGTTTTTAATCCAACATATTTATAGTAAAAAAACAGTACATAAAAATATAATACAGTAATATTTATATTTAATATGATCCACTGGAAATAGCAGCAAAAACCCATAGGGTATAAATTTGCAGCTCCACATGCTGATTGTTGTTAAGGGAATAGGTAACAGGCTATGGTGCCTCTCACTTCTAGTTTGCAGGTGGAACAAAACCTACCCAGATCAGTAGCGTGCAAGAGTCACAATCAAAACCTGGTTGGTGGCCTAGATGATCTCAGTCTAACAGTCACTGAACAGGTGACTACATCACAAAAAATACACCACCACATGTGGCACTTTGTTGGCAGACCTAGCAGACAGGCCAAGGATGGAATAGACATGGAAACTGAATTTCTGCTCTCTCCTCCAAAGGGGATCTCTCCAGCTCAGTATTGACAGTTTTTTGTGAGCGGTGGTAAGATGCTTATGTTGCTTGTTTGGTAGATAAATATGTGATCTTAGGCTCCAAAGTTCTTAGCACAGAACCTTTCATGAGCACTAAATTCACTTAGGGTTTAGAAGGAACAATTTGATCATCTAGTCTGACCGTCTATATATCCCAAGCCCTTAAATTTCACACAATTGCCTCTGTATTAAATGCAGTAACTTGTTTTTGGCTAAAGCATGTTTGATTATCTATATAGCTTCCCCACAGTCACACTATGAATAATGTGTTAAGCCAAATTTCTGCAACAGCCATTCTAGTTGTTCCAGTTTGACACCTGTTTAACCTAGTGCAGGTTCTATGTCCCAAGTGGCAAACGGGTGCAGCACATAAGATATGGTTTCTGAAGTTCGTCAGCATGCCTGTCTCTCTATCTCAAAATTGCTGTCACTCTGAGGACATAACTGTCACTCCATTGTTCATCTGAGATTGGCACTGGGCCAGCAGCACTGGACTGGAGTGCAAGAACATTCACTGCAAAAAGATGTTGCAAAGTCAGTTGTAGCAAGTCAGCAAGAATTGCAGATGTAAGTGTTTTCTTCTGGAGGTGGGCAGAATTTCTTGTGGGAAGTGTGTGTGACTTTTTTATGCCTATTTAATACATTGTCATCCTTGCATGCAGAGGTTGTTTTCATCCAACATATACCTCCACAAAGATTTAAAAGGTGATGGCAACCACAAGTGGCTTTATTCAGCTCTGAATCAATGACATGCATATGCCAACTTCAGCCCCAAAGAGCTGCACAATTGTCCTCTAGAGTAAATACCAGCACCAGGACTGAGATTTGTAGAACATTTGCATCTGTTTATCTGGAGATTCCTGCTAGCTTCTGGATTAAGACAGTGTGACAAGTGGACTTTTTCTTTAAGTGTTCTAAATGGGACCTGTATGTTACACTATAGTGCAGTTTAACTCCTAAATAAGCAATAGCTATCTGGAAAGGGAGTGGGTGATCCTCAATCATCATCAGGCTGATTGGGCAGGTGATTGTTCAAATGGAAGGTTGTAGCCACTGTCTTAGACTCATCTAATGCCTCCATTACTGAAGATAATACATTCCTAGTTTATTGACCCTTCCATAGCATGTAGATTGTTACTCACATCAGCAAAAGAAATGTCATCCCTATATATGTACTTACCAGCCTTAGTTTCCAGTAGGTTGTAAATATAAAGGTGAAAAGGAGAGGACTAAAATTGGATCCTTGTGCGAGTCTGTTGTGGAGATGCCTAAACCAACAGACTTTGTCTACAGGGTGCAAGATGAAGCTCCAATTCATTATAATTTTCATGATGAATCACTCCATGGGCTTACAGGAAATAGTCTGCAACAATTTGGCAGCCTGCTTTGGGTCATAGAGGAGTTGTAGGGAAGCAATGGATGCCCACTCCATCAGTCTCTTTCCATCTGAATTATGGTCAGAGTATCCACAACTGACATGGCAGGAACTGGAGTCACCACAGTACATGGAAGGTCTTGTAA
This sequence comes from Chelonoidis abingdonii, assembly GCF_003597395.2. NCBI lineage: Eukaryota > Metazoa > Chordata > Testudines > Testudinidae > Chelonoidis > Chelonoidis abingdonii. Next base: position 135,526,957 of record NC_133773.1, on the reverse strand, counting down.
AGGTGGGCAGAGTGAGGAGTGGGGGGTGGCCACTGATGGAAGCTTGTAGACGTTGATCAGCATAAGCTCATTCAACTTTATTACCTGCCACTCTGCAGTGTCATTTGGAGCAGATGTCAATATAATGACAACAACATAAGATACCATCTCATATTGCTTGTGATGGTGCTGAACAATGAGTGCACACCCTGGAACTGCAGGTTGCACATTGGTAGAGTAGTGTGTCTCCTGAAGCAAAATCCTGTGTTCTTCAAGGTTTGTACCTTGGTGGAGGAGGATATCCCATTTTGCCACCTCTATCCCTTCAATATTGACAGGCAACATCTTGAGAACTGGCCTCAGCATTAGAGCTTGTGGTGCTGGGCCACACAGGGAACCCACTGGAGGACAGCTCTGGGCTGATTGTTGCTCAGAAAGCAAACCTCCATTCCACATTTTGTCACTTTCATTTCCCCTTACACTACTCATGTGGGACACCACAAGAAGGCAGTAGACATTGCCCACAGATATTAGTCCAAAGGATGTCATTGATTTGGGAAAGGACTCTTTGATAATATAATTAATGCCAGAAGCTGGATGTATAATAATACATATTTGGAAAAGGATAGATCCACCAACATTATTGGCATGGGGATATAAAATATAGGAAATTTTTTCAATGGAAAAATTGTCTGATAGCCTCAGATCAAGTAGGTGTTATAATATCTGAATACCATTTTGAGCAAATATAAGTAAACAGATAATAAAAAAAGCAAATTATAAGACAGGGTGACCAAATACATATGGGTCCTTTAAAGGTATCAAATACAGATTATATGAATGAGATTTTTTAATACTTGTATGCAAAGTTTATGTATGTTAATAATGATAAAATAAAACATGAAAAAAATAGTTTCTTCATTTGATCTGGCGTTATGAAGAAACAGTAAATATGGAACCTGACAGCAATTTTATAGTCACATTTCAGAAGAGAACTGCATTTTACCAATGAGCATGATAGTATTATTAAATTAACTCCCATTGTCTTAGCTTTAATCTCTTCAGGGCAGCATATACCTGTGGTAGGTGGGAAACAGTTTTCCCATTCTACAAGAACGTTAAAGATTTAAAAATGTTTTAATGTCCTGAATTTTGGGACAAAAAGTAAAAATCTCAAAAATGTTCATAAACTGATTCGTTGAAAATATTTTGTTTAGATCATTTCAAAACAATTTGGTTCAGTGTTGACCTTTTAAAAACCTCATAAACTATCATTTAATTTACATTTCAAAGCAAAATAATTTTGACCTGAAAAATAGTTTTTCATTATGAAAATATAAAAATGGATGTTTTGACAATTTAAAAACTTTTTTCAGACTTTTTTTTAATGGGAAATTTGTTGCAATTGGCCCTGGCCCTTTATTATGAATAGCTTAGTTTTCAATGAAACAGCATTTAAAAAAAAAAAAAAAGACTTGTCAGAGGATTGCCCATCAGCTTTCATGTATATATTTTATATATGTTTACAAAGTTCTGTATAAATTTACACCATCGGCTCAATGCTTTATAATAATTAATTGCACAGAACATATTGCCTTTATTAGACAGATGTGAAACAAACAAGATATCATGATAAAGTCAACTAATGACATCGGGACAGATCTTCAACTTAGCTAATGAAGCTACTGTGATTTTGTACCCAGTGTTGAGGAACTGGCCAATTAAAATTAGTTACACAACAAGCTGAAGAGAGTAAGCATTGTACAATTGGCTGGGTACATTGGGTGAAATCCTGACCCCACAAAATTCAGTGGGAGTTTTGCATTGACTTAAATGAAGCCAGGATTTCACCTATTGTTATAGACCTCCCCATTCTGAAGTAACAAGTATTGGTCACTGCTGGAAGCCAGATAATAAGCTGAATGGACCTGTGTTCTGTTCTAGTAAGGCAAATCATGGACATGTCAATGTTCCTAAATTGATTTAGTTGTAAAACTCATGAAAAGTGATGTTCAAATTATCCAGCTCATTAGTATTTTAAAAAGGATTTTTTTAAATAAAGACACAGGCCTATAATACACAATAATAATTGTAGAGCAGTTTTCTAATCTCTAGAGCTCTTTTTTGTAACCTGTCAGTTAACTTCCACAACTCATTATGTTTAGTTCTTTATTCAGTATTTTTATTCTGCATCTTGTCCTTTCATTTATACCTTCTTTCCATTTTATGAAATATTTGTAAAAAATAATAAAATAAATGACATTATTTTTGGCAGCTCAATAGTTCTTTACCAGGTTGCTTGATGAGGCAAGACATTCTAAATGTTATTTATCTAACAGAAAGAGAAATGCTTAAATTCAGCTAATGAGACTTTTTAAAATAAGCCAAAACAGTGTGAAAAAGTTACTATCTCAATAAAAGCTCATAAGTCGAGTGCAGATGTTGTACAACTAATCAAAATTATGGCTGGTCAACAATCTTAATCTAGTCTACCCCATACCAGACTACCCTTTCACTGGACTAAAACCCCCATGATACACCAGAAGTGCTCAGCAAAAGGGATGTTCTTGGTGCATCATTGGAGTTTTGTACATAGACATGATGGAGCATGAAGTGGCCAAATTGCAATTCCCGTGAAGCAAGGCTGCAGCATTTCCATGATGAAATGTTCAGTTTTCCTAATTTTTTTTGTTCAGCGGAATATTATTGATTTTTCATTTTTTAATTAAAAATCTAAATTTTCCATGGGAAAAAATGGACAAACAAACTACATACTAGTTTTTTGGTTTGAAATGACTTTTAGTTTACATTTTCCATTAACTTTATTTAAAAGGAATTAAAAAATGTTTTAAAACATTTGATAGCAAAACAAACAAAAAAATCATTTCAACCCAAAGTGCCTTTTTGTTTCAGTTTTTTGGATCAGTCAAAGAACTGACAAATCCATGATTCATAAAGTTGTATTCAGCATAAGTAATTGTCTTGGAATCTGGCCCATGCTGTTATAATAACCCAAAGCCCATTAGTTAAAACCAGATAACAGATGCCATTACAGCAAAACAATACAATAATGGAAGTACTGATGGGTATATTTCAAAAAGTTCAAAGTTCTGTTCATATAATATATTTGAATTTCATATAGTCTACAAGGTATCCAAAAGATTTTGAGCATCATGAATGTTGTGTGCCCTAGTTTGCCTCTTGAGTCTGTTCCACTTAAGAGGATAAGAGACTGCTACTGCTTTCAACTAAAGACTCTTAGCTCAAGCAGTAGAAGATTGGACTTCTAGCTCTGAAGATCACTAGTTCAAACCTCCTGATTTGCCCAACTAACCTATTATGCATGCACTATTTCACTAGAAATATTCCTAGAACAGGGTTTCTCATTCATTTTCCATGACCTCCTACTTGCAGTTGGGCAGGAAATAAAATTAGAGCAGTTTCTCCAAGAAAGAGCCTTAAAGTGCAGAGGTGCACACAAAATGGAGAACAATAGGGTGAAGGAAAGAAGTTATCCTGACTTTGCTGAACCTTTTTTTAAAACATTCAGTTGATGGAGTTCTACATTAGCTCAAACATTTGCCTGCATGGAACCACTTGCAGGAAGGAAAGCTCTTGCTCCAACAGTGGAAGAACATATCGATGGACAAGGAGAAGTCTAATGCTAAAGAAGTGGTCCATTGCCTTGATTGGAAAGACCTCTGTTGACTTCAATGGGCTTTGGATACAATAGACGGAAAATGACAAAAGGCTGAGAAATGAACTGGTTAAATAAGGAAAGTGAAGGCAGGAATTTGAGAACGGCAAAAACAGAGATACTTCATGTGCTGTTAAAAGGAGCCTAATTACAAATGCAAATTACTGTGAATGGGCAGGATGAATTCAATTTATTTTCTTTATGAAAAAAAGATACAAATGGTAGGGACAGATAAGGAAATGTCAAAGCCATTACTGGAAGCAATGAAAAGAGGGGCAGCTGCTGCAGAATTAGCACCTCTTCCTCCTCCCACTAATGTCCAACCATATTTTATTCCTCAGGGAATCCACCAACAACTCCTGCTCCTGTTGCTCTGCAGCATCTGTGCCTTCAGTGAGAGCCATCCCTACAACACCTAATGAGCCTATTATTATTCGCTTATCTCACTGGGAGAGGAAGGGATTGTAGCATGCATTTCTTTCTCAGAGTCAGCAGTTGCAGAGGTAGCGCCAGTGTGGGAACAAGCAAAGGTGCAAGAGTGATGCTCAGCAGTGGACGAGATGGGGGTTTTCACTTTGTTATGTTGCATGTGAATCTTACTGTCCTGTACAAATACTGTGTGTACCTCAGTTTCCTTCTGTATTGCACCAATGCCTAGATGGTGGGAATTGGGTGTGTGACTTTTGCTGAGGCCTCAGGCTAGTGACGCTGCCCAGCTGCTGCATGTAGAGGATGGTCAGTGCCCTTCGTAACCTGAGAACCAGGAGTGGGATGCGACCAAGTGACATTTTTCCTGGGAAGCAAGACAAATACTGAAGGAGGAGCAACGGGCAGGTTGGAGGTGAGGTAGCAGGGTCCAGAGCAGTTTTTTGTTGGGGACTGGAAGAGGGGGAGTCTAGGGCATCTGGCCCAGTGGCCCCCCAAGATGGACTTGGATGAAAATCACTGATGTCTGTGCTAACAAATTCTGTTCTGTGCTGTGTACCTGTTGACTAATAAATCTTCCATTTTACAATGCTGCCTGAGAGTCATGGCTGACTGAGGAGTTGGGTGCTGGGCACTTTGGCTTCTCCAGGAGCCCCACTCAGGTGGACTCACTATGGGAAGCGCACAGTGAATGAAGATGCTGAATGCTCTGAGATCAGACACAGGAAGGCCGAAGCCACGTAGGCTTCTTGCCCTGGCAACAGTGTGCTCATGCTGCACCAGAGTCCTGACTGGCTTCATTCGGAGCAGTTCCGGAGTACTGGCTTGGTGACTCTGTGACAGATGGTAGTTGTGATTTCAGTGAGAAAACTGGCTTTTGGAGGACAATTACAGAAGGAAGTGAAAGGTGGACTATGGAGTCCCAAGAAGCAGAAAAAAATCCACATCAGGTCTTCAAGTCAATGCAACAAATCACTATGCAACATAGGAAGGGCCCCTATACTTGTCCATGAGTACTGGCAGGATACACAAGAGAATATCTCCCATGGTGGGGAACTTTGGACAGAAGTGCAAAGTCTGCAGTTTCTTCCAGAAATTGAGACAACGATAGATTCTCTTTCTTAAGACCACATCTAGAAAGTGGTTAGAGAAGACCTTGTGCTTTTACCCTCTGAATAGATGTATTCAGCAACTGGAGCCAGAGGGCTGCTAATGAAATACTGACTCCTAGACTTTTTGAATGAATAAGCGACCTTAGGGAAACAAGATGTTAGACAATAGAGAGTGAAAAATGTTTTCTGTTTTTTTCTCCCCTTCTCTTCTTTATTTTTCTCTTCGGCGATTCAGTAAACGTAGTGCCAAAAAAAAGAGTAAAAAGAAATCTTTTCAAAAGTCTGTGTTCACACACGGTCTTTGTTACTTGTATGAGTATAGGTGTTTGTGTGAAAACTGGTAAACGGGTTGATAGTCTAATGACTTTCTTGTTTTTGAGCAGCAGAAAATTTTAAAAGGCAACATCTTGCAGAATGTGTGATATATAAAGCTCTTTAAGTGAAAGGTTACCACTTCACATGAATAAGATTTGTCATTACTTGTTGTACTTAAGGTGAGGAGAAATTTAGTGAGGAGAAATTTAGTTATCAGTTTTGCTGTAGAACAGAATAGGGAAGACCTAGTTTCATAATACTGTTAGATAAATAATTTGCCATCAGAGCAGTTTCTTGGTATTATATAGTAATGCAGGGACCAAACATTTAATAACAAGTTCTTCATTCTAATAGAAAAAGTTACAATGCAATCCAGTGGCTGGAAGTTGAAGCTAGACAAATTCAGACTGGAAATAAAGTGTACATTTTTAACAGTGAGAGTAATTAATCACTGGAACCATTTACCAAGGCTCATGGCGGAGTCTCCATCACTGACAATTTTGAAGATTGGATGCTTTTCTAAAAGATCTACTGTAAGAATTATTTTGGGGAAGTTCTATGGCCTGTATTATACAGGAGGTCAGGCTAGATGACCAGAATGATCCCTTCTGACCTTAGAATCTATGAGGGAGTTGAAATAAGTGTACAAATACCTGCAAGAAGGATGATCTTGTGATTAAGGCTTTGCTCTGCAATTTATACATTCTGGGTTCAATTCCATGATATCTGCAGGTGTCCTGTGCAACTTTGGATCACTTTGCGCTTAGGTCTCATTCTGTAAAATAGCCCAAATAATGCATTTTGTCTTATCTGTATAGATGGTAATCTCCACTTCATGGCATGAATGATTTTTAGTCTCATTTAAGGCTTCTTGGTACTTATGATACAAATCATAGTATGGACTATATGAAAGGGTCATTTCACTCATCCCCGAGATTAAAATTGGCCCCCATAGTAGTAATAGAGCCCAAGAATTTAGGGTAGTTAACGAATAGGAATACCATAGCCAATAGAAACCATAGTGGGAGTTTTAAAAGGTAGAATTTAGTTTTGCAAATTAGAGCTTGGTCTGGACAATAGGTTTAAGGATAATGACAAACACTGGTTGTGAGCCTGCTTTTAAGTCTTACTCAAAAGACAACATCTTGAGCAGTGCTGTACCCGCAAACACTATGGCGGAATACTAATAAGCATGCAACCTACTAAATCACTACTTGTTCCTCTACTCTGGTATCTGTGGGAGTAGCTGGCTTAGCTTGCAAGACCTGATAGTATCAGCTAGAGCTGTGTCAATGAGTGATTTGTCAGTTCACTACCAATTCCAAAATATTGTAAAACAAAAATTCATTTTGTATTGACTTGAAAACCAGTTTTCAATTTATTTTTTTAGTAAATTCAAACACTGTATATACCGGGTTGAATAAAACATTTTGTTTTACCCAGAAATAATGTTTTGTTTCAGTTATGAGCTTTTTTCAAATGATTTTCTATTTTTCTCTTAAAATTTAAGTAAATTTCAAAACAAAAAGTGGTTTTAAAGTAAATATATATCATTTAAAACGTCAAACCCAAAGGTTTGAATTTTTCAGATGGGGGGGTGTTCAGATGAGGGGGGGTGTTGTGTTGGATGATTCACAAAGACAGTTTAGCAAATGAAACACAAATTCACAAAATGTTTCAGTTGACCCAAATTTGCATGTTTTGCTGCAAAAAGTTTCAGTCAAAAACGTTGACCCAGCTCTAGCATCAACACAACCTTTGTAGACATGACTTCCCTGGATCTGAGCCATAAACAGCCTCCTATATATTTTCACTAATATTTCATGCCATGTAATTGTTCCGTGTGTTACTGACATTGGTCAATATAAATAGCTATTGGATGGTGGATTGCAATAAGACCATCCCTGCATACTCTTTTTTCTGTTTCAGTCACAGCTGTTTCAAGACTGGCATTTACAAATGGATGCATTCATTCTGTAGCTAATTGTTCTGATGAAATTCTTTGGTTAGTGACATTAGTTGGACTGAAAATAGAAGCATTTAGCAGGAGAGATATTGAAATTGCAGCATGCTTCCAAACGCTCCATCCTGGAGGCAATGGCAACAAGCCCAAAGGCACACTGATTACTTGGTTTTTTCCTGCACCTTTTGTTTGTTTAATAAGTTAAATCAAAACTGAATCAAAAGGGAAGAAATATCTGTTGACATGGATAACATTTTAATTCCCTTGTTTCTGCTGAAGCGAGATGCAAATCAGCTATAAAAACTTGTTTTTAATGACACTAATGATCTGGAAAAGGGATTAAACAGTGGAAGGGTAAAGTTTTCAGATGATACAAAATTATGCAATCCAAAATTGCCAGTGAAGATTTACAGAGGGAGCTCACAAAACCAGGGAAGTGGGCAACAAAATGACAGACTGAAATGTACCACTGATAAGTGAAAAGTAATTTACATTGGAAAAAATAGTCTCAGATTTGCATATAAAATAATAGGGTATAAATTAGCTCTTACCACTCAAAAAAGAGATCTTGGTGTCACCGTGGATAGTTATCTGAAAACTTCAGCTCAGTGTACAACAGCAGACAAAAGGGCTAATACAATGTTAGGAACTATTAGGAAAGGGATAGAAAATAAGACAGAAAACGTCATAATGCCACTGTGCAAATCCAAGGTGTTTTCACACCTGTAATACTGTGTCCAGTTCTGGTTGCCCCATCTCAAAAAAGATACGTAGTGGAACTGGAAAAGCTTCAGAGCTGAGCAACAAAGATGATCAAGGGTATGGAATGTCTTCCGTATTAGGAGAGACTGAAATTATTACAGCTGTTTAGCTTAGAGGAAAGGTGACTAAGGGGGGATATGCAGAGGTCTATAAAATCATGAATGTTGTAATAAAATCATCCTAACCACTATGGATGTAAAAGCCCTCTATACCACCATTCCACACAAAGATGGACTACAAGCAGCCAGGAACAGTATCCCTGATAATGTCACAGCAGACCTGATGGCTGAACTTTGTGACTTTGTCCTCACCCACAGCTATTTCACATTTGGGGACAATGTATACCTTCAAGTCAGCAGCACTGCTATGGGTACCCACATGGCCCCACAGTATGCCAACATTTTTATGGCTGACTTAGAACGCTTCCTTAACTCTCGTCCCCTAACACCCCTACTTTACTTACACTACATTGATGACATCTTCATTATCTGGACCCATGGGAAAGAAACCCTTGAAGAATTGCACCATGATTTCAACAATTTCCATCCCACCATCAACCTCAGCCTAGACCAGTCCACAAGAAAGATCCACTTCCTGGACACTACAGTCCTAATAAGCGATGGTCACATAAACACCACCCCATACCAGAAACCTACTGACCACTACACTTACCTACATGCCTCCAACTTTCATACAGACCACACCACACCACACTATCCATTGTCTACAGCCAAGCTCTAAGATACAACTGCATTTGCTCCAACCCCTCAGACAGAGACAAACATCTACAAGATCTCTATCAAGCATTATTACAACTACAATACTCACCTGCTGAAGTGAAGAAACAGATTGACAGAACCAAAAGAGCACCCAGAAGTCACCTAGTTGAGGATAGGCCTAACAAACAAAGGAACAGAACACCACTAGCTGTCACCTTCAGCCCCCAACTAAAACCTCTCCTTCGCATCATCAAGGATCTATAACCTATACTGAAGGAAGATCTCTCACCCTCACAGATCTTAGGAGACAGGCTGGACCTCACTTACAGACAGCCTCCCAACCTGAAGCAAATACCCACCAACAACCACACACTACACAACCCAACCCAGGAACCTAGCCTGTTCCCAACTCTATTCACATAACTATTCAGGGGACACCATCGTAGGATCTAATCACATCAGCCACACCATCAGAGGATCATTCACCTGTACATCTACCAGGGTGATATATGCCATCATGTGCCAGCAATGCCCCTTTGCCATGTACATTGGCCAAACCGGACAATCTCTACGCAAAAGAATAAATGGACACAAATCGGACGTCAAGAATTGTAACATTCAAAAACCAGTCGAACACTTCAACCTCGCTGGTGTCATGGTATAATTCCCAAATCTGAACCTTAGCGTCCAAAATATGGGTACCAGCATAAATCCTCTAAGCTTAATTACCAGCTTAGATCCTGTAGTGCTGCCACCAATCAGGACTTAGGGTAGAGCCCTTGATAAGCTCTGGTCTCCCCAAAACATTCCCTGGAGACCCCCAAGACCCAGATTCCCTGAGTCTCACAACAAAGGGGAATAAACCATTCCCTTCCCCCTCCCTTCCTTTCTCCCACAAATTCCCTGGTGAGTGCAGACTCCCTTCCCTGGAGTCTTATACAAGATAACCAAAAGATCAATTAGATTCTAAAAAAAGGGGAAAACTTTATTAAAGAAGGAAAAACATAAAAATTGTCTCCGTAATCAAGATGAAATATTACAGGATCTTTTAGCTTATAAAAAATGGATAAACAGCCTTATCCAGAAAAAATACAATTTAAAATATTTCCAGCAAATTACACATTTGCACATAAAGAAAACCAAATAAAAAGACTATACTGTCTTTCTACCTTTGTACTTACAAATTGGAAACAGAAGATTAGAGAGCCTGTAGAGAAGGGTGGTCACCCTCAGAGCCTAGAGAGCACAAAGCAAAAACCCCAAACTACAAACAAAGGCTTCCCTCCACCGAGATTTGGAAGTATCTTGTCTCCTGATTGGTCCCCTAGTCAGGTGTTTGGTTCCCTGTTTGTTAACCCTTTACAGGTAAAAGAGACATTAACCCTTAACTATCTGTTTATGACAGCTGGTCACTCAATTACTGATCTCAAAGTTGCGATACTCCAACAAACAATCTTCAAAAACAGACTCCAACGAGAAACTGCAGAACTGGAATTAATTTGAAAGCTAGACACCATTAAATTAGGCTTAAATAAAGACTGGGAGTGGATGGATCATTACACAAAGTAAAACTGTTTTCCCATGCTAATTTTTCCCCTACTGTTACTCACACCTTCTTGTCAATGGTTGGAAATGAGCCATCCTGGATTATCACTACAAAAGTTTTTTTTTTCTTCTGCTGATAAGAGCCCACCTAATAGCTCATCTTAATTAATTACTCTCATTACAGTTGGTATGACAATACCCATTTTTTCATGTTCTCTGCTTACATATATTTTCCTACTGTATCTTCCACTGCATGCATCCGATGAAGTCGGTTTTAGCCACAAAAGTTTATGCTCAAATAAATTTGTTAGTATTTAAGGTGCCACGAGTACTCCTCATTCTTTTTTGAGTGGAAAAAGTGAATAGAGAGTGTTATTTACCATTCCCCACAGTAAGAAAGGGGATACCTGATGAAATCAATGGTTTAATACAAACAAGAGGAAGTCTTTTTTTCATACAACACACAATTGATCTGTGGAACTCACTGCCATGTGATGTTATAGCTAAAAGAATAATGGGGTTCAAAAAAGAACTTGATAAATTTATGGGGAATAGGTCCATCACTGGCTATTAGCAAAGATGGTCAGCAATGCAACCTCATACTTGGAGTGACCCTAAACCTCTGACTGCCAGAAATTGGGAGAGGAAGGCAGATGATCACTCCCACTACCTGTTCTGTGCACTCCCCCTAAAGCTCAGGCCTTGGCCACCGTCAGAGACAGGATACGGGGCTAGATAGAGCACTGGTCTGAGCCAGTTTCTGTGTTCTTATGACCTTATATTCTTATGAGTGTTCTTTTGTTCTTAAGAAAAAAACTTGTTTAATTTTGCTTACACTGAACTGAAGGAAAACTCCAAGCTGAGCCGCAGAGTTGGGAGAAAATATCTTGTAACAAACATATTTGATGAATACTTAAAATGCTGCATTATTCATTGGGACATACTATGTGTTCCAAGAGCTCTCTCGCTATGTATATATGAAAAAATTATTTGTTAGGTAAAGGGCCAGTCAAATATATGGAACATAGCACCTGGGTTTTAAAAGACCAATAAAGCATGTTGACTGTAAATAACTTTCTTTTGTATAACTCTTTACATCATCTCTCAACACCGAGTGATGTTGAACCAGTGTTGAGCCATGTTCTGCTACTATCCTCTTTGTCTCAATTCTCACATAGGGCTGGATTGTCATAGCTCTAATGTCCTGGACAGGATCAAAACCCCACTTCACCATCTTAATTTCCCAGTTTTCAATGTGTTATTTGGCCTAGCAAGTGGGTGGAGAGGGACAGGCCGTGGGAGGAGCCCTTCAGTCTGGCCAGTAGCTGGCTGAATGCATAGGGGGAAGGAATAGGCTACTCCAAGGAAAACGGTGAAGTAATGTACTCTCTCCACAGAGCAAAGCGGGGAGCAGAGAAAGACTTGTGACTAATGTAATTAATCCTCTGGGTTGATCCTGAGATGGAGCAGCTACATGCTACCCCTTACTTGGGTCAGACTGTAAAGGGACAATCTAGTCCCTAGTAATTTACTTCCAAGATTTGAAAAATAATTCAGCTGTCTTACTGTTAAGGGATGTTTGGGGTTATAAACATTGAAGGAAGATCAACAGAAGGGCTATTTTGAAGGCTATGGAAGTGCAATTGTCTCCTTTAGAAAAATTAGGCCTGGTAGAGTGTCTATAAGGAACATAGCTGTTTGAATAGCTATAAGTTATCCGCATTGTTAGATATTCATAAGTAAATCTGCTTAGGGAATTTAGTGCATTTTCAGCTAAAAGTGTCAACAAAGATGAAAATATTCCTTTTCTGTTGACATTTTTTGTGCAATATTTCACACACATATACCCTGAATCTACTGATTCAGGCTTGCAACTGTTCAGCACTGTTTGGGATTTAGCTCTAGGAAAATGAAGGGTAAGCGTAGGTGGTAAGAACCATAATTAATCATGGAACGGATTGGGCTACAAATTATTAAAGGAAGAGCTGTAATATTTCCAAGCAGAACAGAAAGCTAGAGCTGTGAGTCATCTAAATTAATAGACAATAGGGATGAACAAAGTTAGCTGAGACTTTTGGTCTTAGAAACCATTGTGGTTATGGTTGTTTGTCACTGACTGTATGCGCCTTTAAGCCTTCATGAGACCTTTGATGTCCTGTAGTGTTTCAATACTATAGCAGTAGAATTAGGATGAACATGAGAAAATATCCCTAATATAACAGTCAAACTCAAAACACCACATAAAAAAGGAGAAAGCTGCTTCATTCTGCCAAAGAATTAACTGCACCATAATTCCTGAACTCCAAAATAAGAGAGAGGGCGTGATAACTGATAGAGAAGACTCTGGAGGTAAAACTGACTACATAATCCAAATGGTGCTTGACTGCAGTGATATCGTGTGGAAGACAAAGACATTAGATGCTGTATTTCCTATTAAATCAGTGTGTCTCAGTGCCTAGCTATGCCTCTCTTGTCCATTTCAGAAGAGTATATTCGCACATCCCCACCAGAGTGAAATCCAGAAGTGAAATCTACCTTTGAGCTGTTGCTAGGTTTGGTGTGTTTTTCTTTTCTTTCTTCGCTTTTTTCCCTCCCCCAGTTCAGGATGACACCCTTTAGTTTAAATTGGGATCTGGCAAGTTTCCAAGGACTAACAGCTAGTTTGCTGAGACAACACTGAAGGCATTTCTTTGCCTCCTGATTTAAATGACGTTCCAGTTTCCAGTGAAAAGAAAGGATTCCAGAACGGAACATGCTTAGCTTAGTGAAAAGGCAGTTAAGAGGATATTAAATCACCGTTTACGAGTACTTATGAGGGATGCAGGGCACTGGGACAGGGCATTTCTCTATTACAGCAACAGGACAGAATTCATGGGAAATGTACTTTTTCAACCCACGCTTACTGTTACCACTACTCCATTCTTCCTAACAGAGGAGGAAATGATGGGCCAAGGGAAGCAACGTGATATTCATATTGATTTTAGAATTTCTAAGGTGTCCGTATACTATTGCTATGGATATGATATAGCTCCCTAGGTAGAGAGAACCACACACTTAAATTAAAGAAGGAGAAAAGGAGACTACTTACTGAGAGAGAGTCTTCTCTACTAACGTCATTAGCACATGGAAATCAAAGTAAATAGCGGGAAGCAGATAGTGCTAATAGAACAAATTCTGCGCTGATTTATTTCCAATGCAGACTTACTGATGTCAAGATGAAGAGCAGAATTTGATGCACTGAGTTGAAGATACATTTTATTTGTAGTCCCTTTAAAAATCTGACTCTAAAGTACTTGAGTCAATCTGAAAACGGAAATCAGGCTTCTAAGACATTGTGACCCTTTTCAAAATGTTACCTGTGAACTGAAAAAGGAGGAGTTAACGAGTAATTTGCTGATCCAAATATGGCCAGCAATAATCAACTCACTGCTTGGGCTTTGAAGTCATTTTAGCTCTGCAATGCTACACTAGAACTGAAATCCAACTGACATATGAAGATGAGATGAAGCAGAAATCTATGGCAGTCAGTGCAAGCATCTACAGAAGCCACCAAAGCAGGGACATGTGGACATTCAAAGATTGGTCTATAGCCTTGATTGGACATTCTTTTCCCTGTGCTAACTGGCTCTTTGCTCCAACCCTCTGCCTTCCTCACTCTCCTCAACTCACTTTCACTCCACAGTTTCCCCTTTACTCTTCGCTCTCCTGCCCTAGTTGCCTCACTCTCTTATCTTCAGCATCCATTCATTTTTCTTTCCATTTAGCCGATCTTCATCCAAATAACCCTTTCCCTCCAAAATGGGGCACTAATATGATGCTTTCTGCCACCCCATTGCTCCCTCTGCTTGTGTCCTGCCCCTTCCTCTACCCTGTGTTTGTCTTGTCTGTTTAAATAGTTAGCTACTTTCTGTGTCTAGGCAGTGCCTTGCACAATGGGGCCCCTTTCTTCGTTGGTCCTTAGGCACTAGTGTAATAAGAATGATTAGTAATAATATTTGACTGTATTCATAAGGTAATTACAGTACTGATGAGCCAGCTACCCAGCTCTGAGGATTTTCTTTAGTGCTAGAGACAGCTGCAATACATAAGACTTTATATATATGGGTTTGTAAGTGTCCTTGGGGCTATGGAAAGGACCCATATATCCAGTGAGACACCAACATTAAGGAGCAGTTTTTGCTGAAATGGAAATGATTTCTGTATCAGAAACATACAGCTGCTGCATGATCAGAAAATGCATAAATTTCTGCGCAAGATGTCCATGGGCATGGCATGACTCTACAGATATAAAAATAAAAGTTGCTGCTGCTGGAGAGATTTTGAGGACACAGGGTTTTTTGGCAAGTCGGTTATTTAATGCTTCTCTTTAGTTACACAGGGCAGGCAATGGCCATGTTAAGTAACATTTTCCACCACACACATACCAGTGGTCTCCTCTCTCCGTGATTATTAACTAGAGCCGTGCAGAGAAAGGTAATTCAGTTTCATGGAGGATTTTGATATTGCAAAATCTGGTTTTGTTCGGACTCAGAATGAAAGCCCCAAATTTTGAAATTCTTTGTGAAAGGGAAATCCCTGGGGACCCTGACTTGAGGTCAGTCTACCTGACTGTGAGTTTGAGGATAGCAGACACTGGAAACTCTGGGACTGGTGACTCTGGGGCAATCCTCATGGCTGGCTGCGCTAGGTCTACAAACACTGGAAGCCAAGGTTGCGAAGAAGCCAGGCAGCTTTTGAAAGCTGCCTGGTTTCTGGAGGAACATCATCAAAATTGAACTCTTTTTGCAAAGCATGTTGATTTTGGTTAATCGGTACCTTCAGACAAAGAAGTGTTTAGTTGGAAATTTTCCAGCTAACTCTAATATGAACTATGGCACTATGACACTCTCTTCGGGACCTCAGACCTGTAAGCCACTGTGGTATCCCTTTGCCTTAGCAAGAGGGAGCTTTGCTGGAGAGTACACTGTGTCAGCTCTCTGCCATACCCATCTGTCTCCTTCACCAGCAAACTCCTTGAGACTCTGACAGTCTTTACCTTGCCTTGCCAGTAACAGTCAGTGAACCTCAGTTCCTGAGTTGCCCAGAGATATCTCTGTGTAGCGTCCTTTCCCTCTTACTGGACACTCACAGAAATTATACAGTATGTTGTCTCCTAGGAGACAGTATGCACCAGTCAGTTAGTTTAGCTGAGGACTCCCAATTAATTCAATATAACAGCTCTGAGATGTTTTTTAGCAAAACATGTTTATGCAAAACATGTTTATGCAAAACATGTTTAGCAAAACATGTTTAGCAAAACATGTTTAAAATATGTTTATTAACAAAAACCAGAAATGTAAATGATACTCAGCAGAGATAACAGAAACAGAAAATGGCTACAAACGAAACACAAAATGCTTTCTGGTGACAAACTTCATTTAGCAAATTACAATCTTTGCCTAAGCAGGTTTTTTCACTTACAAATTACCAGCATGTCCAGCCCTGTTGTTAGGAGGAGGATCAAAGATTCACAGAATCACAGGGTGTTGTGTTTTTTGTTCCCTAAGAGATGGATAATAATGGGGTTTTCTCCCCTTCTTTTTCCAGTGAACCTTGGAAATATAGTGCTTTGAAGTGTATTCCCAGATAACGTTCATCCCCACCCCTGCCCCGCTGAGGTGCACATGGCATGCTGTGTCCCTTCTCCTCTAGTCAATTAGCTTTTCTGGTAGTCTTATCACATTATTTACCTTAGATGTAAATGTATTTCCATTGTCTCTGCTCTCTCTTTGTTCCATTTACATTGGAGACACAAGAAAACAGGTGAAACAACATTTCTTTGTCTAAGACACACTTGTTTATCCACCCCACTCAGATTGCTGTGTCTGAATGTATTTTACTAATGTATTTTCTGCATGAACAAGCTCGCTCACACACACACACACTAACCATACATAAATCACACAATAACTTTAATGATCAACATGTCACTAGCTTGTATATGACATCTTACAAGACACTGTTTGGTTAAATATTCTGACAACTCTGTGCTGAGTGCTCCCTTTGCTAGCTGACACACAGGGGCTATTAGGGTCACAGGCACCTATGGAAGAAAAAGCACTGGCACAGTGGCTGAGATGTATGAATTGGGGAATTACAATGGTATTAGGCACCTGCAGATTCAGAGATGTGCCTAGTGGAATATACAAAAAGTGAGTTAAGTGTCTAATCCTGTTGACTAGGGCCTTGATGTTTCAAGATGTTTAGCTACCTAATGCAATTTTCAAAAATGTTTATATCTCATTGATTTCAATGAGATTTAGGCCCCTAGGTACTTTTGAAAATTGCAGTGGGGCCAGATTTTCAGAGGTACTTAAGTGCCTGACTTCTGATTTAGGAATCTAAGTTCAATATTTAGACCACTGACATTCTCAGGGCTCTGCACAGCTGCTTCACTCTGTAGATGCCTATATTTCTGCCAGTAAGCTTCATGTCCTGATGCTGCTCCACAGCTAATGAGCCGCTCAGAGCCTTAGTGCAGGTAGCCCTGGCAGCCCTGAAGCATGATTCTCAAATTACGTGTTCTCCACCCTATCTCACCAGCGGGACCATCCTAAAGGCTTCTTTGGAGCATGCCAGAAGTCTCAGGCCCTGCACAAAGCCCAGTCAGGAGGTAGGCGTGTCCAGAATACCCTATAGGCCAGAGGTTAGGGCACTTGCCCATGATGTTGTAGAAATAATAAAATATTTACTGGAGCAGGGACTTGAATTTGAGTCTACTGCATCCAAGTTGAATGCCCTAAACATGGTGTTAGCAAATCAACCTCTCATTTTCTGATCTAATGGATATTTAATTAAATATTTAATATTTAAACTCTGAGATTTGCAGCATCTAAGTACCTTTGTGAACTAGCCCTAGAGATCTCTCCGTCTCTTCAGGCACCTAATAACTCTAGTTCTAGCTATATCTCTATTCCATATTGGACATATGCAAAGATTTGCTGTATAATGCAGTATCACATAGCAGCTAAATGTCCACTGCACACCGCATTCATGGGAACAATATTTATTAAAGTTCTTTTTTCCTTATCACTCCATATCTAGATTAGGATCTTATTTACATACATTGAAATAAATGTGACTGTGCAGAGTTAATTTTTCAGTGGTGGACCCTTTGACATTGACGTTAATCTGTTGAGAGTTAAGCAACTCATTTTTATTTAACTAAATTGTTTCCATGGCTATAGAAAGCAGATTAGAGCTTTTCTTGCTGGGAAGGTTCCACCAACCCCAGTTTTTTTGCCCTTAATAAATTTGTCTCAATTGTTCATTAATGCCATAAAGCTAGGCCCTTATTTGCAGAGCCTCTGAAGCCTATCAGAGGTATTCTGATTACACAGAGCTCTATGTACTCTCTGCTTGATGCAATCATTGGCACCCTCTGGAATTGCATTGAACTTCCAAGGTGAGAGGCTGCTGCAGCGGATGGTGGCAGGCTGTGCTGGACCTGAAAGCTGCTGCTCCCTTTGGAGTCTGGGCAAGGAAAAGCTGTGATGGAGCCCTGTAGCTGAGTTGCCAAAGTTGAAGACGAGTGACCAGAGTTAAGGCTACACTGCAGTCGGCAACTTGTTAATGTTAAGCTCTAGCTCATGCATTCCTTCTTCTTCTAGGCATCCAGGACAGATGCTGGAGACTGTTGGTGGGGCAATACATTGGAATTTGGCCCACAGTCAGTTGAGGAAGGAATGAGCTACCCCTCAACTATGCTCTCTGGGTTGAGGACACAGTGAAAACACTCAGTATGGCTGCATTAAGTCTAAGAAAAAAATAGGAAGGATTAGTGGACAGCATCAGAGGCTATTAGTCTCTGATGTAAAGACTGGTCACAATACAAAATTGCCTCACTCCTTTTCTGTTTCATTGGACTGCCTTTGCCAGACTTACAGCGTGCTGGCCTAAACTTCCTGCTCACCCAGCACACCAATGCAAAAGAGGGTCCCAGACTATGAACTTCAGGGAGAGTGCACAGCCAGGGGTGGGGTGGATCTGTGTATAAAGCTAAGAGTGTTGGTTCGGTTAATGTTGCTGTTGAAAGCTCCAGTCATTAGCTGAATTACTGCAGTGCCAACTGTTGACCTTAACCTATATTAATCTGCTGCATTTTCCATTGTATTTTGCTAGGAAAACTTAAGTACAATTGTGTTGTTTCCATTTGGGTTGTTTATTGCAGTGTTTATATTTTGGCTCCTAGAGGCCACTGAAGTACATCCACAGACATATACAGTGCCTGTCCAGGTGGAAGTACCACCAAGGACAAATATTCAAACAAGTAAGAGGATAACTGCAGAGAGAGGCACTACAGAATTCTCACTTACATTCCCATCTACCTGGGACTTCTAGGACCGCCATTAATCTTGATGACATAGCCACCCAGGAAACAGGGTGAGAGTTGCCTACTCCCAAGTAACATGAGAGGAAAAAGGGAGAACCATAATATTTTCTTATATTACAAGATGGAGAGTATGCTTATAAACACTGTGGATTACACCAGCCTGGCAGGGCTTGCTAGCACTTTGGGGGGCAGGATTAGAATTCAAAAAGACTTTGCTAAATTGGAGAATTGGTTTGAAATCAACCAAGTGAAATTCAATAAAGACAAATGCAAAGAACTATGCTTAGTAATGAAAACTCAAACCCACAATATGAAATAGGGAATAACTGGCTAGACAGTAGTACTGCTGAAAAGGAGCTGGGTGTTATAGTGGATCACAAATTGAATATGAGTCAACAATGTGATGTAGTTGCAAAAAAGCTAATATCACTCTGCGGTGGATTAGCAGGAGTATTGTATTGTAAGACACGAGAAGTACTTGTGCCACTATACTTGACACTGGTGAGGTCTTGCTGGAGTATTGTATCCAATTGTGGATGCCACCCATTAGAAGAGATTTTGACAAACTGATAGGGTCCAGAGGAGAGCATCAAAAATGATAAAAGGTTCAGAAGACTGGACCCAATAACAATCTTCAAATATGTTAAGGTCTGTTGTAAAGAGCACTGTGATCAATTGTTCTCTGTGTCCACTGAAGGTAGGATAAGGAATAATGGGCTTAATCTGCAGCAAGGGAGTTTTAGATTAGATCAGTGGGTCTCAAACTCTGGGGCAGGCCTGCCAATGGAGGAAATGGAACATGGCAAGGGAGGAACAAGCTATGTGTTGTTTTTTAAACCTCTGGCTGTCATCCCTGGGTGGATGGGGCTCATGCAGAAGGGCCTTGCACACCTGGCAAGCAGGGAAAAAGGAGACAGCTAGAGCCCCACCACCTAGGCTTGGGCTCTCTTATCTCCCCTCACCCCCACAATCCCTCATCTAGAGGCTGTGGGGCTCTGGCTACCAGCCCTGGGGTGGATGCAGCAGTGCAGCAGTGAGGGAGTAATTGGGGCAATAAGTCTGCTGTGAAAAATGTTATTGATGAATGTCCCTTTTCAAATTGAAACCCTTACTTCTGTGAGGTGATACCTTCCAAGCTGGGCACCCAGTCAGGAGCCATTGCTCTCCGCTCTGCCTTCCGAGCTGGGTGGTAGTATACGTACTTGTCGGGAGGGGCGTAAACAACCACAGACATAAAAAAGTGGGGGGGGGGGACTCGATCAAATAAATTTGAGAACCACTGAATTAGATATTAGGAAAATATTTTTAACTAGAAGGGTAGTTAAGCTCTGGAACAGGCTTCCCAGGAAGGCTGTGGAGTTCCATCATTGGAGGTTTTTAAGAACAGGATAGACAAACACATATCAGGGATGGTCTAGGTATACTTGGTCCAGCTTCATTGCAGGGGGCTGGATTACATGATCTCTTACGGTCCCTTACAGCACAACGGTCCTACGATTCTAATAACCTACTAAGCCCTATGTGATGATTTCACAAATATGGAAAGTTTTATTTTATATTTAGGAAAAAACCCTAAGCCAATAGTCTGGGTTACATTATATTCATTTTCTACATGAGTAACCTGCACAAGCTTTTAGACATTGTGACATTTATTTCCAGCAACTATAATTCCTTAATGCTGAATGTAGACAGATTTATATAATTACTGTAAAGGCCCAATGTCTGAGTCTACAGTATGACTGTCCAACGTAATACCACTAGAGTTTAGATCTTAACAGTGTTTCAAGATGCCTGTCTAATTTTTAATACACATTTGTCTTCCTTTTCTTAAAACAAACAAAAAAATAAACAAAACAATATGTATGTTTAACTCATAGTTTCCAGGAGTGACAAGGTGGGTGAGGTAATATCTTTTATTGGACCAACTTTTTGAAAGAGACAAAGCTTTTGAGCTTACCCAAAGCTTTTCCTCAGGTCTGGGAAAGGTCTCAGAGTGTTACATTGAAAAACAAGGTGGAACAGATTGTTTAACATGAGTAGTAGAAAATGTAGAATTGGAACAGTTCAACAATTTTGAAGAAAGAAAAAAGGCAAGTGGAAGATTTGTCTAAACCAGCTCTGACTGGCAAAATGTTTGATGATTGGCATTTTCCAGTGGGGGGAAAACAGTCAGAAAGTTCCCAATCACCTGTAGTTACAGCTTCCTGATTCTGTGGGTTGGTCTTAGCCAACCCTGACATGACTTTGAGCATTCCAATAGCTACTTTAACTGTCCCATTGGTGTATGATATCTAAAGGGCCATATGCCAGCTGAGGATGATCATCCAACATGCCCCTGGCATTGCCCTCTCCGCTCATGAAATGCCCACTCTGCTGGGGAGGGATGGGTACTGGTGCAGGAGGTGAGCTCTACAGGATGAGCTCTACATCAGCTGCAAGCAGTCTCCAAGCTGGTCAGATAATCTCAGCTGGTTAGTTATGGATAGACTCAGGGTCCTCTTGTGCAGCTTGAGTGGTGCAAAGGGGCTGGATCAGACACGAGAATCTGACCCATTCCCGGCCTCTAATTTGATTGTTTTTAAGTCTGTTCAATATTCATGGAAAGAACTGAAGGTCTCTATCTACGGGGCCAGTTTCTGGCACCACTACTTCTGCTGAATAGCAGCCTACTTCTCAAGCAGCCCCACTGCAGCCAATGGAACTCTTCATGAAGTACAGAACCTTTCAACAGCAGCAAGGATATCAGATTGTGCCCCATAGCAATCACAGTGTCTTCACGCGCAACATGCCTCAGGTGGTGTGTGACCAGAATTCATCACCCAATTTGGTCTGATGTTCGGATCATTAGCTTCCCCAGACTGGGCCAGATACTGACAGGGATTGAGATGTGAATGATAATCCACAATCTCTGTGTGGGCAGATGAAGTGGAAGGTTCCTCACACCATCCAGCCAATTCCCTCCTGGGCAGGAGGGACCACCAATAGGCAGTAGAAGTTAATTCAACTTCTCAAATACCCTGTTGAGAACCAAGTATAACATGGGTACTTCCATGTGCTCTCAATTCACTAAAATAAAAAAATTAAAAATCAAAAATTTTGTAAAAAAAATAAATGCAAACCAACCAAACAAATAAAAACATTGACGAGACTTGCTGCCAGAATCCCGAACTTCAATACACCAATCAGCAAAGGGAAAGGTGGTCTTTGAGAGTAGGGTAGGCTTTGTGGTTCAGGTTCTAGACTGGGACTCAGGAAATCTGTGTTCCATTCCCAACCCTGCCACAGGTTTACTATGTGGCCTTGAAATAGTCAGTTAATCTCTCTGTTCTCCATCATAAAATGGGGATAATTGCATTTTCTTTCTTTCATGTTTTTTTCTGTCTTAACTAATTAACTTGTAAGCTGTCTGGGGACATTGACTGTCTCAGACCATGTGTCTGTACAGTGCCTAGCACAATGAAGCCATGACCTCAGTTAAAACAGGCTTTACTGTAATACATATAATGAATCATAATACCAGGGTGCATAGTTGTGTGCAGACTGACAGAGGCTTCACCACTGCAATGGAAGAAGCGTCAAGGACAACATGGAAGCATTTAACAGATTGCCAGTGGACCATGGTCAAGACTTTGAGAATGCCTGACCTAAACTAATAATGCATAGGGAACAAGAGCTAAGGTGGAGGCGTTTACAAACCAGAAATAGTGATGTAGACAAATGCAGGAGAGTTAAGGCCCTCTTCCCATGGGGAAGTCAAAATGAAGCTGCTAAGGAAGAGGGCAGGAATTAGAGGGTGTATGTGCAATACTTTTAAATACAGACTACATTTTGCGTATGAAACTGAGGTTCCTAGGTTTTTCCATTAGAAGACTCAAGCCCTATTCTCTCACTTATGCTCGTTAAAATCTCGACTAAGTCTGCTGATGTCAATGTCGCTACACGAAACTAAAATCAGTATGAGATGCAACTCAAGTCTTCAGTTCTGGAATAGTTATTTGACTTAGGTAACTTGTTGTGGAAACTAATAAATATGTAAAGGGAATTTGATCAAAAATGGCAGGGAGGAGCCGTAGAATCTAAAACTGGTGGTGCAGAAATTGAATGCGGATCTCCTGCAGCCCAGACTAACCCCTTAAGCACTAGCCAATGAATCTTGTTCTTCTATATCAGTGGCTGTCAAATTTTTGTACTGGTGACTCCTTTCGCACAGCAAGCTTCTGAGTGTGACCCCCACTTATAAACTGAAAACACATTTTTACAATATTTAACACTATTATAAATGTTAGAAGTGAATCAGACCTTGGGGATGGAGGCTGACAGCTCATGACCCCCCATGTCATAAACTTGCAACCCCTGCAGGGGTCACAACCCCCAGTTTGAGAACCCCTGTTCTCTATACTCCCCAAAGGTGCTCTGGAACTTGTCCCCAAACATTGGTCTGAGGAATAGATCTGATTTTTAAACTTTGTACCAGGTTTAACTGTTAAAGGTCTGATTATCCCATATCTGCCAGGGCTGGCAATTTCCCAGGAAAATCTCATTTAGGACAGGGAGCTGGTAAATATCAGCTTAAACCCAGTTTAAACTGGAAAACAGGGAAAGATAATTGCATCAGTGCCCAGCAAGTTCAGCATGACTCTTTTGAAACTTTGGCTACATCTATTCCAAACTGAGGAACAGGCTCAGTCTCACCACTGCATCAAAGTTGGTCTTCTGCTACAGTATGTTGCAGGGCCAAATGGGTCTGGACTGGTAGTCTGCAATGCTGCGTGTTTCTGATTGTTTAATGTTTCAAGCCTATAGCTCTGCATTACTGTCATGTTCATATAATCAAAAATTTTTGTTTGTATAATAATGAAAACTGTAATATGACATTATTACATTGGTGAGGCCTCATCTGGAGTACTGTGTCTAGTTTTGGGCACTTAGGACGGAAGAATCCCATTCACTGTTACAGACTAGGGACCGAATGGCTAGGAAGCAGTTCTGCAGAAAAGGACCTAGGAGTTACAGTGGATGAGAAGCTGGATATGAGTTAAACGGCCTGTTGCCAAGAAGAGCTAACAGATTTTGGCCTTGTATAAGTAGGGCATTGCCCAAGCAGATTGTAAGGAGTGATCCATCGCTACCGCTCACGAAACATTAGGACGCCCTCCATCTGGAGGTAACTGTGTCCAGTTTTGGGCCCCACACTACAAGAAGGATGTGGAAAAATTGGAAAGAGTCCAGCGGAGGGCAACAAAAATGATTAGGGGGCTGGAGCACATGACTTTTGAGGAAAGACTCAGGGAATTGGGATTGTTTAGTCTGCAAAAGAGAAGAATGAGAGGGGATTTGATAGCTGCTTTCAACTACCTGAAAGGGGGTTCCAAAGAGGATGGAGCTTGGCTGTTCTCAGTGGTGGCATACAACAGAACAAGGAATAATGGTCTCAAGTTGCAGTGGGGGAGGTTTAGGTTGGATATTAGGACAAACATTTTCACTAGGAGGGTGGTGAAGCACTGGAATGGGTTACCTAGGGAGGTGCTGGAATCTCCATCCTTCAAGGTTTTGAAGGTCAGGCTTCACAAAGCCCTGGCTGGGATGATTTAGTTGGGGATTGGTCCTGCTTTGAGCAGGGGGTGGACTAGATGAGCTCCTGAGGTCCCTTCAAACCCTGACAGTCTCTGATTCTGTTCTATGACTCATGACATATAATTTCCCTGGGAAAATACCAAACCAAAAGGTGTACAGACATTTCGATATTTGGTATTATAATTACACAATAGAGTAGTAGTATGCCTACTGAAGTTTTACTTTGATTGGGGTTGTGTATATTCCTAGACTGAGGTGGCAACAAGAGGAAAATAAAGAGAGACTGAAGTCCGTGAAAATCCATGCACATCTTTCAACTCCACTCCTGTGCTGAGACTTTGAGGATGCCCATCAGCCACAAACAAATTTGGAGGCAGAAGAAGAAACAGGGTCAGGATGCTCCTGTAATCATCTGACTATTACGATATGATACCACTGCCTTCTAGTGGACAGAATCAGCATCATTCAGCTATGTGTGATAGACCCTGCTCTGTAATAGTGGAGGTTCTCCTTTAGCTCAACTAGCAGGACCTTGTTGGAGTAAATGGACTGGTGCGTTGCCACAGCTCTCAACACGTTCCACATGTCTATCTTGTGCAACACAGTGATTTTTCAAAGTCTAAAATTGCTAGATGTCTAAGAATTGTTTACTGTCATGTGATTCCTCTGCAGTGTATCCTAATGGGTAGAGTACTGGACTAGAACTCAGGGGACCTGGTGGTTATTCCCAGTTTGGCCACTGGGATACTGGGTGACCTTGGCCAAGGCACTTCACCTCTGTGTCTCAGTTTGGGGGTAATAATGCTTACTTGCTTTGTAAAGTGCTTTGAGAACTGCTGGTGAAAAGAGCAAAAGTATATAAAAGCAAAGTATTATTATTTTTATCACCAACTGCAGTCTCCCACAGTCGTGCAGTGGCACATGTGTTTTATCTTTTTTCATTAAAGGTTAACTTTTCATTAAGTTTTCTTTTTCATATTGAAATACACAGAGGGATTAAAACATTAATACACACTATTTAAATTCTGTTTTATTCCCTCCTTGTATTTCAGTCAGAGATGGAAAGACATAGTATCAAAGGGGAGTAAGTGTGATAAAGACAAAGAGAACCATTTTCTCTTAAACATACATTAATCAGGAATGAAACAGAGTCCTCACTTTAAATTATACAAAGTAGAAAATACATTTGAAAGCTTTCCCCCCGCCCTTCAATAAATAAATGGTTTTTTAACAAGGGGGAAAGGCAGGAGAGAGAATGTGGAATCATGTTTTAAAAGGAAGCTTTCTTTGAATATAAAAGGACAATTTACCAAAATAAATTAGCTCCTGGGATGAATTAGCATATGCCAAGTTTCAACGCAAAGCAAAATATATGTTGCTGAGGTCAGGCTTCAGAGCAAGGGTATTTTAGAACATATAGAACTTGTGAAACAACTAATTAAGCCTCACACCATTCCTACATTAGCTACAATTATAATACGCCCATTTTACACGTGTAACACTGAGACATCCAGTGTTTGTAGATAATATTCTAGTGCTGTCAGTGGAAGATTTAGAGTTAGTGGGGCCCTGAGTGCAGCTTCATTTCCCCCTGCCTCTGTGGGATTCAGCCAAGAAAAAGAACATTCTCTCTTATCTCCCCAAAGTGACCAGCACACCCTCTGGCAGTGACTCTTAGGTGGGGGGCAGGGTGTCTCTGCGCCACTGCCCGCATGTGCCACTCCCGCAGCTCCCACTGGCCACAGTTCCTGGCCAATGGGAGCTGCAGAGTCGGCACTCGGAGCAGGGCCAATGTGCGGAGACATACTGGTCGCTTCCGAGAGCAAGATGGTGCGGAGGGAAGGAGTCATTGTGGTCAGAGATCTGCCTTAGCCCTGCTGCGCTGCTGCTGGCTGGTCTCTGCATGTCCCTTGGGGGAAGGGGAGCAGCGGATCTCTACACACTGCCTGGAGTGGGGGCAGCGCACGGATCCTCCTCCCCACCACCAGAGACATGCAGCTGGCTGTTTCTGACAGCAGCGTGGGGCACCGGCCACGGAGTGTAGCCTACCTGCCTGAATCTTGCTTCGCTACTGGCCGGGACTTGGGGGCAGATTGTCAGATGAGGTTTGCCTTGCTTTTTGGGGGCCCCCTGTCATTGGGGCCCCTGTGCCACCACACTGTTTGTTTCATGGTAAATCTGCCTCTGAGTGATATAGTTCTTTGGGACCCCAAGCAGGGATCATGGTTGTGTTCCACGGGGCACTGTACACACACAACACAAAGTCAGTTGCTGCCCCAGAGATCTCTTAATCTAGGACTTAGAGGATGAGCAACAGGTGAATAAGCAGACAGTTGTGGGTGGAAGAAGACAGGGAAACGTGAAACTAGTATTTATGCGCATAAGTAAGTTGTCATGGTGGTCTCAATAGTCATAAGTAGCATAAGCATAAGGAACTCTTTGAAGGGCCATTGAAATCGACGGGCAGACTTCTGTCTGTCTCAGGAGGTTTGTGCATGAATTGTGGGCCACAGGAAACGAAAACTATTTGAGAGCTGTGTGTGATTAATCACTGGCTCATGTTCTCTCCAGTTCCGTTTAGGTTTATTACATAACACTCCTGACTAATCCCCCGGAAGGGTTGTAAGTTAAAGTGAACAATATTATTTCAAAGGAAAACAATGTCTCATAAAAGAACAGAAGCCAATAAATACTCACAGGACAGATCACATGGAATTAAATAGATAAAAACTGAATTTGATTAGGTTAATTATACTCTGAAGAATCCGCCCCCACCCTGCTTAAAGACATTCTACTTCAGTTCCCCATAGATATGGTTAGTAGTTACTGTAGATTCCTGTGGATAATCAAATATAATGTAGCTATGGCCACCAGTACTTCAGGGCAGTCAGATCATACATGTAGCAACATCAAGGTCCTCAGCAGAGACACAGCTCACAGCTCTCTAATTTAAAAACATACACTAGAATCTCAGAGTTATGGACACCTCAGGTATGGAGGCTGTTTGTAACTCTGAAATGTTTGTAACTCAGAATATAATGTTCTGATTGTTCTTTCAAAAGTTTGCAACTGAATATTGACTTAATACAACTTTGAAACTTTACTATGCAGGAGAAAAATGCTGCTTTTAACCATCGTATTTAAATAAAATAAGCACAGAAACAGTTTTCTTCCTTGTCAAACCTTTTTTCTAAACTTTCCCATTATTTTTTTAGTAGTTTACATTTAACACAGCGCTGTACTGTAGTTGCTTTTTTTTTTTCGGTCTCTGCTGCTGTCTGATTACGTACTTCCAGTCCCAAATGAGGTGTGCGGTTGACTGGTCAGTTCATAACACCGGTGTTCATAACTCTGAGGTTCTATTGTATTTAATTATTATTTGAATTAAAGCGGGATCTGACCCCTTGATTAATATTAGAATACACAATCATTGTAGGCTGACCATTAAGGGCAACTTGATCACAGACATAGGGCTGGTTAATATTTATTTTTTTAATGAAAACATGTGTTTTTGACTTTTTTTTTTTTAATGGAAGCATCTGATTTCTATGGAAAATCTCCCCAAGGCCTCACCACATCCCAGGGTCTGGCCACATACATTTAACCTTAAAAACGGCAAAGAGTTCAGTGGCACCTTATAGACTAACAAACGTACTGGAGCACGAGCTTTCATGGGTGAATACCCATGCATGCATCCAATGCAGTAGGTATTCACCCGCGAAAGCGCATGCTCCAGTACGTTTGTTAGTCTATAAGGTGCCACAGGACTCTTTGCTGCTTTTACAGATCCAGACCAACACAGCTACCCCTCTAATATTTAAGCCTTATTTTCTGGTGTTTTCTGGATAGCTATACTCTAGGATGAAATGTGACACGTTAAAATTAGAGAAGGATTGGTTTCTGTGGAGGCAACTTGTTGAAAATCAGACTTACAACAGGAAACTATATCTAACCTGATTTATGGAGGAGCTATTCTTACTTATTATGTTATGTTTCTAGAAGTATCTTCTTTTGATCAACAAATGAACATCATAGCCATGTGGTGCTCTCTAATGGGAGCATTAGCATTTCTTAGAGGGGTCTGAGTAAGCCCCAGGTTCTTTGATCCCTTTTATCTAAGAAATGGCTGCTTTCAATTAAATCCTCCTCATCACCACTAGCCTGTCATTTCTGAAAGGTGAAATTGGATTTGCTAGCACAGTTATTTCTTTCTCAGTTGATAAGGATGTTTTGCTGTATCCTTTCCAGATCTGATAGTGGAAAGAAAAGTCATGAGATATATGGAATGGTGGCTTGTGAATGTGCTGAGTCCAGTTTAGGGTAGAACACATACACACACACACACACACATACAGTTAATGCCCAAATTCACCCCTGTTAACACTCACTTCCTTTGTATCCAGGGTAAAGTTAAAGAGCTGAACTTCCTTCAATGAGTCAGCAGGAATCAATATTTCCATGCAGAGTTCCAGTACCTGTTACAAGTTGGGTCAATAGAAGATGTTTTATCACCTCATCAAGAGAGTTGAGATGAATCAGATGCTATGTTAGGTGCTGTAGGAGATATATCAGAGGAAAATTTCAGAAAGACTGAGCCTCCAAACAAGGTGAGAGGTTGGTTTGTTTGTTTATAATGTTTTCTTTACCAGGCAAAATGATGGGGATGGGGATGGGGTGGGGGTGGAGAATAAAGATTTGAAAGCCATTCTATCTGTCATAGCTCTTTCTAAATTGCGTTTATTATTAAAATGGCAAGAAGACTATTATCTACAATTCTCAGATTCCTAACACACTCAAACACTGCTTTATTCTAATAAAGGACATCTATTTGAAAATCAAATGTAATATGCCTGAAACCAAGATTCATTTGCATTCCTGGAGTGTAAAAATTACAACACAGTCCCAGAGATGTCCAAGAGCCATCTTTGACAGAGGCCTCCAGCATAACAGAACCATTCACCATTTATTGCGTGTATCATGATTCCTAGTTGAAAGGGCAATCAGATGCCTTTGACGAAAGCATATGAATAATTGGAGATGAGAAAATGAAATTTCCTCAACACTGAATGCAAATGCATGCAGATTTTTTTCCAAATTACAAGATGAGGAAGAACCGATGAAGCCCAAGACCCAGAAGCACTTGGCCTGTTTTTCCAACTTAAAACAGAGAGAATTGAGACTGCTCAGAATTTTTTTTTAGCATATTATTGAGTAACTGAAAGAGAAAATAAGAGGGCCAGGAATACACTGTCACCCAGAGATACTATAGTTCTTGGTTTTGTACCAATCATATGCAAAAAAATGGTTCCTATTCCAAAGATCAGCCACTTTAATTAAGACAAGACTTATCAGGCGCATGTATAAACCAAAAGGTTTGGCAACAAAAGAAAAAAACAGGCATTAGCATAGTCCAGACATTTATATGGCTAAATGGTTTCCAGAGGGTGTTGGAGATTATTTCTTAGAGAAATTATAAATAGGGCTGTCGATTAATCGCATTTAACCTACACGATTAACTAAAAAAAAAGTATCGTGATTAATCACACTTTTAATTGCACTGTTAAAGAATAGAATACCAATTGAAATTTATTAAATATTTTGGATGTTTTTCTACATTTTCAAATATATTGATTTCAATGACATCACAGAATACAAAGTGTACAGTATTTAGTTTATATCATTTTACTACAAATATTTGCACTGGAAAAATGATAAACAAAAGAAATAGTATTTTTCAATCCACCTCATACAACTACTGTAGTGCAATCTCTTTGTTGTGAAAGTTCATCTTACAGATGTAGATTTTTTTTGTTACATAACTGCACTGAAAAACAAAACAATGTATAATTTAGCACCTACAAGTCCACTCAGTCTTACTTCTTGTTCAGCCAATCATTTAGACAAACAAGTTTGTTTACATTTACAGGAGATAATGCTCCTAGCTATCTTCTTATTTACAATGTCACCTGAAAGTGAAAAGACATATTTGCATGGCACTTTTTTAGCGGGCATTACAAGGTATTTATGTGTCAGATGTGCTAAACATTCATATGCCTCTTCATGCCTTGGCCACCATTCCAGAGGACATGATTCCAAGCTGATGATGCTCATTAAAACAATAATGTGTTAATTCAATTTGGGACTGAACTCTTTGGGGGAGAATTTTAGGTCTCCACCTATTTTACCCGCATTCTGCCATTTATCTCATGTTATAGCAGTCTTGAATGATGACCCAGCACATATTGTTCTTTTTAAGAACACTTTCACTGCATATTTGATAAAACTCAAAGGAGGTACCAATGTGAGATTTCTAAAGATAGTTACAGCACTTGATCCAAGGTTTAAGAATCTGGAGTGCCTTCCAAAATCTGAGAGGGATGAAGTGTGGAACATGTTTTCAGAAGTCTTAAAAGAGCAACACTATAATACGGAAACTACAGAACCTGAAGCACCAAAAAAGAAAATCGACCATCTGCTGGTGGCATTGATAACGATATAACAAAATAACGAAAATGAACATGCATTGTTCTGCACTGCTTTGGATCATTATCAAGCAGAACCCATCACTGGATGCATTTCCGTTGGAATGGTGGTTGAAACATGAAGAGACATATGAATCTTTCATGCATCTGGCACATAAATATCTTGCAATGCCAGCTACAACAGTGCCATGCAAACACTTGTTCTCACTTTCAGGT
Organism: Chelonoidis abingdonii; assembly: GCF_003597395.2. Classification (NCBI taxonomy): domain Eukaryota; kingdom Metazoa; phylum Chordata; order Testudines; family Testudinidae; genus Chelonoidis; species Chelonoidis abingdonii. The sequence continues at coordinate 135,495,796 of NC_133773.1, read as the reverse complement.
GATATTGTAAACAAGAAGTGGGCAGCATTATTTCCTGCAAATGTTATCAAACTTGTTTGTCTTAGCGATTGGCTGAACAAGAAATAGGACTGAGTGAACTTGTAGGAGCTAAAGTTTTAGACTTTTATTTTTGAATGCAGTTATTTTTTGTACATAATTCTACATTTGTAAATTCAACTTTCATGATAAATAGATTGCACTACAGTAGTTGTATTAAGTGAATTGAAAAATTCTATTTCTTTTATTTTTATAGTGCAAATATTTATAATAAAAAATAAATACATAGGTCTGTTGCAACTTATTTGCATTTAACATGCACAATTTCAGCTTTACGCTGTACAGCAGAGTCCGGGGGGGCGTGGCCTCATGCGGAAGAGGTGTGGCCTCAAGATTTAGAGGCCCTGGGGCACCGGCTGTGGCTGGAAGTCCCAGGGTCTTTAAATCACCCAGGGTGCTCCCAGCTGCACAGATGGCTGGTAGCCCCTGTGGTGAACTAAAGGGCCTGAGGCTCCAGCCACCATGGAGCTCTGGGCCCTTTAAATGCTGGCCCTGGTCCGGCTGCCAAAGCTGCGGGTGGGATTTAAAGGGCTCCTCCAGGCTTCCCACAGTGGCAGGAAGCCCAGTGGAGCCCTTTAAATGCCAGCCCCAGCCCGGCCGCTGTAGCTGCGGGCTGGAATTTAAAGGGCTTGGGGATGTAATTTTGAGTATATGCGGTTTTCGCCTTACATGCTAACCACGGAATGGAACCCCCGCGTGAGATAAGACTTGCCTGTGAAGTGAACACTACACTTTATGTTTAGGGTTGTAATTGAGATCAATATATTTGAAAATGTGAAAAACATCTAAAATATTTACATAAATATTATTCTATTATTGTTTAAGAGCCCAATTAATTGCACAATTAATCACTGGCTGCCTACCTACCCCCCCAAGGGGTGCACAGAGACATGCCAGCAGCAGCGCATCAGGGCTAAGGTGGTTCCCTGCCCATTTTGCCTCCATCCACAGCGCTTCTCTCCCAAAAGTGGCCGCCACGTCCCTGCGGCCCCTGGAGCTGTATGTGTCTCCTCGTGCTGCCCCTGCCCTTAGCGCCGACTCCACAGCTCCAATTGCCCGGGAACTGCAGCCAATGGGAGCTGCAGGGGTAGTGCCTGTGGGCACTACATGCGGAGACTGCAGGCCCTACCCGCCTAGGAGCCGCTGCTGGAGGGATGTGGGTACCAGTCGCTTTGGGAGCTACGCTGACTGAGATAAGCACTGCTCTCCTGCCCACTTCCAGCACTCCAACCTCCTGCCCCAGCCCAGAGCCCGCACACAGCACCCAAACTTCCTCCCTTCCTCCTGCACACCAGCCCCCTGCCCCAATTAATGTTCCTCACTTTATTTTCATTTTATTCCCATTCCTTATAATATAGGAGAAAGAAAGAAAGAAAGAAAGAAAGAAAGAAAGAAAGAAAGAAAGACGGTGCAGGAGTGGGGGAGTTAAGAAAGAATATTCTTTTTCTTGGCTGGGTCCTGGTGGGGGGTGGGGGGTGAAAATGAAACTGTACACAGGGCCCACTAACTCTAAATCCACCACCGGCTGCAGGATTGTTTCATTGCTGTGCAGATGTCCGAGTTTAGGCTGGATCAAAGCTCTGGGACCTTCCCACCTCGCAGGGTTCTACAGCCTGGGCTCCAGGCTGACCCTGGACATCTACACAGCAGTGAAACTGCCTCACAGCAAGAGCCCCATAAGCCTGAGTCAGCTGGCACAGGCCAGCCACAGGTGTCTAGTTGCTGTGGAGACCTACCCTTACTGACCCAAACAGGCCCTAAGGCTCAGGTGAACAATGTCTGTATACCCTATAGGGACTTTCCTACTGTTTGTGGACAGCATAGAAAATTCAAAGTGATCCTTAGTCACACAGCTTTGTAGAATGTGTCTGTGCGATCGCGCACACACACACACACACACATCTTTTCCCATTAATTGTGGGCTCCAGTACATAAGCTTTAAAATCACAAAGAACCATTATTTTTTCTATGTTTTCTTCTGGATCTCCCTCAGCCCCTTCTCCTCCATCCCCATCCTAACTTAATATTCTCTCTTTCTTTTTCCTTTCCTTTATTCTCTTGTACTGACTCCAGTTGTAGACAGGCTAGTCTATGTACCTTAATCACATATGAGGGGACTCCAGTGAATTTATCCATCTGAAACTTTTATAACAGCAAGTTTAAAGGTAAGTAATTGTGGAGGCACTGGGCATCTCTGAATTAAATATAACCTCAACTGCTAGAACAGGGCCTCATCCTCCCTGATTGAACTAACCTCATTATCTCTAGCTTGCTTGCATATATATACCTGCCCCTGGAAATTTCCACTACATGCATCTGACGAAGTGGGTATTCACCCATGAAAGCTCATGCTCCAAAACGTCTGTTAGTCTATAAGGTGCCACAGGATTCTTTGCAACCTAAATTTGAGCAGTTGTTTGTTTTGTTTTGTTTTAAGTGTGATATAAACCCACCAGATGCAGTGCAATTACATCAGGAATGAATTTGGCCTATTTTGTAGGAAAAGGCTGGGATTAGGGAATTAGACATGTGATCCCCATTGATTTTCAGTGGAGCTGGGCTCCTAACACTTTAAACTCCTTAGACAAAAGGAATTAGGAAGACTGTTGTGCACAAAATTCTATATCCTTGCCTCTGTGTCTTAGAGAAAGAATCACTTTCGACCAGATCCTAATCTCAGTTAAACTGATGTGAATCAGAAGAAATTCCATTTAAATCAATTGAGTTACACAAGTGTAAAACTGGACTAAGTGAGGCAAAGAACTGGCCCTTTAATTCTTATTTTCCACTGATTCTTTCCAATTGCAGATACATGGAAGTATTAGACGCTTTTTTTTCTCCCTCTTCCTATATATATTTAGCATCTTTCCATTCCACTTTTCTGCCTCCTACTGATTGTTCATTAAAGTAATGCATTTAGCACACAGCCAATTAAAACCACTGTTATGTGCTATAATTCTCACCAGCCTATATAAATTGCATTTGTAGTTGTTAGAGAATGCTACCTCATAAATCATCTGCAACTTCAGTTTCTGAATGCTTCCTGTAGGCCCTTGAATATAAATCCTACACCTTTGTGATTAAAATTCCATTTCTAATCTTTCATTATTTTATCTATCTTTTTATCTTGAAACAAATGATTATTGCAGCTGCTATTTACCCTGACCTTTTTCTTTTAAAATAAAAACAATTTCAATATATATTAATGGGAAAAGTCTATTGTTAACTCAGCTCTGTCATTGACTACAGCAAGTCCACATTCATTTTAGGAATCCAGAAGGAGAAGTTTTGCAAAATACCAAATGAAATGAATGGGCAGCAGGTTTAAAACAAATAAAAGGAAGCTTTTCTTCACATAGCACACAGTCAACTTGTGGAACTCCTCATGTGAGGAGGTTGTGAAGGCTAGAACTATAACAGGGTTTAAAAGAGAACTGGATAAATTCATGGAAGTTAAGCCCATTAATGGCTATTAGCCAGGATGGGTAGGGAATGATGTCCCTAGCCTCTGTTTGTCAGAGGATGGAGATAGATGGCAGGAGAAAGATCACTTGATCATTGTCTGTTAGGTTCACTCCCTCTGGGGCACACTGCCTGTGCCCCAGCAAGGAACTTCTGGAAAGCACAGATAAGACAAGCCCCCTGCTCTCAATTCTGGTGCCTGGCACCATGGCAGCCCAAAGCAGAGAAGAAGATCAATGGCAGAGAAAGCCCAGCTCAGCGCCTCATGGAGCCTGCTCACTAGCTCTGTGGGGATGATGTATGTGCAGTCTGGCCATACATAGGGGCTGGAGCATACTCATTGAAGATGAATCTGCAGCTAATTTAGCAGCCAAATTCTAACAAGTCTTTACTGAGCAAGGGCAAAGTGAGATATCCAGAAGCTCATAATTTGTCCAAATTTAGGAAAATTTTCATGGAGATGGCAAATGGTACATTCCTGACACCAAAGCAACTCACTTACCAAATGACATTTGTGGGGGAGGTTTAGGCTGAATATTAGGAAAAACTTTTTCACTAGGAGGGTGGTGAAGCACTGGAATGGGTTACCTAGGGTGGTGGTGGAATCTCCTTCCTTCGAGGTTTTTAAAGTCAGGCTTGACAAAGCCCTGGCTGGGATGAATTAGTTGGGGAATGGTCCTTCTTTGAGCAGGGGGTTGGACTAGATGTCCTCCTGAGGTCTCTTCCAACCCTGATATTCTATGATTCTATGACATGTCTCTGCTCTAAGGAAAGGAAGTGGTAGATTTTCTCAACAGAAAAGTTGTAAGAATATTTTTAACATTGGCAAAACAATTCATTTGCACTTTATTTCATTCTCAGCCTGTGGCAGATGGTCAGCATGGAAAATTTCAGCCCAAATGGTTATAGTTTGCCAAATGCAGTGTAGTTGTGGCTGTGTCGGTGCTAGGATATTAGAGAGATAAAGTGGATGAAGTTGAACCAACTTCTGTTGGTGAGAGAAAGAAGCTTTCAAGCCACACAGGGCTCTTCTTCAGGTCTGGGAAGGTACTCTGAGCATCACAGCTAAATGCAAGATCCACTCAAGGTAAAGTGGCCTCTTAATACCTCTGCAGCCACAGGACAAAAAAAGGATTAGGTTAGTGGGTTACAGATGATTGTATTAAATCATAAATCTAGTGTCTCTGTTCAGTCCATTTTTTTAGTGTCTAGCAGAGTTACAAATTTTAATTCCTAGGCTGCTCTTTTGTAATTATGGTTTATTGCAACAAACAATCTGCAATCCATTAACCCCCACCCTCCTTTTATCCTGTGCCTGTGGTAATGTTAATGGGCCACTCTACCTTGAATGGTCCCTTTCAATATGTGCAAACTACTTATGCTAAACAATCTATTCAGTTTGCTATGATGCTCCCAGACATGAGGAAGAGCTCCTTGTGCCTCAAAAGCTTGTCTCTCTCACCAGCAAAAGTTGATCCAATAAAAGGCCATGGCTACACTTACATTTTTGCAGTGCTGGTAGTTACAGCTGTGGTAGTACAGCTGTGTAGGGCCAGCGCTGGAGTGTGTCCACACTGACAGCGACCAGCGCTGCAGTGTGTCCACACTTGCAGCATTTGCAGCGCTGTTGTGAGTGGTGCATTGTGGGCAGC
>NC_133773.1:135412311-135487312 GCF_003597395.2 Chelonoidis abingdonii | reverse complement strand
TTGATTGATTGATTGCACTCCACGCCTGGCTGAGCAAACAGGAAGGGGATTTTTAAAATTCCCGGGGCATTTAAAGGGCGGGTCACCTGAGCCCAGGGCAGTGGAGTGCGAAACGATGACCAGAGAGGCTGAAAAGGTATGCTGGGATACCTGCTAATACCCTGGAGGCCTATTACAGCGCTGGTGAGTGTCCACACCTGATTACCAGTGCTGCATCACCAGCGCTGGATTCGCTACACCCGTAGCAGACCAGGTGTACAGCCAGCGCTGCAGAAAGGGAGTTGCAGTGCTGGCTGAGCTTTGTAAGTGTGGACACCGTGTAAGTTGCAGCGCTGTAAACCCCTCACCAGCGCTGCAACTTGCAAATGTAGCCAAGGCCAAAGATGTTACATCACCCACCTTTTTTCTATCCTTTAACACCTCTATAGCGAAGCTGTAAGTAACTGAACGCAGGGTCTTACAATGAGAAGTGTCAGGCAACTTTAAATATGCATAGCACTACCAGGAAAAAATAGAATGTGATCACATCATTTAAGGCTGTGTCTTAATACATAAGCACAAGGTATCCTTAATTAATTAATGGAGATACCCTATCTCCTTGAATGGGAAGGGACCCTGAAAGGTCATGGAATCCAGCCCCCTGCCTTCATTAGCAGGACCAAGTACTGATTTTGCCCCAGATACCTAAATGAATCCCTCAAGGACTGAACTCACAACCCTGGGTTTAGCAAGTAGTGCTCAAGCCACTGAGCTATCCACCCACCAATTAAGGGTGCTACTACAACCTTAAATTTGACATTTCCTAACTTTCTAGTCCTTGCCTTTTCAACGTTAATATGGGGTTATTTTCAATGTAATCATATATATTTGGCAATCAGTAAAATGATTAAAATACAGTCTCAAAATATAGTTTTTCCTTAGGAATTTGACCCCAAAATATTCCCCCTTTTAAATATATATTTTAATTAGGATGGGCTAAATATATTTCCATAGCTTAGGAGAAGGAATGCTGACAAAGTTGAGAAGCCCCAATTTATAATGATCTCCAGACCTTCAGTGCTCAGTATGAAACCATTGTTTTTTTTAAGACTGAAGCATTATAGATGTGCTATTTTGGTTTCACTATACACTTCCAGGAAGATAACCTGCTGCTCAGTTCAGAGAAATTGTGGTTTCCTAACAGACACTGGTAGCAATCAACAGCTACTCATATCTTTTCTCATTCTTTTAACTATAAGCTTGGCATCATCATTAGTCAGCATTTCTAGTGATTTTTCTCCTCCTTGTACCTCTTTGACTTGTCTAGATCCATAAACTCGCTGCATATGCACAGTAGTTGGGGAAAATTATAATTCCAGAGTTTCTTCCCTAGTTAGTTACTAGTCAGTTCAAAATCTATGTTATGCTAATAGCCCTTATAGAGGCCAATGATTGAGGCATCCATCCACAATCAACTCTAGAGCTGATCAGCTATTGATTAACAACCATCTGGTAATTTAAACCTTTTCTTCTGTTCGTGGATTTTCTGTAAACAGCTCATGATTTTCACCAGTTTGTTCATTATTAGAACTTGTTCAAGTAAATGCTTATTTGAATGACGATTATCTTTTAGATGCCTCAGTCCCATTGTGCTAGATAACGTACAAATATAACAAAGAGATGGCTCCGGTCCTGAAGAATTTTAAATAGAAGTATGAGATGAGACACAAAGGGCAGATAAAACAAACCAATGGGAGGGAGCACAAAAATGACAAAGAAGGCTGATGTATGATCAAATGTTAATGTATGTCTTTCACATGGACTGATTACGGAAAAATTTCAGTTGAATATTAGCTATTTACAATTCACTGATAAATGTTCTGGGCACCCGAGCAGTCACATGGTATTGCGTCTGTTCTCTGATTGGATGACCAAAGCATTATAAACAGCTTGGAATGATTGCCTTATTTTTATGATTTGTTGATAGGTTCTCTGCAAACACATAGTAAGAGACAGGGTCTCTGTCCCCGAAGTCTTACAGTCTCATGAGACAAGATACACAAATGGCAAGGAAAACAGAAGGGCAGAGAGGGAAGTTTATTCAGCAGGCCAGAGCCCAAGTCAGAAATGGAACCTGGTTTTCAGAGGCCTAATTCAGTGCTTGGGTTCTTCCCCTAGCGAAGCATACCAAAGGCATTGTTATTCTTGGCTGGTTAACAGACTTTACACTTGATTTTTCTCTTGCCACTTCACATAAATACATTGTGTTTGTGCATGTAGATGGAGCTTCATTTGAGAAGGCCATGGCAACTTTTATTTGATTAATTGCTGCAGTGCAAGGACTCTGCCCAGAGTGCATGGGAGTATGTGATCTGTCAATTTTCCGATGTCATCTACAATAAGATTCCACACCCTGATTGAATAACTTGGGTCCCATTTTCTGTTATGACCTAGCAACCATTCATCTCAGTCAGTTCAGCAATTGCATGCACATGTAGAACCCCAAATCTGAAATGAGGGATGGTGAGGGACTACACGCCTTGAAATGAGAGACACAATGAGGGACTTCCCATATTTTACTGTTTTACCAAATTATATATATGTTCAAGCATGCAAATAGCCTGGAATGTATCATTATGAAACTAAACAATGCTTCTGTGTATTAAAAACACACTATACACGGCTGCGAGAACCTGAGTGCTTGTATTGCAGTCCTTATTTTTCATATTTATACTAAAATAATGGTCTGAAAATATTGAAAATTGGGTAGCTGCAGTAGAACTCCAGCACTGTCCTGTCTAATCTCACAATTTGTATATGGCCTTTATGCCTGTACTCACGATCATGGTACTTGTAAAGTGCTAAGGTTAAAATAATGCAAGCGCTTGTAACTTTAGAAACTGGTACTCAGCTTTAGCTGTTTATTGTCATGTGGTGGCTTGTCTTGCTCCACTTAATTGCAGCATGGCAGTGACTGTTTGCAAGGGTGAAATGTGATGACACCATGCACCAAGATGTGCGACTTGCAACCAGGAAAAGTTGCCAAGCAGCCAAACAAGGCCTTTGGAATGGCAATGGGGGACCATTTCTAAAACTGAGGCCACAGGGGGAAGCCCCACACAATGTGGGGCACTTGGGAGGTATGCATGCACATACTTAATCCCTGCTGTGTAAGGAGCAGCATTCTCTCTACCCTTCTTGGATTAACTATTTTAGTGCCAGAATTTGAACTTGGGGAATACTCTGCCAGCTTCTGCTCTCTCCAATCCAGGATGCATTTTTTGTCAGTGAGCCAGATCCAAAGCCCACCAAAGCCAATGAAAAGGTGCCAGTTGTTTGCAGTGGGCTTTGGTTCAGCCTAGCTACAGGAGGTTACATCCTTCACCCATGCACACTCTGTTCAAATACAGCTGCTGCAAGAAGGGCTTTAACACCACTTCTTTGCAGCTGCTGTTGCCCACCTGACTGCTCTTCCTCTTTTTCCTCCATGGCTAATGTCACTCTTTATTCAGTCCCCTTTCATTCCCTGAAAATGAGGATAGAGCTGAAAAGGCTCCTGACGGGGAGCAGTATTTTGTCAGCAGGCTGGTACATGACCATTTGGTTGTAGCACTGTATATATAGATCCTTGTGCCATATATAGAGATGCATCCACAGGACAGTTGTCAATGAGCACTCCACTGCCTGGTAATACTCAACGTAAGTAAGAGTATCCGAGTCTGGCCTTTACTGGATTTTTTCCTTCAACTGGCTAAATTTTATCCATGAATAATTTTCCTCCCACCAATTTGACCAATCTAGTATGATCTGACTGACTCCTTACCATCCAGCTGGGAGTTATCTATTATGGGGGTGGGAGAAAAGAGTTTCAAACATCCATATGGAACATTTCTCATTTAGAAGCATTCCAAATATGAGTAGCTCAATCCCTGAACACACTTAATCTTCTCGATATTCCAATCAGTAAACAACTTCAAGAATAGTAAAAGCTAAATACTACTGCACCAGCCTGATGGATCATAAAAACTACACACAGAACTTCTAAAACACAGGTATAAGAGATTATTTGCTCTCAAAGTTTCCTGGAACTAAAGCTGATTTTTACACTTTCTGTCTAATATGTTTCTGTTGATATTGTGATAAAATGGCCAATGTCGGTATGGTGGGTCCTGGGCTTTTCTTGACAGTGGAGAGAGGGCTAGGACACCACCCTGTGCCCCTGTTCTTGGGGCACCAAGAGCCCCACTAGTGGCTCAGGAAGTGTAGAGGAGGGAAGCAAGGAAGGGATCTGGGTTTGCTCCTCACTCTGAGCCTGAGCCCGAGCCCCAGCCCCAGCCCCTCTCAACCCCTGCAGATTTTGTACCTTCATCCTTGATGCTGAGGGAGGAATTCTTCCTGCCTTACTGTGATAGGGTCTCTCTTTCTCTGATCTTTCAATTCCCAGCAACACACACCAGTCCTCTCTCTCCCTCCCCTCCCCCACCCCACCCCACCCCCATCTGCCTGGATTGGGGTGGGTGGGTTATTAGGTTCCTGACAGGGCCTTAATTGTCTACAGGTGCTCCAATTAATCTGTAGTAACCTTCCCTAGTCTACAGGGAACTACACCTTATTTAGCCTAGGGTTTATATATTTCCTCTCTCCCACTGCTCCTTGACTCTTTTATATCACAATATATATAAGTTCTTGGCTTCTAAATGGCCTTTATGGTTTCCACAGTCCAGAATTTACTGCCACCTTGATAGCATTTTTAATTTACTGAAGCAACATTGTAATGCAATACTGTCCCTACAGAAAAATATGTACAATTATTTGTTGATGTTAAAGTTTGCTAATGAAATCAATTCCAATTTATGCTGCTTTTGTTATAATAGATAACTCACTTTTGAGTGTAAATGTTCTAGCTGCCTGCTATAATGACATTATAAGTTCTTGTACACAAACACTATCTTTACTAATGGGATTCATAACTGGTTGGAGCTGATCAGTGGAAAGCTCTGGTATGAAGATCTTTCTGGAGGATGATAATGATTACTTTCAGAGTTGATAGAACAATAATAAAACTGACATTTGGGGGGGAAAAAAGCAGAAACCATGGTTTTATGTATGATTATGAACTAAAGATGTTCTGGAGACTGAGAAATCATGTGGATAGTTTGTGAACCCTGGCACGTTCTGTTTATGTACAGTCAAACTCTCAGCATTCACCCTACTTGAACTACTGCATTTTTTTCAGATTGGAAGGCAGCATTTAATTCAATAAAGAGCCCTGGAGATTTTATTTTCTGAGAATAAAAGAAGCATCAACAATGCGGCAGATTAGATCATGTTAGAAATTACATCGTTTACAATATGCTGGAATATTATGTGCTAGAATATAACAAAGGAAGTGTCTGGTAGTTCTTACGTGAGCTATTTTTTATGGCTTTACTTCTTTGCCAGCTGAGGCTCTGACCTTGTGTGGTAATATAGCCTCCCAGTCCCAGACCTGAACTTTAGCGTCCACAATCTGGTCCTGTCCCAAACCTGGACTTTAGCGTCCAAAATCTGGGGGCTTACCTGAAACTCCCCCAAGCTCACTACCAGCTTGGATATTCTCGCTGCCACCAGATCAGGAATTGATGGGGCCTGATCCCCCCTTTCCTCTCTCTGGTGTCCCCAACCCAGCCTTGGGGGACCCAGATTCCAAAATCCCTTGGGATGCTAAAAAGCAGGGGAGAAAACCCCTTCCCCCTCCTCCCAGTGCTTGACCACTTGGTCCTAGCCTGTGAGTTCACGAAAACCAGTTTCTCTGCTTCCAAGAGATAAGCGTTCTCACCTCAGGACAATTGAGATGCAAAATTGCAACAGCTTGGGCTTTGGCTTTACCCCATGCCTGCCCTTCCCGTGGGGAGACATGGTACCTGAACAGCATGGTGATTCTTTTCTCTTTCCCCGTAGCTGCTCTTTACCCTTGAAAGCAAATAGGAAAATAGCCCACAGCTGGCTTTTCCCTTCCCTTTGCCTCCCTAGGAAAAGAAACTCCAACACGTTTTAAAAAGAAAGTTTATATAAAAAAAGAAAGAAATATAAAACAATAATCTTTTTGCATTAAGAAACTCAATATAGTGCTTTGCTTATAAGAAATATGAAGAACAGTCTGATTATAAAGATAGCCCTCGATTAAACCAGTTATCCACCAGATCCACATACATGTAAATACAACCAAAGCTCCTCTAGCCGAATTGTTCTGGGGGTTCCTTTGTACTCACAGATGTGTAGCAAGACCTTGGAGATAAGATGCAGTTAGTGAAGGAAGCTTGTTGAACCACAGCTTGAGAAAACAACAAAAGACACAGCCATCCACATCTATTCGTACAACCCAAAGCTCTCATAGCCGAATTGCTTTGGGGTTCCTTTTGTACTCACAAGACTTGGTATAATATTTGAAATAAGCAAGGAGTTTTAGGAGGAACCTTGTTTACTCACAGCCGAGAAACAAAAAAGACCCCGAGTATACAAATTCCCGGCCACTGACTTTAAACAATCCAGTTCTCTGATTGGTCCTCTGGTCAGGTGTTTGGTTACCCTTTCCAGGTAAAAGAAACTTAACCCTTACCTTACCTATCTATTTATGACACCTTGAAATTACATTTACATGGGTGAACTCCTCTGTAAAAACACTTCTGGTTGAGTTATTTGTGTGAAATGAACCCCAGATCTCTTCATCTAAATGATGGGTTCCTCGGATAAGAGGCAATAGCAGACTCACATAGCTCTAGTGTGGTCTACACAGCAGTAACTAGAGGGAGGAAACAGAGTCCTGATGTTTTAACCTGTGTTACACACCTGCATGTATGCAGAGTCCCATGGGAGAAAGTGATACATCTACATAGATCAGTGGTGGGCAACATGTGGCCTGCAGGCTGCCTACCACTGGCATAGATGCAATCTCAGAATGAAGTTCCATGTTTTGGTTCTCTCCACAGCCATCCAACCATGAGAATCCATATTATTGTTGAGCACTGTGACTTAAAAATCTCCCCATCATTTCTGTATATTCAGGATTTGGGGCCTCCTCCTTTCTTCCAGAAGTATATAAACAAATTAATACCAGCATGCCCCAAAAGGCTAATAGGAAACCATAGATAATCTCTTCTTAGTTAAGTGCAGTTCTGCTCTGGAAAGATACAGTACCGACAGTACCAACATGTCATTGTAGAGACAAGGTGGGTGAGGTAATATCAAAGTGGGTGAGGTAATATCTTTTCTTGGACCAATTTGTGTTCGTGTAAGAGATAAACTATCAAGCTACACAGAGCTATAATTGCGGCATTCTGTATTTATTGTCGCTCAATGACTCCAAATCAAGGGTAATATTTTCAAAAACTCCTAAGTGATATAAGAGCCTAAATCTCATTTTCACAAGTTAGGCATAAGAACATAAGTTTCAGTGAAAGCTATTTGACTTAAAATCCTAACTACCTGTCATTTTTAGGGGCTTGAATCACATTTTAAAGTTATTTGGGTGCATGTGAAAATTTTACCCCCCACTCTGTTCAATATACAGGTAAAAAGATGTTTTGCTACTTCTAAAGTCATCCTGGAATCTGAAAGTCATACTGGGTCCTTTCTGGTTCTCATAGGAAAACTGTGCTATTTCAACATTTGTTTTTATCCCAAATTGGGACAAAAAAGTAAATATTAACATTTTTCACAAAATGAACATTTCCAAATATATATATGTGCGTGAGATTCAGAAATGTTAGTGTTTCATCTTGTTGGAGCCGTGTAATCTTAAGTTATTAATGAGTCAAGGTGGGAGAGCTAAGATGTTTTACTGGACCAACTACTCTTGGTGAGAGAGACAAGGTTTCAACCTCACCGAGCTCTTTTTCAAGTCTTTTTTGTCTTTTCATTTCAATCAGAAATGTGATATTCTAACATTCACAGATCAAAATGCTGCCTTTTGGTTTGTTGAACTAAACTGAAATATTGCATCTACAATACCTCACATGCTACTGTTCTTCATGGGAAGTATCACTAGGTGCCTCATGCTCTGTCTTCCCTGAAGACCAGACTCCCTGGTCAAATAACAGCTCCCAGGATCCATGGTAGTCATATGACTTCCACGATGCATCACATAGCTTGGTCAGAGAGAAGATTGTGATGAATCATGGAAGATGTAGTCCAACCGATGAACACAGCCAAGTCAACATACTGGAGGCATGAAGTACTCAAACTACAACTCCCATGAGGCTCCATGGCACTTTAGGCAGTTGCAGTTTAATGTCAAACTGATTCGAAATAAACGTTTTTGGTTCAGTACAATAAATAAAAATGTTTCAGTTAAGGTTAAAGGGATCTTAAAATATTTCATTTAGACTTTCCCTATGGGGGTAAAAAGGCAATAACTTAAAAGTTTCCTGATGAAAATTTCAAGTTTGCAGAAACTGCATTTTCCATCAAAAATAATTATGATAGAAAACTCCCAAGCCTTATTTATATGTTATTAACTTGGTTGACATTTATGCTTATAATGCGCAATTGACTCCACAAGGATAATAGGAGAAAACATTTATTTTGGTTAGAAAATATGACAGAATATATGCAGGGAACAGATATATTGAAAATCAAGGTGCCATTTTAGCATCATCACTTATCAACATAGAACCAGGATTTAAGATTGCAATGCTCCATTATAATATAACTAATCAAAACTTTTCAAATGAAAAGTTTTTCACTGAACAGTGGTGCTTTTCAAAAAGGAAGCAATTAATTAAGAGTTGACTTTCAAAATTTTTTACTTTTCAGAATTTTTTCATGACATATTATTGAAATGTGTACCTAAAATGTTATCCAACCCGTTATTGAAGTGGTTATCAAAATATTTCATTCACCAAAACCACAAGTTTGCCCTAAAAAAAGCTGATGCCTTCTTCTGTCATCAGAAGCACAGCAGGATGAGATTTTTCTGCTGAGATCTTTTTCAGATTTAGCAATACCAAAACATATAATAAATGAGTTAGTTAATTTTTGCTGAAATGGTTGTTCAGAACAAAAAAAAAGGAAAAAAGTGCATTTTTTGAACATTTTTAACTGAAAATTTTTCATTTTTCAGTTTCAAACAAATTTTAATTTTGAAATTTCTTTGTTTTTATTAAAATAATTAAAATGTTAAAAAGTTTAAAATCAAAACAAAACATTTCATTTGATCCCATATGTTTTTTTTAATTTAATTTTTCAGTTCATCAACAATTCTGACAAATATGGTTTTGGTTTGACCCAAAATGATATTTAAAAAAAAAAATATTACCAGGGGCCCAAAAAATCCATTATTCACTCAGCTGTAGAAAGGAATGAAAGGGTGCACTCTGAGCAGCAAGTAAATGTAGATAGTGGCCATCTTTGCTAAGAGCCGCCAGTGGCCTCATTCCCATTGAGAAAAATAGGAGATGGTAACCTTTTCGAAAGATGAAATTTGAAGTGCAACATTTTTCTTCAGTCTCAGACGAAGGAGAAATTTTAAATTATATATATAAAAAAAAAGCCAAAAAATACCTTTAATCCTAAAACCCCTGTGTCTTCAAGTGTTGCTTATGCGAAATAGTTTAGTGAGTTTTAACTTCATGGGAATTTTGAAGAATCTATGTTATTCTTTTATTACTATCATTATTTATATTAAAAGTCTGATAGAGGAGTCTAGATTTCTTAAAGGAACTAATTTAAAATTAATTTTAAATCATAAACTGATTCATTTGTAAATTCTCAGAAAATTCATTGCATCCTCCAAGACAAAAGCATTGTAATTTTAGGGAGGATACATTGTATTTTCTGTACATAACAAAAAGGGTTCAATCTCTGCTTTTATTTCAAATTTCAACTCAATCTTGTTTTTGCATCCCTGTCCATCATGGCTAATAGGCACTGATGGACCTATCCTCCATGAACTTAAATAGGTGGAAGTGTTTTTTTAAAAAAAACAAACCCTGTTATAGTCTTGGTCTTCACAACATCCTCTGGCAAAGAGTTCCACAGTTTCCTGTGTGTTGTGTGAAGGAATACTTCCTTTTGTTTTCCTTAACAATGGACTCAAGATCACAGTATCCACACAATATCCAGACACAAGACTGTCTCTAAGACAACTGAGATGCTTGTACTTCAGATTTCATATGTTAATCGTTTTGATCGTTACCAACTAAATATTTTCATTCATCAAAATTTGACTGGCCATAATGGAAGCTGCCCACACAATTTTCCGTTGTAAATTACAATTGAATACATAACTAGATGCAGCTCCTAACACCCTAGGGTTCATTTTTCTGCATATTATATACATCAGCCATGCACTACCAAGGTATTTTTAAATGCCATGTAAACTTCTATGTACCTGTCCCGTTGTGCATGTTCATTTCTCCAATTTTAGAAGTGGATGCACCCTAGAAAGTTTTGAAAATTTAGCCAGATGAGTGGATGAATAGGAGTTTTGAGGTAGATCATTGAATCTTTTAATGTAGTATTGCCTGGTATAGAATGCCTCTTGCTGTGGATACTCACCAAAACGTTTTTAATGATTAGACATTTGTTTTATTTGCTAAGTCTCTAGCTGCTGCAAAATGAAAGTCAAAGAGCCCCACTTTCTAAATGGAGATGGGTTTTCGTTTGCTGAAAATGTGCTCCAGAAACCCAGATAAGAAAACAATAAAATCAGAGAATGAATAAACACCATTCAGAGCTCAGCAGTCATTCTGGGTAATATGTAGCTTTTTCATAGAGTATATGTTGCTAATTTTATGGGTTAAGCTGCTGTATTTGTCTAAAAGCAATGCATCAAGGAGGCTGTCCCAAACATTCATTGCTCTCAGAGTGAATAAGTGTTTCCTGATAGCTGTTGTTTAATTTGTCACTTCTTTAACTGACATTTATCCTTTGCCTTGATGTTCTAAGGTACACTGACCTTCAGTAAACATTCTCTTCAAGACACACTGCTTCTACAGGATGTTCAGGATGATCTAAGCTCATTTAGATGCCTTCATATATCTTCTATTTCTGGTTACGAGTTGATAATGTGGCCTCATAATTCACGTCTTTCTCTAGCACAGACTCTTCACCCTTCTTTACACAGCACTCTGTCTTCTTTTAGGAAGACTTAAATGGACATTTTAGAAAGCTTGCCAAAGATAGTACAGACTGCAGTACCCTCTTTTAACATCTTCTTAAGGATCCTGATCCAGTAAATACTTGTGCATGTGCTTAACTTTTAATGCTTAAAGTTATGCATATACATAAGTTCTTTGCTGGCACCAGGCGATAGTTTGCATTTCAGTGCTTCCTCCACATTGAGCCTATGTTTTTCTAATCTACAGTATGTATGTATGAAGTCAAGCTCATCCAAACAGCAGATTAGCCTGCTTTACAATTTTAATTAATAAGAATTCAATGAATTGTCCAGAAATTCATTTTTAACTTGAACTCACTAAAATGTGCTTCACTTTCCTTTCAGAGGCAGCCATCGCTTCCTATATTCCATTCCATTTATGTAAAAGCAGCACACTCTAATTGTGAGTAAAACCAGACCACTTTATCCAGAATGCAGCTGCCCACCTTCTTAAACAATGTCCTAGCTCTGGAGTCAGGGGCAAGACCATTTGAAGCAGGCAATGGAACAAACCAAAGATGGAAAAATATATAGATAGCTATGATTATGCTCCATACTACACCATTGGCATTATGCCTGTGCTTACAGTGATGTTCAAGACCTCCAATGCTTGCAAGGAGCTGTGGCTAGCTGTGTACACCCAAAAGAAGACAGCTAGCAAGGATATGTAACCCAATCAGTGTAACATACTGTCCCCCTCTAGAGGGTGCTAGAGACAGGAGCACTTTCTAAGCTGTTTTCAGTTAAGTCTGCAGCTTTTGGGGGATGTAATTCCGACCTGGGTCTGTTGGCAGCAGGCTAGCAGGTCTGGCTCAACAAGACAGGGCACTGAAGTCCCAGGCTGGCAGGGAAAATGGGCTCAGAGGTAGTCTCAGCACATCAGGTGGCAGGAGGTTTATGTGACCAAACTCATCACATGTATAATACATGGCACACTTCTTATCGTGGCGTGTACATAGAATTGGTATAAGTAGCAGTGTAAAACAGTGAGGGACTGCTTACATGAGTAAAGACACACCAGAACCCTTAGGGTATGTACCCTGCATGGTTCTCTACATACCCAAGCAGTGTATCTCCTGTCCACCCTGCTATTTTTAGCAGTGTAATGTCCTGCAGCCTCCAGGCTTCTCAAGTTTTGCCCTGCCACAGGGAAAGGTTCTGGAAGGGGGATGCAGCAGGGAAAGGTTATGGTAGCTCCCTGCTGGAGCCTTTCCCCACTGCCCCCATCACAAGCCAGACCCTTTAATTATCGCATGGAGCTGCACATTGCAATGTGGACGCAGCCTGCTTTCTACTGTGGCATGTAGCTACATATACCCTGCATGCTACAGTCAGCGGTGTTCCGTGTAAACACAATCTAGGAGTAAGGCATTTGCAATCTGTCTCACAAATAGCAGATCATACACCTTATTGATTTGGAATATTGATTTGTATTATTGATTAATGTATTTCATTTCAAACTTTAAAATGAAAGTAATTGTGCTGACAGATATATGTATTTGGCTGATTATAGTGAAAGACTTCAAGGAAGAAGGAGGGATATGAATTAGGAAGGAGGGTGTGCTGGACAATCAGTAACTCACTCTTGGGTTGACACACTATCAAAAGGAGCTGGCAAACACCTTCAGATGAGGCAGCTATTATAATCTTTTACAGTTCCTAGAAGTGCTTTCAACTGTCAATAGCATCACCTTAGCATTACCCAATTAAATATGAGCCGACTGGCATTTGGCCAGATGGAGTTTTCCTCATCTAGCTTCCATCCAAGTTCCTACCTGGTAAGTGGTAAGACTGAACCCCTTGAGATTCCAGGGAGAAAGTGCAGATTTCCATTAGTAATGTCTGGCATCTTTTTTGTCAGAAAAGTGCACTCAGGCAGTAGACTTCTCTCTTTTACCTTGAGAAGATCATCAGCCTCAAAAACTAATGCTATTGCTGTGACATATCCAGGTGGGAAGCTTGGCTGGTTGCTATTCAAAGTGCCAGAGGATATAAAATGTTGATGGAGAAAGCTCACAGTCAGAATTAGCTTGCCATTGTGGTCTCAGTCACCTCCACTAGAAAAGGGAGGCCCGAGAATAGGTGGCAATCAGTGAAGATGGTCTTTTTCAAAGAAGGATTCCTGAGGGTCGTTCCATTGCCATTTTGTCTCCTTCAAAGAATCAGTGATCATCCCTGTCATCGGTGGGCTCATGAGTCTCTACTGCTGTACCTAAAGTAACAGGATCCAAATCTTCAAAAGTATTTAGATGCCTAACTCCCATTGAAGCAGGGCCTTTGAAGATCTTGGCCCTATGTATTAGTTCAATGGCTGCAGGAGACTCAAAGCTCTATATGTGCTCTAACCCATGAAAAGAAGACAAAAAGCTACATTGTTTTAGGCTAGGTTACACTTGGAATGGGGAATACTGAAAACTGTTTAACTGATAATAAATTAAGAGAGTTGGTACAGGTCACCAAAGCAAATGTTTCAATTTGAATCAAATTGTCCCAAAACAAAATTTATATATTTTTTAATTTACCTGACAGAAAATAAAAATTGGAAGAATCAAATGTTTTTTTGCAGAAAATTTAGATTTTGGAAACTGCATTTTACTTCAACAAGTCATTTGAAGAAAATTCCAAACCTGCTGTAACAATAAATTCCTTCCTTCCTGGGGACAGACCTAGATGAAAGCTATCCATGCTTTCTAGCACATTCTTTTATAAACCCCAAATGGTCTATTCTGAAATCACAGAAACACTGACCACTGGTCAGTGATGTAACGATTTAGTTGTCATTCCTTCCTCAGTTCTGAGCTGTTTCTCTTCTCTCCTGTCTATATTTTTTTTGATGTACACCTAGCTGTTCTCATTCCTATTTCTTCTTTGTTTAGATGCTTTTATGATGTATTCAACCTGCAAAGATACTATGTATATATAAGAAGCTAATTTTAATAGCCTGTTATGAACCAGGGCAAAATGCTACCTGGTTTTCTCCCTGAAATGTTGGATTCTTCAATGCTGTTGTCGCAGTTAGTTGTCCCTTGAACTGAGTGCAATGGTAAAGTACTAGGTTTACTTCAGAGCTTGTTTTGGGAAGGGCAGTTGGATGGGACCAGGAGAAGATTCTGGATCTGTCTTTATGTAGTGTTACTCTATGCAGGCAAACTGCTTCCTGGACTGCTGTGAGGAGACTGCTGCATGAGCCTGTACTAAGCATTCTGAAACCAGAAACATCACTACCATTTGGCAGGGAGAAATAGGCAGGCTGTTCTTTTGAGTCCCAGTGGCTGTTTGAAAAGGCTGGCCATTCAGATAGTTTGCCCATCTCATACTGTGTGAGTGGAAGGAGACTGCAACCAAAATCAGCTCCTTTTCAAATAGACTCTGAATTCTGCTCCTCTCTATTTCTCACTCATCACCTCATCTGCTCCCTGTCCATGGAAACTCCCAGGCATCTAAATCTGTCAATGTGCCTGTACCTATTGGGTTTCTGGGAACTGGGCAGGCAGAAGCCCGCCCACTGCTAAAGGATCCCCCCTCCAGCCTAAGGGGAGGATCTACAGGACCTCAAAAACCCAACTGATTTCGGGGGACAACTAATAAAAGAACAGGGACAGGAGTGCAGTCAAAGGGTCATAAGAAGGGAGCCTGATGGGGACACCGAGCAGAGAACCCCAGACAGCGCCCACTGCTCCTTGAAGGTGTCAAGGGAGCCAGTGGATGCTGCCCAGAGGAACTCCGCCCAGATACGTGAACGGACTAAGGATCAGAAACAAGCCCCACAGTCACAGGAGTCTTCATCGGCCAACCTCCTCTCCCTGGTTGCGTAGATGGCCATTTTAGCCAGGGCAAGGAGGAGGTTGACCAGGGGGTCCCGCGACTTTGTGGCGCCATGGACAGGGAGTGCATAAAGAAGGAGGTGAGGGGAAAAGTGCAGCCAGAAACGCAACAGGATATTGGAGAGGAGCCGGTGTAGGGGCTGCAACCTGGCACACGCTAAGTAAACGTGCGCCAGGGTCTCCCTCATGCCGCAGAAGGGGCAGGTGTCTGGGGCAGGGGTAAACCGCGCCAAATACATGCCCCAGTAAGTGTGGCTAGATGGTGATGGGCAGTAGCCCAGACTGAGGCAAGGTGGGGTTAGTGGGTGAGGGGTTCCCCTGAGTGGGGAGACCTGGAACCTGAGACTGAGGGGATACTGCCAGGGGGGCAGCAACCCAGAGAAAATGGGCACCAGCATCTGGGAGGGACATGGGGGCCAGTGGTAACACAGATCACTGGCCTGCAGAGGGCTCTCTGGAAGGTGGATGAGCTAATTCCCAACAGAGACCAGCAGGCAGTGCCGCAGGGGTGAATCCGCACATTTACAATGCCTCTAATCCCACTTTGAAAGTCTCACTTGGGTGCCTAAACCCTTGGCCTTGCAGACTACACTGAAGAAATCAGGTGTGCCAATGTCTGGCTTTACACTGATCTGGATCCTCCTTCTGCCATCAGCATGGTAGTTGGGTGCTGCTTCAGATGCCAGTGTGGCCATTTAGGGACTACAATGCCTCAGGATATTTTAACTAAAGATGGTTAAATTTTCAGCTGAACAGTTTTCCATTGAAAAATGCAATTTCATCAAAATCAAAACATTCCAATTCTGATGCATTTTTTTTGATGGGAGAAAATCAAAACATTCATCTCAATAATAAACAAAACAAAACAAAACAGTTTGACAGTGCAATTTCAACATCCATATTGCATTATAAGAGCTGAAAAGATGCTACTGAAATTAAAATGTTTGGACATGGACACAAAACATTCTGATGGTTCAGAATTGACTTTTTGGGGAATTTTCATTTTGTGGGAAATTTTGAAATTTCAACTTCTCATTCTAAACCATTTTTTTTAATGTCAGAATTTTACATGGAATGAAAGCTCTGCTTCCTGACTAGCTCTAGAGGCAAGGAGGTACAGATTTTCCACACGTACCTGGTTCACTCCGGTATCCCTTCAGGGTGACCACTTGTGCTCTTCTCTCTGGTTAGGCAGCTCTGCTGTGTAGTGCAAAGAGAGGGCAGACCCATGGTCTCACTTCCTCACTTTCCCCCCCAATTGTGCCACTTGTCAGCAGATGTCCTTGTACCAAGGGGAGACCTTCAAATGTGGACAGGCACTTTCACAAGCTGCAGCAGGAATATAGGTCTTTGCACCCTTTCCCCACCTTTTGCAGCTATGGATAGGCCTGGCACAATCTGTCCTAAGATCAAAAGGGAAAACTGAGGATCATTTCTATGCAAGGCACTTATCTGGCCCCCAGGAACATAATTCCTAAGCACCTCACAGTAGTATTTTTCCTCACAACACTCCTGTGAGATGTTATTTCCATTATATAGATAAAGAAGCAAGAAATTAAGGGCTTGCCTATATGAACAGTGAGTTCACAGCAAACTGGGACGTCAATCTATCCTGCACTAGGGTAGATCAAAACACACTATGGAAATTTTAGCAAGTCACAGACTAGCAGAATGTAGATTTACACTGCAGCTTGACACAGTGCAGCCAAGAGGATCTGAGCACCATCATTGCCAGGAGGCACTGGAGGTGGATCGGTCATGTGCTTCAGATTCCATCACCAGAGAAGCAGTAAGATGGACAACTGAAGGCAAGCGAAAACAAGACTGCCCAAAAACAACATGGCAAAGAGCTCTGGAAACCAAGCTGAAAAACCTGGGGCACAGCTGTGGAATTATTGAAAGACTTGCCAGAAACAGACAGGAGTGGAGGAGCTTCGTCACTGCCCTAAACACCAGTGGTCTAATAGGAACATGATCATGATGATTGCCATGAACTGCTCATGTTGACAAACCCTAAGTAACCTGCCCAAGGACACAGAGGAAGTCTGTGGCAGAGCAGGGAATTAGATGTAAGTATCCCAAATCCCAGGGCAGCACTTAAACTACAGTCAAGTGGTTAATTTAGAACAAACTCACTCAGTCCTGAGTCAGTGCAGGGGAATGGATTGTGGGCCCCGCTATAGGTGACTTCCAACTCAGATGACTATATTACATCAACACTGCGGTCAGTCTGTGCATTCTGTAATTAGCTACAAAGATGGATGAGCCTGCTTTAAATAAATGTTCCCCCGAAAAAAACAGATGACCCAGTTGTTCTCTGTAATAGAGTATGCCCTGTAATGTCCCCTGCTGAGTTAGTGTGGTGCTGCAGGTCCTCTTTACCTCAGTTTCCCTTCTCAGGAAGCCAATAACACCATTTCAGGCCCACTTGACTCAGTATAAAATTTCATACCAAAGGGTCCATAACACAAAGTCCCAGATAAACAGAAGGTGCTTCTGGCTTTCAGGACTCCTCTGGTTCCTGACCTGTAAGCTCTGTTCCCAGTCCCCTCACGCTTATTTTCTCAATCTTTGTCTTTCCCTTTGGCACGAATGTCATCCCTCCTCCTAGAGCTGGGCAATGCAAGCAATTATCCATCTCCTCATCAGGAGCCGCCAGCTCTGCTCCTGGAGCTGGTATGCAATTAAGCCCACATTTTTGGGTCTTAGCCATATTGTCTCTCTGCTGGCTCTGTTTAGTACTCATGCTCAGAGGGCCTGGCAGCTTTCTCTGGCTCATGTTTGCCCTGCTATGAGAAGGCAGCAGCATTTATGCTGGTCCCCTTCTCCCAGCTCATCCTCAATTGACCAGGTGAGAGAGGAGCTTGTCTTGTCCTCTCTGTAAGGGCTTGCCCCTAGCCCTTAAAGAAACAGTAATGGGATATCCTCCTGACCACATCTTACTCCCAAGATCACTACCTCTCTCCCAATAGCTGACAGGTCCTTGTATCTATAATTAGATTTATCAGCTCTTCAAGAGTCTATGCAAGGTGGTGGGGTGGACTGATCATTAGGCACTACTTCCCTTACGGGGCCGGCTACCCTGTCACATTCTCCCATGGGAGTTTTGTCATCGACTAATGGAAGCAGGACTACCCTCCATGGCTACCTCACTCACAAAGATTTTAAAATATTTAAAACCTATTTACTTGGATCTACAGCAGAGTCATGAAATATGTAACAGATATAAAGGTATTTATGGACCTCTGGTACGTGAGTAAAATGGATAGCCACCATTACCAATGAATATTTTTTGTCACAGAGTCAAAACATTTCACAACCTAAAAAGGAAAAATGTACAGTGTTATATGTTTAATTTACATATGTAAAACTGAATTGTGTGCTGCTTTGTATACAGAGAGTCAGTAGATTCATGGCATTAACTAAGAGAGAGTCATGAATTACTTTTCTTCCTGGCCACAGCTATATGCTTTCATTAACAGCTAGAGTCTTACAGTAGCTCTCAGTTTGCCTTGTTTTGGAACAGATAGCCATAGTCTCTTACTATACTGGTCAAATGAATGAAATATTGCCTTTGATTCATAATTTCCCAAATCTACAAGTTTGGTATTGTAATGGGATTGCACTGTGAATAATTTGAACAAGAGTATTGTCAAGTTTATTCAATATTAGGCCTAAGATTTCCGGAAGCCTCAAAGATCAAGAATAGCAACTAAAGCAAGTTCAAACCTAGGAAATATTGTAGACTTGTGGACAGCTGCAAAAAGCAGGCTTTACAAAATTAGATACGGACTTGTGGTTAAGGCATAAAGCAACCAGGCACTTCTTTAGGTTGTTTCAAATGTTTTGTGTCTGACACATTGACACATTAGGACAATTGGCTGGATTTGGAGAAAATGAGCTGTCGATCTGTGCATAGATCATAACTGCAAAGCAACCACAACTCCCACAGTAAACATTTGGCCTAACCTGATTGGTTGACCTGCTTCAACACACGGCGGGCAGATGAGATAAAATGTATGGAGCCACAGGTGGGTTTGTGTGTGCGTCTAAGAGGTCGTTCTCTTTGATCGGTCAGACCCACACTCCCTGAACTGAGGAAACCTAAATTACACCAACTACCTGTACTTGGCCACTGCAAAGAGTGGTCGACTACAGGCTAATGTATTCTCAGCAGGGTAAGGCCTTGAAATAAAAAAGGTCTGGTTGCATGCAGTCTAAAGTAACAAAGTGAAGTCTGGGTTGCTTGAGCTAATTTGATCTCAAGTTGTGTTGGCACCAGAGTATTACAAAGGGTAGGTCAAGATAATTTGATCTCAAATCATATCAATGCTGCAGTATAGTAGTAAAACCTTAATAAAAAGTATTATATTGTTTAGGAGTAGTTAAGTTGCTGATATAATAGTTTTACTTATGCTTGTGTCCACTGGTGGCAGCAACAGTACATGCAAAGTTGGTAGTCACTAAGTAACGGTAGCTTTGCATGTACTTGTAACTGCCTTCAGTATCACCTGCCATTTATATTCAATGCTAATAGTATGCGTTATAGTAGTAAGTAATTGATGCATAATATTACCTGTACTCGTGCTTGTTTGCAATATAACTTGCCATTTATATTAATCCTTCTTCATTGTTGGTCTCTTCTTTTCTTATTCTGTGTTGCATTTATAGTCATAAGTCATTACAAACCTTTTTTTGAGGAATAATCAGTAGTCTTAGTTTTCTCTTATACGGACACTGCTCGACCTCATTAGATCTGTGTTGGGTGGTGGGAAGCAGCAATCACCCGGGGCCCCATTGAGGTCTGATTTGTGCCTCCTCCTTCCTTTATCTCCTCATGCACAAGTAACAACATGTTCATCCATACTGCTTGGTGGTTAAACCAATAGACACGATGAGTGAACCTCACAAAATACAGGGATTTGATGTGGGTTCTTACTCCATGTTACTCTTTGGAGTGGCAGCCAAATCACAGTCACGGCCATTTTAGACACCTTAATGAAACTTGATTGAATTTCAGAGCTGCTGAGCAGCCACCAGTCCTACTGACTTCAAATAGCACTTGTGGGTGTTCAGTACCTTTGAAAAACCCAGGTGCCTGAAGATGTATTTAGGTGCTTAAACTTAGGCACCAGATGTGACAATTTTGGCCACATGGGACTAGGCTATTCCCAAGGGTGCTGTGCCGAACAAAATGGCAAAACTTCCATGTTATGCTTTCAGCTCACTGGCTTGGAAACGAGACTCCTTTCTGTACCCTCCCTACCACAAATCACAACACTGTTAGTTTATTCATAATCCACTAGCTTTTCTGGTCCCTTGTGACACAGCTCCTCCCCTATCCCCACTTCTGTGCTTCTGCCCAGCTTCCTTTTCTGATATGGGGAGTATCTCAGGGTGGGGATATAACAGTGAAGAGCACCTCTCGCTCAGTTCTTCAGTGGCAAAAGGTCTATTAAGGACCCTGTATCAATGATGAAGCATTTGGCTGACCACCAGCTATAAAGAAGTGGTTCTCGAATGTTTCCAGTCACATATCCCTTTCCAGTAACAGAATCTCTCTGTGCAACTGCTCCATTACTGAACGGCCAAGGCTTCCTCAACAGCAGAACATGGGCTGAAGGTAGAGTTGAGAGTGGAACTGAGGACAGGGGAGGAGCTGGGGCTAGAGGTGGAGTTGTCTGAGGATGGATAGTGAATAAGGGCAGAGCTTGGCTAGGGGAAGAGCAGGGTAGGTAGAGTGGAGCTGCGTCTGGGGGTGGAGCTGGTCTGGAGGTGGAGCAGGACTAGGGGCTGAATGGTTGGTGATGGAGCTGGTCCAGGCACAGAGTGGGGCTGGAAGTGCAGCGTTCCCTCCTTGCCCCTCCATGGGAGCTGTCCCTCCCTTCACCCCTCTCCCATGGGAGGTGGCCACGGCCCCACTGTGTTTCCATTCCGAAAATATTCCTCTAGAGCCCCCTGGGGGGCACCCTACATTTTGAGAACCTCTGTTCTAAAAGGAGTTGGGGGTGGAGCTGCCTAGAAGATCAGGCAGTGGTTCCCCGATACTCCTCTCAGCACTGGCAGAAGAAAGAATCTAACTCTGAACATAATAGCTTGTAAAAAGCAAGGGAGCAGAAGAGCTAACGGATTATGAATAAACTGTAAGAGTTGGAATTTTCAGTGGGAGGGAGTAGGAATGGAGTTTTCAAGCCACAGAACTGGGAACATAACTTGCAAGAGGTACCTTTTTATTCACCAACACCTCCTGTAATGAGATTATGCATACCCTTATGCTGCTGTGACAGCTACTTGCATTACCATAGCAGCACAGGAGATGATGCAGATTGCACAAAGCCACTGCATCTGTACCCTGTGAAGGTGGCTAGGAAGGGGGCAGAGTGTAGGTGGGAAAGAGGTAGAGGGGTAACTCTGCCTCCTGTCTTGGGGTTGTATGCCGCATAGGGTGTAGTACCGACACAGCATATCCATTCCCTGGTGTAGCCAGAGAATTAAGTCACTGTGTGTCTCTCAGGCTGCCTATAACACAGGGACATAGCAAAGCCACAATCAAGCCTTTATTTTGCATTTTCAAAAATTATTTTCCTCTGATACTTTGTAAACCCTTGTTTGCCACCAAATTGTTCACAGTATAAATTTGCCACAACTAGCAATCTCCAGTCAAGAAATTATCAGGATCAGTAACATTCAAAGAAGGATTGGATGTTTATACGGAGAAAAAGAATACTTGGATTTATAACAGTTTATGCCAGGGATCAGCAACCTTTTCCCTAATGGGCCATGTGTCAATCTGCTGGCAAGCCAGGACAGTTGGTTTACCTGCAGCGTCCGCAGGTTTGGCCGATTGCAGGTTCCACTGGCTGTGGTTCACTGTTCCAGGCCAGTGAGGGCTGCGGGAAGTGGCATGGGCGGAGGGACGTGATGGCCGCTGCTTCCCACAGCCCCCATTGGCCTGGAACAGTGAACCACAGCCAGTGGGACCTGCAATCAGCCAAACCTGCGGATGCTGCCGGTAAACAAACTGTCCCAGCTCACCAGGGGATTTCCCTAATGGGACGAAGTTTGCCAATCCCTGGTTTATGCTATCATAGTTTTGGAAAGGATAAAAAAAACTCATGCATCCATGTTTAAACCAGTGTCTAGGGATTACAATGAGACTTTATGGGGGAACAGATTTTTCCTATGTCTGCCTACTGCAGCCATTCTTGTACCTTCCTCTGAAGCATCTGGCACTGGCTGTTGCTGGAGACAGGATACTCAACAAGATGGACTGTAGGTCCGATCCAGGTCAGCAATTCCTATGTGGGATTAGAGAACAAATGTACTACTGGTAAGATTAGAGGTGTATTGGCAGAACTACGAATGATACAGAGACTGATTTTGCCCACATTCAGTATGAACGGCTTTTGACAATTCTATTAGGCCCTTATTTTCAAGAACACTAAATCCACCCACAGAATTTCAAAACACGGAAGGACAGTGATTGCAACATTACTTTAACACAAACTGATTGCTAGAACACCACCTATTGAATTATAAGAGTTACAAGTTCTGTATCTGCTTGCTCTAACAATTTTTAATTATGTTCTTTGTAATATCTTAAACAGTCTACTTGAAAGAGATGGTTAGAATTTAATTGAGATATTTCAAAGTAACTACAAGTTACTGATCAACCCACTTACAAAATGTCAATTAGCACAGATTAGCTTGCATTTTATTGATATTCAAATGGGTTCTGAAATGCCAGTAAAAGGCTTGAATGTTACTAGAAGTCTAATAGGTTAATAAGATTAACATATTGCTTTGCTTATGTTTCCTTTTGAATTAATGACATTGCAACTAAGTTTGTTCATAGCACAATATTTTAAATAACTGACAAACATCTGCCTTTAAATTACTTTATAGAAAAGTCCACCACACTAAGTCTAAAAATCAACTTCTTAATTGAGACAAGAAGTTCTAACCATATAAAAGTTGTTTGTGCTCTAGACCTTCTACAGATGATTATTGCCTTGCTCCTCACCTGCAAAACCATAAAAGGATCAGGTTCCAGCTACATTTGAGACCACAGGTGATATCTTCCTAGGGTTGCCAGGTGTCCAGTTTTCAGCTGGAACATGCAGTCGAAAAGGGACTCTGCCAGCACAGCTGACCAGGCTGCTAAAAGTCCAGTTGGCCACAGCAGGGCTAAGGCAGTCTTCATGCTCAGCTCTGTGTAGCTCCCCAGAAGTGGCAGTATGTCTGACTCCTAGGTAGAGCGGTGGCCAAAAGGGCTCCGTGAGCTGCCCCCAGCTGCAGACACTACCCTCAGCACTGGCTCCGCAGCTTCCATTGGCTGTGGTGTATCAACTTAGAAATGCTTGCAGATGAAGTGTATCTTAAGTTGAGTAAGAACAGGGAACTCATGAAGAGAGTTATGAAGAACATCTGTTAGATCAGAACTTGAATGAGAAGGTAATGGATTAAAAGAACAAGAAATTCAAAAGCTTATTTAAATGTGTCAGAAGTTCTAACTCAGTAGAAGTACAAATCCTTCCAGGCGTGATAGGGTAAAACTGTCAGCTGTACTAGAAAAATAAATGATGGGGATAGGTTGTACTAGAAAAAGAAATGGTGGGGATACTTTTCTATACTCTGCCCACTTCAGACCCCAATATGAGAACACCCTCTCCATGGATTGGGCAAGATGTTCAAAATGCAATCACACTGGGTTCCACTGAGTTCTTTTAGGGTGAGCAACCCCTAACTAACATTCAATACACCCATTATTTATCTAAAGACAATCTGAACATTCAGGGCCTAATCTAAAGTTTACTGAGGTCAGTGAGAAATAGGAGGAATACTTGTGGCACCTTCGAGAATAACAAATTTATTAGTCTCTAAAGCACCACAAGTACTCCTCATCATTTTTGCTGAGACAGACTAACACAGCTACCACTCTGAAACCTGAGGTCAGTGAGAATCTTTCCATCAATGGGTTCTGCATAAGGCCCCTAGTGAATTATTTATGTTAAAGCAAAAGTAGTACATTTAGATATTGTATTAGTTAGAGAGGTGGTAACCCAACTTGCTGCATTGGCATGTTGCTTCAGCATGGTCAAAAAATTCTATTCAGTGATATTCTGACTAGATCAGGAGAAAACCCAATGGAGAATTTGGCTTTGCAAAACCACTGTGGACAGGTTTGAAAAACACAAATGGATCTAAAAGCTATAATATCAGAACACCCTTAGTCGAAATAGTGGAGAGTGTGGGGCTAGCCTGAATATGGATAGATTATTCCTATCATGTCATACTGCTCTCTTCACCCACTCTGAATTTCCTGACTCTCAAATGACTAATTTTGCAATCAAATTAATTAATAATGTCATCAATACTGACAATCCCACACCTCCAGCACACACATTTAGTTATTTTAAAAGTTAGGGATGTTCACACACTTGAGTGACCCAATTTTTGGATAATTAAATTAAGCAATAGGCCACAATAGGTTGTGTGTACATATCTGTGCAGTTATAGATTATTATACTGTGAGTCTGCAAATCTCCAAACATAACACAGTGGCTTGCACTAATCACCCTAGAATATATTTCCTGCCATGGTTATAGATTCATTCTGAAATGGCTTTAGAATACTGAATGCAATGGAGCTTAATTTCTGATGGTCTCCTAATGAAGCCATAACTTTTTGCACTGTTCCTTTAGTAAATGTAGAGTTATATTATATTCCAAGCAGCTTTGCAATTCTAGAGTAGTATGCTTATATCTTTTGAGGTATCTGAAGGCTTTGGGCTGAATATACCTAACCATCTTCTTCTCCCATCATAAAATTCACGGTTTTAACTCTGCAGAAGTGATTAGCTGGCTGCTTAGTTACAGTGGCTCATCAGAGAGGTTGCTTTTCTCTTTATTGTACTACGTTATGTGTACTTAACTAGTGCACTCCCATTTTAATGAGAATGGCTCTATTAGGTCTTAATCATCTCTCTCTCTAGGCACTAACATGACCCCCATCCCTATACCTTGTGAGCACCTCACAAACATCTGACTGTATCATTACAACACCCCTGTGAGGTAGGAAAGCCTTCAAGTCTAATTTTAAAGGTGGGGAGCCAAAGCACAGAGATAATCAGTCCTAGAACCACAGAGGGACTTAGCTCAGCATTGCAATGATTAACATTTAGGCAGCTAGAAAATAATAGGAACAAAACTGCTATCCACACAACCTAGAGGATCCCTATATAATGTATGGGAAGAGAGACATCTTAGACTGTGATCCATAAAAGCCATCACACTAGGCAGGGAGCTACAGCTGGCTTAGGCAACTATTTAACTCCACACAAAACTGCCCCTAGCAGAGGGGCGGGTGGTGTCAGTGCCCACCTTATAACTTTCAGCCTAGTGGTTAGACCACTTACCTGGGATGTGGGTGACCAGGTTCAATTTCCCCCTCTGCTGAAGGAAGAGAAAAGGTTTGAACAGGGGGTCTCCAACCTCTCAAGTGCATGTGCTATCCACTGAGCTATGGAATATGCTAATGGGGGGTTCCCTAACTCTCTCCTGTTGGAGCTGTTCCACAGTGGATAAATAAAGAGAGAGTGGGCCAGAGAGAAAGAATGACTATAGTCCTGGGGTAGGGAACACACCTGGGTCCAATCCCCCAGCTCTAGTGACCAATTATTTATCCACAGTGGAACAGCTTCCACAGGAAAATAAGAACAGCCACACTCTGTCAGACCAGTGGCCTATCTAGCCCAGTATCCTGTATTCCAACAGTGGCCAACGCTAGGTTCTCCAGAGGGAATGAACAGAACAGGTAATCATCAAGTCATCCATCCCGTTGCTCATACCCAGCTTCTGGCCAACAGAAGCTAGGGACACTATTCAGGCCCATCAATGGCTATTAGCCAGGATAGGCAGATCCTGCATGAATTTATTTCGTTCTTTTTTGAACCCAGTTATACTCGTTGGCTTTCACAACATCCTCTGGCAAGGAGTTCCACACGTTGACTGTGTGTTTTGTGAAGATAGGACATAGGAGATACTATCCCAGCAGTTAAAATACTCTCCTGAGAGGTGGGAGCCCCCCCATTCAAATCGTTACTCCTCCTCAGGCGGGGGGGAGGAAATGAACCTCAGTATCCCACCTCCCAGCTGAATTACTCTGACCAATGGAATCTAAGTTATAAAACCACCTTCTCTAGATAGATTTTGAATGGGACCCAATCTGGTATGGTGGCCTCTGAACATGCCTACTAGATCAGGCCTTGTGGAGATACAGACACTCTGCTGCCTTTCTTCCCCTGGTTTGTGGCTCATTCTGGGGCTTAGACATGAGACAGGAATCTGGACGCCTAGCATGAGGCAGCAATGTACAGGCTCAGATGCAGAAAATTAGGTACTGAGTGAACTTTTACCCTGAAAACATAGGCACTGAGTGAATTTAGGTGCCACAGGGTTAGGCAGCAGCTGAACAGTTGTGGGGAATGTAATGGTGCCTCTTTGTGGATCTCAGTGACTTAACTAAGGTATTGCCCAGCTCACCTGAGTACCAGTCTAGTGTTCAGCCACAAGACAACCCTTCCTCATTACAGGCTTATATTCTCCATGTACTGTGTCAAAGGGCACACTTAAATGTTGTGGATGAAAATCTCATCACCTGCCCAAAGGCAGAACTTAGCCCTGTGTTTCTGGACCCAAGTTCTGGGTAACCTACAGAGGGGCATTGTGGGGTGTTCATTTCCAGCACAAGACAGGCCCATTGCCACACCCTGAGTCTCTTTTGGGGCACAATTTTGTTTTCTAATGACAGGTCAAAAGACACACGAACACTTCCTAAGCCCACCCTGAGCCACAGCTCCCAGGGGATTCCCCCCTTTAACGCTCCATCCCTCCTGCTTCAGGGACTACTGCAGAATGCTACCTTGTTCTTTTAGCTGAGCACATCAACCTCTCAGGGCTTTCTCCCTGGAGACCCTTTTCCTCCAGCAGGTTCCCACTGACTTGCCTCACCTCACCAAGGACTCTGGTAACTTCATACAGGGCAGGGACTTCAACTTGCTTTTTCCTTGTGTAAGATTGGCTCTTTATAGCCGAAGGCGACGCTTCACCCTCTTTGTTGGCCAAATTAGCTGCACCTATTCTAGCACAGTGGGGGCTAGATCTGCTTTATTTAAATGGGCCAGCCGGCCTGTGGCAAGGGGCTTATGTAACCCACTGTTTCACATGGCTGCTAACATCCTCCCACTGTGCTTGATCCACAGAGGATGTGAGCCTGTTTTTCAGTTCTCAGCTTTAGCACTGAGGCTTTTAATTTAAGGTAGAAACGTTCATGCTTTAAAATGTGGAGTTCCCTGGTTCAATCCACCTTTGTAATCAAGGTGCTACAGTACAGCTGAGACTCCAGCTGCTCAGGGCCTCAGATACTACCTTGTGTAAGCATGTAGCCCAAGTCCCAGCCCTTGTTAATCACAGACTCTGATAAGCCCCCACATTAGTGCTGAAAAGAGCTGCTGCAGCAAGAAACTGGAAACACACATTGCATTACACAGTTTATTGGACACTAAGCTCTTGCGGACACGTATTTGAAACTTGAATCTAGGGGCTTCTCCATGGTTAGGCATCATGACACTGGGTCAAAAAGAAAGGGTTTTTATCTTCTCCCTATTAAAATTTATTGCTCATTACATTGAATAAACGAATGAAGCATTAATTTTAGCAGCATAATAAAAAAGAAATCTCTCCCAAGGTTATAAAAAGTTTTAAGATGGTGACAAAATAAAACACTTCTTTTAACAGGCTGACCATTGCTTATACATCATAAAAGTGCTCTCTAGCACTAGCTGAACTAACTGAAGTATTCTATTTTCTTGATTCCTGGCTCCCTGCCCAGAATACATCATCAAATGCATCCTGCATGTGGTGATTAAGAGTGAATGTTGCTACAGAAAGAAAGACATTTGATCAGAGAAGACTAAAAAAAATATGCAGTTCTCCTCGGGGGAAAAACTAATAAACAATAACCCACAATGATATGCAACAAAGAGCAAAATAAATTGTCAAGATCATTCAAAAGACTTACGCTTAAGCAGGAAAAATGAAAAACACCTAAAATTCATATAAAACTAGTTAAAAGTGACAGAATGATGAAAGATCACAAATAATGACACTTAATAAAAGCCCACAATAATTGCAGATATAATGAGATGTCCTGAGGAAGGGGAAGAGCATAGCCATAAATTACTTTACCCCTTCTTTTCATGAAACATTTAATTCTCTCACTGTTTGCCTGGCCAGACATTCTGGGTGGTGAGTAAGGAGAGTCAGAGCTAAGATTCCTCCTTCTCTTTGTCCTTATCTGCCCCCTTCTCCCAGGGCCGGCTCCAAGCACCAGCAGAGGAAGCACATGCCTGGGGTGGCATTCCGTCTATTCTTGGGGTGGCAAAAAAGGTAGAGCCAGCCCTGCCTTCTCTACCTATTTGCTTAGAGAGTACTAACCAAACAACCCTGCTCTCCTTCCCTATACCTTGTAGTCAGAGTCTCAGTTGAAGGAGGGCCATGTGGGGGAATGATGGAGGCCTTATTCCCTCTTATTCCCTTGTATAATTGAGCAATTGAGCAAGGAATGTACGTGTCTAACCCAATGTGAGTACGGGTGGCAGACTCAGGCCCAAAGTAGCTCCATTAGATTAATCTGGCTGCAATTGGGATTTGATTCAGAATCCCCCTCATTTTTAAAGCCGAGTTATGGAGACCTAAAGCCGTAGCCCTCAGCTTTATCTAGGAACAGAAATGGAGCACAAACATAATATTCCAGCTCAGGACCCCAGATAATACCCAGATTGGAATGGAGAACCGAACAGAGCACCGCTGGGCAGCACTCCCAGTGCTTTTACACCTTGCGTGGATAGTACAGCAGTAGGCACTTTATAATCACTGTGTGAGGTCTGACAGAGAAGGAGATAGATAGGGTAGATACATAAATAGATATGGAGACAGAGACCACATGATCAGCACTGGTCTCTCGAAGATCCTTCAGTTCTATGCAGATGTCTGGTTATCTGCAGTGTTTAGAGGCCATAGTTTTGGTTTATGACCCTGCAATAATAGATTACATTGATTAAAAGCACTTACATGCAGGGTTGGCTCTAGGGATTTTGTCGCTCCAAGCACAGCAGGCAGGCTGCCTCCGGAAGTAGGGAGGTCCTCCGAAGCCTTGGGACCAGCGGACCCTCTGCAGGCAAGCCACCGGAGGCAGCCTGGCTGCCGCTCTCCCAGCACCGGCAGAGCGCCCCCCGCAGCTTGCCGCCCCAGGCACGTGCTTGGCATGGACAGGAAATCATTAGATCACAGGTGTTTTTCTAGTAGGGTTCCACAGAGATCTGTTCTTGAGCATTTGCTATTTAACATTTTTATAACTAACTGACTGGAAGAAAACATAAAATCATCACACTGAGAGGGTGGTAAATAACAAGGAGGACAGTCCACTTATATAGAAAGATATGGATCGTTTGGTAAATTGGGCACATGCCAGCAATATAGATAGATATAGGAAACAAAAATGTAGGCCATACTTACAGGATGGGAGACTGTGTCCTGGAAAGCAGTGGCTCTGATAAAGATTTGGGAAATGTGGTGGATAATCAGCTGAACATGAATTCTCAGTGTAATACTGTGGCCAGAAAGGCTAATGTGCTCCTTGGCTGTGTAAACAGGGGAATCTCAAGCAGGAGTAGAGAGAATATTTCCCTCTCTTTTTGGCACTGATGTAACCACTGCTGGAATCCTGTGTCCAGTTCTGATGTTCACAATTCAAGAAGGATGTTGATAAATTGGAGAGGGTTCAGAGAAGAGTCCTGAGAATGATTAAAGGATTAGAACACCTGCCTTACAGTGATAAATAGATTCAAGGAACTCCATCTATCTTAACAAAGAGAAGGTTCAGGGTCTATAAGTATCTGAACAAATATTTGATAATGGACTCTTTGATTTAGGAGAGCAAGGTATAACATGATCCAATGGCTGGAAGTTGAATCTAGACAAATTCAGACTGCTAATAAGGTATAAATGTTTAATGGTGAGGATAATTAACCACCGGAATAATTGACCAAGGGCCGTGGTAGTTTCTCTATCACTGACAATTTTGAAATGAAGATTAGATGTTTTTTTTCTGAAAGATCTGCTATAGGAATTATTTTGGGGAAGTTCTGTGGCCTGTGTTATAGAAGGATGGTCAGACTAGATGATCACAATGGTCCTTTTTGGCCTTGGATTCTATGAACCTATGAATAAGAAGTTCCATGAATGCAGACCTCTCCCCTGTGCAGGACCTCAACATGCTTCTGCATCAGCACAATGATCTGTACAGCAGGGGCTGGTGGCAGGATCTGCACCTCTTTAAACTCTAACCAGAGGCAAACCTTTCCTCTTAATGAACAACGAAGTGGAAGGTATACAACTAGAACCTCATATTTCTGATCCCCTGAGTTGGTTTCTCATTTGTGGCATGTGGAGGGGACAATATGGTCCATTTTTAAAGCTCCTACTCCAGATTCTTCATTGATCTGCACCTTTGTGCAGTCATTTATACCTGTGCAAATGGGGTGTAAATCACTGTCACTTCAGAATGGTAGTATTTTGCACCCACTTTGCAGTGTGACCACAGTAAGTGGAGGGGAATGGAGAGTCCAATAATTGTTTAACCTCTCTTCTACTTTTAGTAATTTGTATCTCATTCCAAATGATCATTCTGGAAAAAGATGGATTTTTCACCCTAAAGATTTGTATACTATTTGCACTTAAACACAAAAATTACTGTTCAAATGAGATACAGTGTTATCTGACACTTATTCATCATTTTGACTTTTAATTACATCGCAGATTTTTAACTATATAATGTATTGTCCACTATTCCAATTCTTCACCATGCATTACCTTTAAAACACTCTATTTGTCCTTGCCAAGGTTCTCTTTTTGTTCTTTTCCCTTTAAAAAAAATCTGTAGTACATTGGCTTCTAATCTCAATTTGACACTTAGATTTTTACTGCAATAAAAACAGAGATTTTTATCATCCCTATCAATACTTTAAATAATTTACTCTTTTCCTGTTTTTTACAGTAGTGCTTTGGACAACAGTCAACTTCAATTCTCTGCAACCAAAAAAAAAAAAAAAGGTTCTGCATTCCTTTGAATCTGCCTTCTTGAGAGTTTCACATTTGTTTCTGCCATTTCCTTCAGAGCATACACTCAAAAGTGTCTCCAGTCAGCTATTATAACTCTTCTTAGCAGTTCTCTGCTTCCCAAATTATCCTATTGTAGTAAAAGATACCCCTTGATATCATTGGTTGTTAAAGCTTTTGTTTCTTGGAAATCTCATACATTCATAAGCATGGGATATTTAGGTTGTTTTTAATGTTCTATGTTAAAACCTGACATAAAGTCAGGTACACAAAAGCAGTCAAGGTTTCTTTCATTCAGGAAGTTTGTACTCAGACATACACAATATTAATATAATCCAAAAGTCAATTCTGTGGCAACTAAATATAACAATGATCCACAACAACTAATACAGCAGAAGAAAGAATAGTAAAATATGGAGGACAAGATTTTCCCTAACAGGTGCCTAAAGTTAAGCTATTAAGATCATAACATCAATGGGTTCAAGCCTTTTTTTCCTAATTACAGTGTAAGGGCATTTACACCTGTGCAAAGCAAATATATTAAAAATAATTTCAGCTTCAGAGTAGTAAAGTTGTACATCTACTTCCCTCTTGCTTTTCACTAGTGTAAATGATTGCTGAGTGCTGAGCCCTTTTGAGAAGCTGGCTACTTGTTTAGGTAATTAAACATGAATGTAGGTGTCTAACTTCAGGACCCCATCTTGGCAAATGTGGCAAAAATGCTGGCTATAGAAAGCCCAGTTCTGAAACTCTTACTCACCTGAATAATGTTATTCACGCAAGTAGTGCAGCAGCTTGCGCTTGGACTACTTGTGCATGTAAGCACTACTTGTGTGAGTAATGCTTTTTTAACCCATTTTTACTTGTATTTCAATACTGAAAATATTTCATTGGAATTTTGCTCATATTTTATCAGCTTCTTCTTTCACTGCTCTTGCCATCAATTCATAATTGTCACTATTAAGCACTGAATACACCCACAGCTGAAAGGAAGATATTATTATAGAACCATAGAAATGTATGACTGGAAGGGACCTCAGAAGGTCATCTAGTCTCGTCCGGGCACTGAGGAAGAACCAAGCAAACAAAGACCATCCTGGACCAGGTGTTTGTCTAAACTGTTCTTTAAAACTTTCAATGATGAGTGTTCCTTAACCTCCCTTGGAAGCCTATTCCTTAACCTCCCTTGGAAGCCCAGTTCTTCACTATCCTTATAGTTTTTCCTAACCCAAATCTCCCTTGCTGCAGATTAAGCCCATTACTTCTTGTCCTGCCTGCAGCGGAGAACAATTGATCACACTCCTCTTTATAAAAGATCTTAACATACTTGAAGACTGCTATCAGTTCCCCGTTCGGTCTTCTTTTCCCCAAAACTAAACATGGCCAGTTTGTTTAATCTTTTCTCACAGGTCAGATTTTCTAATACTTTTATCATGATAATGCGTGTGACTAGAAGCCTCAAACCAAGATCAAGGCCTTATTGTGATGAAGGCTATCCTTACACATAGTAAGAGACAGACCCTGCCCCAGACAGCTTATTTTCAAAAGCACCTACACGATTCAGGAACCTAAGTACAATGGGACAAGTTACGGGTGGGGAAGAGGAAAAAAGAAAACACTATTGAGAACACTTTCCTCATCACAGTCCCAGAGGATGGGAATGGAGGTCAGGTGGCCAGGAATGGCAGATGGAGAAAGCCTGAATAGGCTGCTCCATCAAAAACACCATTTCAGCCTCTTATGTGGGTCATAAGGAACAACAGTAGAGCTGGTCAGGAACTCTTAAACTAATTTTCTTTTGATCTAAAAATGCCATCATGTTGAAACTGAAAGTTTTTGTGGAAAAATTGGTTTCTGAAGTTCAGGATGCAATTTCTAGTTAAAATCAGAGAGGCATCCCATTTTACCTCCCATAGCCTTGGTGATTCAGGCATTCACGTGGGATACAGGAGACCAAGGTTCAACTTCCTGGTGCTAATCAGAATGTTCTAACCACCAAGCCATTGTTTGTCTTCTCTTTATATATACAGTTTTTTTTCATGAAATTTTATGAAAGGTTGTTTTCATTTTGCAGCATAGCAGAAGAAATATCCAATCTTGAAATATGTTTCACAAAATTAAATTCTTGTTTTCTGGACAGCCTTAGTCAATATTGGCAAGTTACAACAAGATCATTTGTGAAGTAAGATAATACCCATCACAAGAAATGATGGCACATTCTTGCTGTAACAGAGGCAATGGGCTTGTCTACATGTGGAAAATACCCAGAGTAATTAGTGCAGAGTAGGTAGTGCACACTAGAAGTCTGCACTAATTTCCCATGTAGACACTCTTCCTCTGCACTAAGATAAGAAACTACATGGCTTGTCTACATGGGAGGGCAGGTTTAAGTTAAGTTAAGCCAGTTTGAAAACACTTGCATACATGTGTTGAAATTCATTATAAAACACTAACTCCATATTTATTGGAGATTCCAGAGTCCTTTTTCAAAGTGAACTAAGTTTGCAGAGAATTAAGTTAGGTTGTCTGTTTGTGTACACACAATGCTGCTGTGTACTACTTGGGAGTCCAACAGGTATCCCACAGTGCTTTGTAGGCAACTGCTAGTGACCTGTGTGTTTACCTGTGCTCCCTCCACTACTCTGGTGTCAAGTTGACTAGATGTCCCATCCCCTGTTTAAAAACTGGCATGTGCCCAGAATATGCTCGTTTGCTCCTGTGTTTGAGTAGATCAACACTGCTGCAATATTACTCCAGAAGCCTTACAACATGCCTCAAACAGCCATATGGAGATGAGCTGAGGCCCTGAATGATCTCGCCATCTAGGGAGAAACATCGGTGCTGGAAGCTCTTGTGGTCAGCCACCAGAATAAAGACGTTTTTGACATTGCAAAGCAGATGACTGGGAGGGGCAACAACCGGGATGCCAACTAGTGCCAGATAAAGGACAAACAGTTTATGGTCAAACCAGGAATGTCAGGAAAAACAACACTGCATACAGGAGAAAGTCTGACTCTGGAACTGTGATCTGTCCATTTTTTGAGGAGCTGGATAGGATTTTGAACAATTACACTGTCACCCACCCCAGGAAGATGGAGATCCCTGCTGCCTACTTTCTACCCACCCCCCCTTCCCTCCTAAGGAAGACCATCAAGACTCACTAAAAGATGAGCACGAGGCTGCCACTGAAGAAGTGTCCCCAGAAAGACATGACTGCTTTGGGCCTCAAGAGGCTGACACCAGCCAGGTGGATAGTGAGACAGATTCCTACCGGGCCGGGACTGAGAAGGTAGATATCTTGAAGGAACTGTTGTAAGAACTGGGCCTATACATTTACCCCAATTCTGAGCCCATCTGTGAAAAGTGAGTGAAAGTTCATAAAATGTCACAATACCTATAGAAAGAGATGGTGCTCAGAAAAGGTGCAAAAGGGAGACCGACTGAATTAGCCTGAGCAAAACGGCCTCCTGATCTAGTTCAAGGACTATGTTAAGATCATGCCTGGTAAACAAGAGACATGTGGGACTCGAAATCAATGAACCAGAATTGATGTGTCAGAAATTAGGCCTAATTGGGGGACAAAATAAAGAGGGGATGGTTATTTCACCTCCCTTTGAAGTCCTCAGAAAGAGACTTGGGTGGAGTGGGGGGAGGAAATTGATGGATGGAAGGAAGAAGCTGCTGTCTGGCAACAACTACGGTTGGTAGATGAGTGAACAGGAAAGGAGCAAGCTTAACCAGCGTGACTGCCACTCCCACCATGTCATGGGAGCCCAGAATCTACTGTAATGACAGTGGGTTTCCAGACATGGCTAGAGCAGGGGATAAATCCAATGGGAACAGCCCTTGACTTTGGATGAATCTTGAAACCCACCTGGGATGTGAGACTTTGTCCTTTTCCTTTCACATCTTATTTCTTCTTTTTCCAGTTCCTCCTTTTTTCTTCTGTCAATAAGAGTCTAGCTAAGCCAACCAAGACTGTATATTTTTCAACACCACTGTAAGCCTGTGACCAGAGCTACAACCAAAAGTAATCCCCTAAATAGCAAAAGTTTGCCAGGTCTTGGACTGGCTGATAAGACCATGTGCTGTGCATGTGCAAGTGACATTCAACACAAGAGGCAGAATCTGCATTTTCTATCTTTGCTGTTCTTTTCTCTCCCATTGTGTGTGTTTGTCTTGTTTTGTCTTCTAGGAAATGGGATTGGACTTTAACAACAACGACAGCTCCAGTCCATCTCTGCTAAAATGACACTTCTTGCCATATTTAATACCATTTAAGAGACAGTCAGATAAAAGTACAGGGAACAAAGGATGTTGTTAAAATGAATGCCTTAGGCCTGGTCTACTTGGGGGGGGCGGTATCGATCTAAGATATGCAACTTCAGCTACGAGAATAGAGCAGCTGAAGTCGATGTATCTTAGATCGAATTAAAATTACTTCCTTCGCATTCTCATGGTGCACTACAGTTCCCCCTTCGACTTTGCTTTGACCTCTTGCCAAGCTGGAGTTCAGCAGTCAATGGGAGAGTGATCGGGGATCAATTTATCATGTCTACACTACACACGAAAAATTGATCCATGATAGATCGATAGATGTACTCTTAATTCCTTACATTTCAACGCTTCAACTTTTTTACCTGTTTTTTTCCTATATCTTTAATAAAAAAAAAATGTTTAATGGTGTGTTTGCCATGGTATAAGCAGGCTGAGGTCTCTGTATACCAACCCCCAATTCAAATGGTTTAATGTTTAACTGTGACAGAGTCATGTTAACACCTTTGATACTCTGGGCCCCTAAATGTGACAGAATCTTGGCAGGTAAGTACACATCTTTACAATGTATTAATATGCTATACTTCCATGGTAGCTTCTGTTCTGGGTGCCGCATGGCAGCAGCCATTTTAAGATGATGTAAGCTAGAAGACTTTCGGAGTCTCCCTCCTTCAGTCCACGCTACCTATTCAGCTGCCCCCCATACTCATTTTCAAAAATGGTGGCTGCTCCCACTGGGCAATCAGCTCCAGTCTCATGCTAAAGCCCAGTGCCATCCTTAGCCATGTGCTGCATAGCTGAAGATTATAAAATCATGTCTCTAAAAAATCCTTGCATAGATTTTTTTAGATGCACAATCTGAGTGTTCATCTTTGGCGTTAAATGCTTGGATCTAGAGACATACTGTTTTTAAAATAAACCCTTAATAAGACCATCCTTATCTAAAATACACATGCGAGCCTGGACTGCCATTGGGCAAAGAGGCACCAGTTTAATAATACCGCATATGGCCCCATAAATCCTAAGGATGGTCCTGCTAAAGACCCAACTATTGGCCATATTGGGTCAGACCAAAGGTCCATCTAGGCTAGTATTTCGTCTTCCAACAGTGACCAATACCAGGTGCCCCAGAGGGAATTAACAGAACAGGTAATCATCACCCATCACCCATTTCCAGCTTCTAGCAAACAGAGGCTAGGGACACTATCCCTGCCCATTCTGGCTAATAGCCATTTATGGACCTATCCTCCATGAACTTATCTAGTTCTTTTTTTGAACTTTGTTATAATTTTGGCCTTCACAATATCCTATCTGGCAAGGAGTTCCACAGGTTGACTATGCATTGTGTGAAAAAAATACTTCCTTTTGTTTGTTTTAAACCTGCTGCCTATTAATTTCATTTGTTGGCCCCCAGTTCTTGTGTTATGAGAAAGAGTAAATAACACTTCCTTATTTACTTTCTCCACAGCAGTCATGATTTTATAGAACTCTATCATCTCCCCTCTTAGTCATCTCCTTTTCAAGCTGAAAAGTCCCAGTCTTGTTAATTTCTCCTCATATGGAAGCCTTTCCATACCCCTAATAATTTTTGTTGCCCTTTATTGACCCTTTTTCCAATTCCAACATATCTTTTTTTTTGAGATGGGTTGACCACTTCTAGACACATTCTTCAAGATGTAGGTGTACCAGGGATTTATATAGAAGCAATATAATATTTTCTGTCTTATTATCTATCCTTTTCTTAATGACTCCTAACATTCTGTTTGCTTTTTTGACTGTCACTGCATACTGAGTGAATGTTTTTAGAGAACAATCCACTGTGACTCCAAGATCTCTTTCTTGAGTGGTAACAGCTAATTTAGACCCCATCATTTTATATGTATATTTGAGATTTAGTTTTCCAGTGTGCATTAGTTTGCATTTATCAACAATGAATTTCGTCTGCCGTTTTGTTGCGCAGTCACCCAGTTTTGTGAGATCCTTTTGTATCTCTTCGCAGTCTGCTTGGGAGTTAACTATCTTGAATAGTTTTGTATCATTTGCAAATTTTGCCAACTCACTGTTCACCTCTTTTTCCTGATCATTTATGAATGTTGAATAGAACTGGTCCCAGTACATACTCCTGGGGGACACCACTATTTATCTATCTCCATTCTGAAAACTGACCATTTATTCCTACCCTTTGTTTTCTATTTTTTAACCAGTTACCAGTCCATGAGAGAACTTTTCCTCTTATCCTATGACAGCTTACTTTGCTTCAAAGCCTTTGGTAAGGGACCTTTTCAAAGGCTTTCTGAAAATCTAAGTACATTATGTCCACTGGATCCCATTGTCCACATGCTTGTTGACCCCCTCAAAGAATTCTAGTAGATTGTTGAGGCATGATTTCCCTTTAAAAAAACCATGTTGACTCTTCCCCAACAAGTAATGTTCATCTATGTGTCTGACAATCTTATTCTTTACTATAGTTTCAACCAGTTTGCCCTGTACTGAAGTCAGGCTTACCAGCTTGTAATTGCCAGTATCCCCTCTGCAGCCCTTTTGAAAAATTGGCATCACATTAGCTATCCTCCAGTCACTGGGTACAGAAGCTGATTTAAATGACAGGTTACGGACTACAGTTAGTAGTTCTCCAATTCACATTTGAGTTTCTTCAGAACTCTTGGGTGAATACCATCTGGTCCTGGTGACTTATTGCTGTTTAGTTTATCGATTTGTTCCAAAACATACTCTGACACCTTAATCAGGGAGTTCCTCAGATTTGTCACCTAAAAAGAATGGTGCAAGTTTGGGAATCTCCCTCACAACCTCAGTCGTGAAGATGGATGCAAAGGATTCATTTAGTTTCTCTGCAATGGCCTTATCCTCCTGGAGGGCTTCTTTAGCATCGTGATTGTCCAGTGCCCTTCTGGTTGTTTAGCAGGCTTCCTGCTTCTGATGTACTTTAAAAAAAATGCTATTACTTTTTGAGTCTTTGGCTAGTTGTTCTTCAACATCTTTTTTGGCCTTCTTAGTTATATTTTTGCACTTCATTTGCCAGAGTTAATGATCCTTTCTATTTTCCTCACTAGGATTTAACTTCCATTTTTTAAAAGATGCCTTTTTGTCTCTCACTGCTTCTTTTACTTTGTTGTATAGCCACGATGGTTCTTTTTTGGTTCTCTTAATATG
Organism: Chelonoidis abingdonii; assembly: GCF_003597395.2. Taxonomy (NCBI): domain Eukaryota; kingdom Metazoa; phylum Chordata; order Testudines; family Testudinidae; genus Chelonoidis; species Chelonoidis abingdonii. The sequence goes on along the minus strand of NC_133773.1, from coordinate 135,448,748 downwards.
GTTTTTTTTATTTTTTTTTTATTTTAGTTGAGCCTCTATTACGGTGTGTTTAAAAAGTTTCCATGCAACTTGCAAGGATTTTACTTTTGCCACTGTACCTTTTAATTTCTGTTTAACTAACTTCCTCATTTTTGTGAAGTTCCCCTTTCGGAAATTAAATGCCATTTTGAAGCCCACACCATTGCAGTAGGCAAATGCTCATCTATCTCTTTTTCTTTTCTCTCCCCTTATCTGTCCTGCCCAGCAAAACCTTCCTCAGTCTCACCAACCCCGTTTGCCAGTTAAAAAATGGCAGCTGGCAGCATGATGTAGCCGCAGCCGCAGCCTCAACCCCACCCCACCCATCCAGTAGCAGAATCAAATAATAAAAACATTCATCTGTGTACAATTCAACCATATACTGAGATAGTGGTTACATGAAAAGACATTTGGCTAGTAGTCTCAGTCTGCATGAGGTAAATATGAGCATTGCATGTCCATAAAGATACAAAGCTACAGCTCCCTGCTGAGGTATAACTGCCCTGTAATATCCATTCTCACAGAAAAAAGAGTTTACCTTAGGGATAGCAAAGCCCTTACTGGCTTTTCACAGGCTTACATACAGAAAGACTATGAACAGTGACTGCTTCAAACATTCAGAGCAGAGCCCTTTCTATTTTTTCTCTGTACTTTCACCAAGTTTGCAAAGGGAGATAAAACAGAATCTAAGACTGAGAAATTGCTCAGTTTTGGTCTGGACACTATGAGGGATAGCTGCATGGTCAATCCTTCCACTATAGCTCACAACGTACCTTCTACCCCTGCAGTACTTCTGGGGGGACCATCTCGGTGAAGAACTTCACAGCATCTCATTGGTCTTGCCGTTGCCTTTTCAAATAAGTTTGTTCTCTACCTCCTCAGCATAAGATAATTGACCATCAGAACAGCCTAAAAGGGAGGGATGTAGAGGGGATTACTATTCAGCTCACCTTCACATGCCTCCTGCTAAACCCTCCCACATAGCATAAGGGAAATTGCTACTCAAACCAGGAACATAATTCCCACCATGCCCCTGTTCTCCAAGGCACAATGCCAAATTCCAAAAGCATATATTGCACAGACATAAATCCCAGTACAGCCCTCCTCATGCATACACCACTTACCATCTCTGAAGTCCCCCCTCCCAAGACTGGGAAGAATCTCATAGCAGGAGAGTCAGAAATGCATATAAAACACCATCATGGCCTCTCTGGAATAAGAGCAATAACTGCCTGCATTTTCTCCCTACTCCCATAGCCACAACATCTGCAGCAGCCAGACCCTCATGGACAAGGCCTTTATCAATGGCTGAGCAGCTGGCTAATGTGAGGGGGGTACAAATGGAAAACTTGGGAGGAACTGTTCAAGGACCTCATGCAGGGGCCCAAAGAAAAATTCTAATAGATAGGCAAAGGCTGCACTTCAGGAAGGAAAGGGAATAAAAAGAGAGATGGAGCTCTCTAGAACGATCACTGGAATGACCAAAGACAGTGTCAGAGTGGTTAGGAACAGCATTGTTGTGTCAAGATAGTTGAAAAAGACAGGGAGATGGAAAGGCAACACAGGACAAAAACGCTGCTATTAAAGCAGCAGGCAATGCAGTACCATAAACCAGGACTCAGCCACATGCTGCAGTCCCTAGACAAAAGAGGGTACTGGGAATACCAGCCACTTCTCCCTACTCTGCCCTCACAGCAGTGCCCTCAGAGGTCATTCCTTTCAAGACCCAAGCTTAGGGCTGCACCTGGGAGTCCAGCAATTTTGAGCCATCCAGCACCATAAAGATTTCCAAGCCAGGCTGTTCCTCCGCAGTAGAGGCAGATGAAAGGCTGTGACTTGAACCCCTCACCCTTTTTTGTTTGTTCTGCCCTCCGCTGCACTGTGTCACTTTGAATTTTTGCTTCCCTATGGTTTTAATTGCAGGTTTATTCCTGTTTGCTATATAATAAAGTGTTTAATAATTTAAAAACTTTTTACATGCATTTATAAAGAGCCATCAATGCATTTCATATAGAAAAAAAAATCCATAGGTTAAATAATTCATAGGGATTTACACAAGCATCTAGGCACAGACACAAGACAAAATAAGGGATTGCCACAAAATTTTTTTAATTTATAATTTATTTAATTTAATGTTAATTTATTAATTTAATTTAATTTATTCCACTTCCAGCACCCATAAACAGCACCACATTGTTAACAATCCATCCCACTCCTCCACCCCTGCCCATGGGTTAGCAGCTGGATGTATAGCTGCAAATTTTGAGGCCTGAGACCCAAAGTAGGATCAGAAGGCATCCCTGACAGTATTGCCCTGGCTTTTTCCATATTGTATTGGACACTTTGCTGGCTACTGAAAGGTCTCTGCACCTCAGCCTTGCACCCATCATTAGGGTTCTCTCTCTGGAGTAGAATGTCCACACATGTAATTAATGAGGAGTACCTAGTCCACTTTAAATTCATATCCTACAGTACTCCACACTAACTTCCCTGTGCAGTAGAGCCCAAAGATTATTGGGTTGTGACAGTTTGCAGTAGCTAAATAAATATACCATACTGAATATCCATCAAAAGAGCAACCCTACCATAAAACTGAAATTCAGAGCACTCTTTTTCATACATATCCAAGCACAAAGCAGAACATATGGACTGTATCGCTCACAGTTCAGGTTTTAGACCAGACCAACATTGACACTTTGAAGCACATTAAAATAATCAGAAATGGCAGCCTGAGTGTAAAAGTTTAGAATCAGACCTTCAGCTCATGTAAATTAGCTGGTGTTGATTGACTCGACCGATTTCAATGGCGCTATGCCATTTTAGACCAGCTGATGACCTAGCCTTTAATACTGGGCCACAATAGGTTTGGTGAAGTGACTTTGTGCCTTTTCAGTTTCTCTTCCTTACCCAATCTCTGTTCTTTCAAAAGCTTTTGGTTTATATGTTTCTCTAAAACATTTCTGAAGTGCGCTCTGAAGTTTTTCCCATTACTTAGCAAATGCCATTTCTTCATTGTTCCCAGTAGAATTTAAGTGGCTGAACGGTAAGACACCTCTTTTCTGTCTTCCCTTCTGAAAGTTCAGATAAATTAATTATATAGTACAAAGCAGGTCAAGTGCTTAAACAAACAAGTTCCCAGGAAAGGAGTCTGCTCATCTAGCAACCGATACCCTAACTGGGAGAGAGAATGGTGGAAAAGCAAAGACCACAAAACCACAGGGATGAAGGAGAAAGTTATAGACAAATCTTGAAATCCAGAATTCAGGGTGGGGAATATTCTCCCAGGATCCCCATGGAGAAATGACCATTCAGAAGCAGAGCACTGAAGGGGGAATAAGCGATCTGTGTGACTGTTCCTTTTCCCCCCTCTATCACCCCACTGTTTATGTTTCTGGGGATGCACATTTGGGAAGAGGATAGGCCAGGGAGTGGGAGGATGAGCCAGATGTGCATTGCTGCTCTCCACAATGCCCCCCCCACCCCATGGAGACTCTGCCAGCATGTCTGAGGTTGTCACCTCTGTGCCTAGGGACACCCTCCCTCCTGTAATTCAAGTTGTGTAATTCAGCGCTGTGATTCCAGGGAGAGCAACAGGAGACTGACGTGGGAGTCACATCCAGGGACCACAGAGAAAGTCAAGAGCACAGGGAGTAAGAGGCCCTAGATCTGATGCCATGGCAGAAAACCTTTTAATGGACAGCCCCATGCCTCTAGTGTATCCCACAGAGGTGTATAGTTTCTGGCAGTCCAAAGCCCCTGTTTGTTCCACGGTGGTCAAATGTTACCCCTGTGCAACAAGGACGAAATACAGTGAAGAGACCTTACAGCATTTTCCTCCAGTCAGGGATATTGCTGCAGGATTTTAACTCTTACAAATATAGGGCCAGATCCATGGCTGGTGTAAATGGGTTCATCTGCATTGGCTTTAATAGCCCTATCCCTATTTCCCCCTACTCAAATTGGCCCATCTGATTTTTTCCTATTTGATCAGACCACAGAGTCATCTAGTCTAATACATACTGGCAGGAATTAAATGCTTCAGATAAAAAAAAGTGCAATTGAAAACCTCTTTAATATTGGTAGCCAATTGTGTAATGCTATAACCAGGAGAAAAAAAACAATCTCTCTTCTACTGCTTGCAGTGATCAGCTTATGCCAGGAAGCATAAAATTTGATTATCTTTAACTTAGCTTTCAAAAAGTACTGTAGTGTTTTGCCACCACTGTCCATTAGGGTTGGTTTAGTTTTAAGTTCTTTAGATGAAGGTCTTCATACCATTCTTCCTCTGGAGAGAGGATTTTCTTCGATATGGGTGTAATCCTTCTGTGATGTAAATTTCTGCAATACCCTTCCAATAATGAAAGAGTGGAAGGTAGAGTAGTCTACTTAGAATAGGAGTCTGGCTGTCAGGACACCTGTGCTCAGTTGCAATCTCTGTTCTTCACTCCCTATGTAACCTTAATCTATGTAACCACTTAATCTCCCTGTTTCTCAGTATTTCCAGCAATACAATGGGGATAATAATATTAATCACTTTCTGGAGATGTATGAATGAAAGAGACTGCTGATGAGAAACCCTGGCCCCATTGAAGTTAATGATTAAATTCCCATTTGAGGCCAGGATTTCACCCAGCAATATAAAGTTTTGCTAGTACTAGATCAAACACAAGGTTCCTTAGTTTTTACTCTGTATTTAATAAGTCAAAACACCCAAATATTAAATAAGAGTGTCAGGATTTTGGCACATTCTCTGAAATGGGACCAAGATGCACAGTATCTGACTACAGGACTTATGCTTCTGGAGGATGGACCAGTTTATTAATAGCATTACTATAGTGCCTAGAAGTCATGACCAGAACACTAATGCGTTAGGCTCTGTACAAACACAGAACTAGAAGACAATGTCTGCCCCAAAGAGCTTGCAATCTAAGGATAAGTCAAGAGACAGATGGATACAGACTGACAAGGGAATACAAGGAAACAATAAGATAATATTGCTCAGGATAATTGATTGTGGTCTCCTCACACAAACAGCCTAGCTGTTTGGATTCTGGAATTTGGTTTGGGTCTGTCCATCAGAAGTTATTAGGTTTGAACCATTCCCTGCACTGCAGGAATCACAGGGTGATTCTCTTGCCTGTGTTATGCAGAAGGTCAGCCTAGATGGTCATAGCCTTCCGATGTTAAAGTCTATGAATCTAGTCGTCTTTCTGGCTTCTATTACTATTGTTCCTGAGCTCTTCCCAAGTACTAATGGAAGGGTTCCCACAATACCGACATGAGGAAGGTGTTATTTTAACCATTATTATTTATTAGTATTATTAATTACAGCAGTAAAACTGCATCTGCTGTCCTGAAAGTAACAGTTATTCATAGCTTTCTTCTTCTATTCTCTTTACAAGAATGGTAAACCATAGCAATGACTCCATTCCATCCTGTCTCCTCTTCATGGTTAATGACTGAACATGTAGAGTTTGGTAGAGTAATCTTTTTAGTGACAATGTGTTAAGAAACTTCCCATGAAGCAATCAGTTTAGAGAAGAATCTTTACTCCTTGCAGTTTTAAATGGCAAATTTTTTTTGTTGGCAGGAGATTTTTTCAGTCTGTCAATTAATAATATTTCAGCCAATGTATAGCCTCCTACTTGCATCATTCTTTTGTATAATTATCAGTCTATAAAGTCCAATCAAAGTATCTCTTGACTCTTCATTTATGTTTCAGGTTCTTGCTGAACATAATTATTTTTGCTTCTGACACTCACACACAATTCAAAGCAATTCCCAGGCATAATATGCATCTTATTTTGTGATTTTCATGTCAGTATCTCAACCCTACAGCAATATATAACATGGAATAAATCTACTGTACATTAGTGCTAGTTGAAAAAAATCACTTAAATTCAATAAAAAGTTTCAAATGAAACAAAAAATTCATGGAATGCTTCAAAGAAAATATATGAAATTAAAAATTTCAGTTTGAAACTACACAATTACATTTTTCATTTCATTTGGTTTTGTGAAAACTGAAAAAAAAAAGGATTTCGATGTTTATTTTGGGAGTTTACCAACTTTTTTTTCTCTATTCACCCCTTCTCCAGAAAAGGGAGGGAAGAGGGGAGAGAAAAATGATCCTTTTGATTTTTTGCATCAAAAAGTTGAATTAAATGAAAGTTTTCATTTTGTTCAAAAATAGCTTTTTTTTTAATTAAAAATATTTTATGAGAGAATTTTGACCAGCCCTACTGTATTTTATGATCAGCAGAGTCATCTTAGGTGCTAAGTCAAGCAGAGCACCTACACTTCCCTGTTGGGTAGACTCAGCTTTTGTCAGGATCAAATGAAGGAGATGGTATATTCTACTTTCATCATTAACATCTTCTCTTATTTCCAAAGCTAGTTCCCCCTCAGGTCTGTGGCAAAGCTCCACTTGACCTCACTAGGACCAGGTTTCACCCTCTTGGAAAATATACATTGGTATAGATTATGACCAAAATTTTCAAATTTAAGTGCCTAAAGTTAGGCATCTAAATCCATATTAAGGCATCTAAATAAATGGACTGATTTTCAGAGGTACAAAACATCTGCAGCGCCTGTTGATTTCACTGGGCGATGAGGTACCGAATACCTTGGAGAAAGCCCAACAGCTCACAGGATACATCTGGATATGCAGCCCAAACATGCACAAGGTTTTTGACTGCCATACTGCATTGCAAATCTTTGTCCAAATCTTTGTCCAATTTACTGACATAATATAATTAGAAATTGGATTTTGTAGTTATATCTAAGTCTAAGATTTAATCGTGTATTTTTAGTAAAAGTCATGGGCAATAAACAAAAATTCACAACTGGTTTTCTGTCCATGACTTTTACTATAAATATCCCTGGCTAAATCTTAGATGCTCTGGGGGTCCCTGAGGCACCACTGCTCTGATGGAACTCTGCTCTGGGGACTCACTGCCCCGGCCACCCTCTGCTCTACGGCCGCCGGTGACAGCCCCTCTGCGGCAGACAGTGGGACAGCTGCTCTGGGACTACTGCTGCTCAGGCAGCCCCAGGGCCAGCAACACCAGCTGCTGCCCCTGGGGCCAATTGCTTTATATTATCCTGCGGGGCCCTGCAGCCCCTTTTTTGATTGGCTGTGTCCCACACAGCCACTCTAGGTAGCTTGGAGGACCATCTCCTATGCCGTTTTTTGGGGTGAGGTATGGCAGCTCCCTGAGGCCTCCAGTAGGGGGTCTCAGGGCCTAGTTCGTCCAGTCACAACAATAAACAGACAAAAATGATCTTTAAACGTGTAATATGAAACATAAACCAAAAGTCTGAAAAAAGGGGAAAAAAAGACTGAACATAACTTATTAAACATTCCTTCAATCAATAAAAGTCTCTGCTCACTTTCTCATGTGTTAAGAATGACAATTACAGCTTGCATGGAATAACTTGTATCAATGATATTTCTCCCTTTTCCAGGTATTACTATAGAAACAAAACAAAACATGTTCACTCCTATGATAAATTGTACAATATTGATTGTTTTCTTTCTTGTGTTAAAGAGAAAAATGCATCTCTAGCTAATTTATTTGGAAAATAAAGTAATAATTTGCAAACAATACAAACAGCCATAGTAATGACCCAAAATAAAAAAAAATCTGATTTTGCAACTTTTGCTCATATAAGCCAATATTACTCATGTTGAGGTTTTCCATTGAATTTAATGGAATTACTTACGTAAGTGAGAGTGGGGTGAATTCTTTTGGACAGAAATTTCTTTTTCCCCACCAAAATAAAAATAAAAATAGATTCAGGTTAACTGAAATGCTTGCAATTTCATGGGAAACTCAGCAAATTGTTTCAGTTGAACCCCCACCCCTCACCCTCAAAACAAAAAATTGTTTGGATGTTTTCAAACAAAATATGCCGTTGTTTTTTTAATTTGAAACTAAAGTCTTTTGAATTTTCCTTCATTTTTTTAAAAAGGGTAAAAAAAGTTGAAAACTACAGGTGTGTTTTATTTTAGGTTAAATACAACATTTTGTTTGACCCATATTTATTATTATTAACTATTATTATTATTATTATTACTAATTAATAATTACTATTAATACTATTATTATTAACTATTATTATTATTATTATTACTAATTAATAATTACTATTAATACTATTATTATTAACTATTATTATTATTATTATTACTATTATTATGCTTTCCTGGTCGCTAAAAAAAATTAAAATTCATTTTTGGTAGATGCAAGCAATTTTACTGTTGTAGTTGTTTCATCAGCAAGAAGGCCTCTCCCTCCCCCCTACAAAAAAGAACTATTCACACATCTCTAAATATGACCTGATCTTGTGGTCAATAGGAGTCTTCCCATTGAATATTTGCATGAATAAGGGTTATAGGATAGGGTCTTTGTTGTCATATTGTGTTGATTGCTATTGTACCTGATCACCATTTACTATGCTTATCAGTATCAGCTGATAAGATTTACCAGATAACGTATCTACCATGACATCTTGCAGTAAAGTCTCAGGATATTTCACAATAGTGCTGAACGCTACAGGGATTCTGGAATTCTGTGCAGCCTTCCAGATGCATGGGTTTGGTGGAGAATCCAGTTCTAGGTCTAATTGTGTTCTTGGTTTCAAACTGATGCATGAAGATGAATATGAAAGCTGGTAGGTACAGAATGTTCCTAATTAAGTCTTGTAACTCACAAATATAAAATAAAGTCTGGCAAGGTCAGACTTTCTTTTCAAATGTTAGTCCAACTATTCCTTTTCCTCCTCTCTTTTGAGACAGCAATTTAAAACAATTTTATTATTATTTTTCTTTTTTTATAATTTTTTAGAGAGAAAAAAGGAAGATAATTGAATTCCCAGAAATGCTATTACTGGTTAATTTCACACCAAAGCCATCCATCGTATGCAATCAAGTCTACTACTTCTCTCATTGAAAAAAAGATAATACCAAGAGACTATCCCAATCCTTAATTGCTACATCAGAGGATAAATCCAGCCAACAGAATGTTTAACTCACTCACTTCAGTATCCTAGGATTAGACACCAAAAACCGCACTTCCAGAACAATAGTTTAATAGCTTCTGTTAAATCTACCAGAGAAAAAATGCCAAAATAAATTGTTTTAATCTAACAACCAGAAGAAGATGCTATTTTTTCAAATCTTCAGTTACAACTCTTTCTTTATCTTGATTCTTGAAATCACTTTCTTTCACCTTCCATGCTGCAGAGACACTAGTTGTTGCTGGTGGAATGGGAATTGCTACAGCCCTTAAATGGCTTCAACACACTCCCTCAGCCAGTTTTCCTTGTTGCTCTGTGTTCAAAGGGTTTGGGGAAGGAACAGTGGTTCCATCCACTCTTCACTCTTCTCTGGCCATTTGCCCAGTTGGAAAGCAGCTCAGGTGCAACCTTTAGTCTTATAGTGCCTACAGAAGAAGGACGGGTCAGTGGTTAGTGCCCTACCCTGCGCTGTGAGACAGTAGGGGTCAATTCCTGCTCTGCCCCAAACATCCTATATTACCCTGGGCATGTTACTTAGTCTATCTATGCCTCAGTTCCCCATTTACAAAATAGGGAGTAAAGAATTTTCCTAACTCTTAAGGCAGGATAAATGTATTAAAGATTTTGAGATGTTTAGATACTGCACCATGGTGGGTACCATATAAGTACCTTAGATAGATTTATGCAGTGGTAATGTTGTTGCTTAAGGGCTTTAATAGAGTGCCATCCATGGATTGGTTACCAGGTTCACCATGCAGAATGTGGGGAGCTGCTTTGATAGCAGAGAAGTTTCTCTTCACCTCCTCTACCTCAGTTTTCTAAGAAGTCTCTGAGCCATGGCCAGATGGATTTGGAGTGGGCTTTAGCATTCTAATCTCCCGCCTGTACACTTCATTTGACAGGGTGGCTTGATGTTGTTGTGACAATTGGTCTATAACATTTGCCTGCTTAGGAATTTACAATGGAAAGTAGGTCAAGTTATTCTCAGTAAAGAATGTTATGAACAGGTGCAAGAGAACCAGATGGAGAACCAAACTGGATTAGTCTAAACCAAAAAAGCCGAAGAACTTTGAAATTATGCTTCTTAAAAACAGATGATGTGAAGCTGGAAGTTAATAAACCAAAATTAGTTGTGTTGGATATTAGGCCTAACTGATGGACAAAATAATGCGGGGCTGGGCTATACCACCTTTGTGGACCCTTAAAGAAACAGACTTTGAGGTGAAAATAGAGAACAGGCAGAGGCTACTGGAGAGAGCTTCATCATCTTGGCTGCCACCCCAACCATCTCCTGGGACTTCAGGTATTCTTCATCCTATTACTGAGAAATGTTCTGACTGACCAGGCTAGAAAGAGGGATCCAGATGACAATGACAACTCCAGCTGAAACACAAACACTACCTGTGATGAAACAGGATTGGACTTTAACAACAGCAGCAACAAGAGCTCCAGGTCATCTCAACTGACTTCTCTTTTCTCCAAAAGGACAGTCATTGCCATTTTTTAATACCATCTAAGATACTGCCAACAAGGTTTTTTTTTCCCTTCTAAAACTTTCTCCAGCTAAAGATAAAGGGAACAAGTTATGTTGTTAAAATTAAAGCTTTATTAAATGCTTGTTTCCTTCCTTTCTATGTGTTTAATAAAAGGTTAAAAGGATTTCAATGGCGTGTTTTCCATGGTACTAATCAGGCTCGACTGTGTTTAACCTTGTTTAATATTGTACAGTGAACAGGTTATGTTAACACCTTTGGCCCATATAGTCAATCTAAATTAATACAACAGTGTATAGATTCATTAGCTCTGGTCATCATCTGATTATGTGGTTTTACCGTCTTATCAGCACCTTGGCCTTTTACTGAGTAAGTCTGCCTTGCTAGGGCATTTGAAAACTTAAAGATTTTAAAGGGTATCACAGCTCTACTGCAAAATATGGCCACCATGGATTTTTCACCCCCACTCTTGTTTATCATGTTATTTTAATTTGGAAAGCTAGTGTGTGAATGGAAAATAGCTATATCGCATTATATTTCCATCAGAGAACTAGTGAAATATTTTCTGATTTGTCACATCACATTGTGCAATAAAATAAAATGGCATGCAGCTGGTGAGTAAGAGCACACCAGTAGAGCACAGCAAATGTAAAGTAACTTGGTTTTAATATATCCAAAATAGAGGAGAGCTGTTTGTATAATAGCTACTGCCTACTTTTAGCTTCAGGAAGTAATTTCTATTCTTGATTATTTGCCTGTTATAATAGGAAACTATAATAGGAAATTGCATAGGAAGATTACAATGTATCTCACATTTAAAAAAAAATATTATTCGTATAACCACAGTATATAGGCTCCCTGGTAAAGGATAAGAACCCTATTGTGTTAGGCACTATGCAAACAAAACAAAAAAACATCCCCTGCCCCAAACAATTTAGTTGCAGCTATATTAGAAATTGTATGTAGGACGGTGAAAGGAAAAATATAGGAAGACTGGAAGAATGGCAGATAACATTAAATTCATGATTAATTATTACTAAATATTTTTATTGTAGAAGTACTCAAACAGTTCAAACATGATTGGGGTCTTATGTACTAGGTGCTGCAAGAACTCACACAGAGACATCAACCCTGACTCCATTAATTTACAATATATGGACAAAATGTTCCTTATAGCAGATTGTTGTGCCCATGTGGAACATCTTGGGAGTTAATGTGTGGATGGGAAGGTGCTGCACATCACTCAGGCGTGGAGAGTGTTGGGAGAAAGATGTGAATGAGTATACACACTTGCATTTAAAAAGTAGCTGAAGTGTCAGTTATCCCCGTCTTTTGCTTCTCAAAGTAGCCATTGCTGATTGGCTCATTTCTGAAAGTTGCCACAGATATGGTGGATTTGGAGGAGGGATTTATGGTTTTGCTGATCAGTTTAGGGAGGCTGTTCCATGCATAAAGTACACATTGAAGTGACTTCAGACAACATCACGGAGAAACAAATTGGCAAACTATATAGTGAAGTATTTTAAATATCTGATGGTGTCATAAGGTATATTTCCCAAATCTGAACCTTAGCTTCCAAAATTTGGCTACCTGCATGAAACCTCTAAGCTTAATTACCAGCTTAGATCTGATAGCCTGCCACCACCCAAAAATATAGTGTTTTGGGGCACTCTGACCTCCCCAACCTTCCCTGGGGACCCCAAGAACCCAAATCCCTTGGATTCTTAAAACAAGGAGAAATAAACCATTCCCCCCCCCCCCCCCCAGACTTTCCCTGAGAGAGACAGTATTCCTGGCACAGAGAGAAATTAGCCTCTCTCTCCCCCTTCCCTCCTCCCCCACCAGTCCTGGTGTTTACACCCACTCTCCTGGGATAAAACAAGGGAAACAAGGAAAGATCAATCAGGTTCTCTAAAAGAAATCTTTTAATAAAAGAAAGGAAAAAGTAAAGAATTATCTCTGTAACTTCAAGATGTAAATATTACAGGGTCCTATAGTTTACAGACAAAGGAAGAAACCCTTCCTCCAGTACCAATACAAATCAAAATATTCCCAGCAACTACACATATAAAAGTTAACCAGCCAGATCCACATGTGCAAATAGAGTAAAACAAACAATTAAAAAGCCTAAATCGCCTGTTCTACTTACTATTTGAACAGAACTTTAGAGAGCCTGTAGTAATGTCTGGTCCCTCTCATACCCCCGAGAAAAGACACACACACAGAACAAAGGACCCACACCCAAAACTTCCCTCCACACAGGGTTGAAAGTATCTTGTCTCCTGATTGGTCCTCTGGTCAGGTGTTTATTTCCCTGTTTGTTAACCCTTTACAGGTGAAAGAGACATTAACCCTTAGCTATCTGTTTATGACAGATGGCAACATAGTTATATTAATCTTTCCATATGCTTGGTGCCTTTAAGGGGTGGGAGAAGATAGCATAACAACCTTGCCACCTGTCAGGGATGGTCTAAGTTTACTTGGCCCTGCTTCAGTGAAGGAGACTAGACTAGGTGATTTCTTGAGCTTCCTTCTAGCTCCACATTTCAGGCTGGATTTAGAATTGGTTGCTAGTGCTGTGACCAGGTGCTGGCCTTAACAAGCTACATAGAATGCAGCTTCCAGTGAAAACTGAAAACAGCAACGGCATTCATTGACATTTCTTCTGCATACCATACTCTATGGCACAAAAGTCTCCTGCTGAAGTTATTATTAGGTTTCCCAAGCCAATCAACCATCAGACTCATCTCTGAGATGCTGAGTATCAGAGGGTTCACCATACACCTTGATGAATCTGACAGCAAATCATGGAGATTGAACAGCCTGCCACAGGGATTCATTTTAGCATCTGAACCGTTCAAGCTCTATACCAGCGACATTCTGATCATACCATCTTGTAAATTCATCGATGCAGATGACATTGTGCTAGCAATGCAACCATCTGATTTGTAGGCCACAGGAAAGATCATGAACAATGACATTCGGACAGTTGAGACAGACTTCAAAGCTTGGTGATTGAAACCCAACACTTCAAAAACACTAGAAATAAACATCTGCCAGGAGAAAATAGCTGCTACATCACCCCTCTCTGGCATGTAGCTTGAGCCATCCGAATACTGTGTTTCTGTTCGGTGTGGCATCATAACCAGAACTGGATGGAAAATGTGGGGAGGAGGAAGTGTTCAGAAAATTTCAGTGAAAACAAAACAAAATAATTCTACAAAAATGTTTTAGTTTTTGGAAAAGATTCAAATACCAAAATATGTTGATTTGGAAGGGTGATGCAGTACCTCCTGGGAGCTGTAGTTCAAGAGCCTTTCTATAGACTATATATTCTCCGCGATAGATGGGCCTCCCAGGTGTGACTACATATCCCAGGATGCCATACTTTCCCTCTTGTACAGAGGAGACAGGGTACTGTGCAGTCGCTGGGCATGGTGCATCATGGGATATGTAGTCCAGCTGAGGAGTCTGATCTATTGAGCAGAATGGGCTAATGAGACAACCTAATTACAACTCTATTGATGAACTTTAGCAATATTTCCAAGTCAAAATATTTTGAATTTGGGGCATTTTTTAATGGAAAATTGAATATTTCCATCAAAAACATTCTCTCTCTCTCTCTCTCTTTCTCCTCCGAGCACAGGGACTTGGCTTCAGTCTGGCTCTCACACAGACCAGTACAAAAGGCTGTAAAGCTTCTGTGCCCTCTACTCTTTCCTCATCTTTTTATGCAGTACCACTATTTTCATTATTCTGGTGGTTTAATGCATCTGCCCTAAATTAGGTTTTGGGGGTTTTTTTTGTGCAGGTGGGGTTGGGTTTTTTGTTTTTTGTTTGTTTTTTGTTTGTTTTTTATCATCTGTCCATGAGCTTTGCTGGGGGCTCAGCAATTTTGAAAAATCAGGCTACTTTAATGTGCACACTGAAGTCTACCTTTAGGAAACCACATTTGGTCAACATCCATGTTTAAGTTCCTAATTTGCAGAGGCTCTGAGCAAGAGCGTCTCATACTGATTACAGTGAGAGATGAGACTGTTCACCACCTCTGAAAAATCAGGACACTTTGAATTAGGTGCCTAAAAGTAAGAACTGAGGTCCCCGTGTGTCTGAAAAAGGAACTGGAAATGTTGAGACCTAAAGACATCTAGAGGTTTGTCTATACTGCACACACCTTACAGCAGCATGGAGAGTGCATGCATGGGTGTAAATAGTACTGTAAATGGTGAGGTTCTACTTACGTGAGTAAAAACATACCTGAACCTCAGGGCATGTACTCCACATGGCTCTCTAGACTGCCTCCCATGAGCAGCACCTCTCCTGTCTACACTGCTATTTTTAGCAGCATAGTGTTCCACTGCCTCCCCACTTCTGGAGTCTTTCCATGTTCAGGGTATGGCTGAGCAGTGGGGAGACAGCAGAGCATGGCTTCAACAGCTCCCCGCTTCTGGTGATTGTCCCCACCACCAGGAGCTGCCATAGCCTGTTTGTAGCTACACATATCCTTCACGTTGCCATCAGCGGTATGCAGTGTGCATGTATTTTAGGATGAAATCCTGGCTCCAGTGAAATCAATGGAAATGTTGCTATTGACTAAGGACAGGAGCTGAGATTTCACCCCTAATTCTACACAAAAAAAGCTCCCTCTATAACTACAGGTTAGAGAATTTCATAGTGACTCAGATTTGGGACAAAGAAATTTCAATGAGTTTTTAACAGTTGTGATTTCAGACAGTAATCTACTTCCCTGTGATGGAGCTGTTTAGACTTTTGAGTGTTCATTCCACTGATTAAATATTTCTCAAACTCTTTAACAGGTTAGTTCATGTCATTCTTACAAGCAAAGCTATTTATTTCTTAACCACAAAGTGTAGATGAGGAAAGGAATGAAGCTTCTCCGTGACAGAGAACAATGCCCATGTCATCGTGTTGCTGGCTTCAAATTGTAATGATAGTTAACATTTATAGAACTGCACATTCCACATTTAAGATGCTGTACCGACATCAACTAAATCACAAATCACTAAGGGTCTGTTCCAGAGTCCATTCATGCCAATGGACTTTAAGGAGGTAGGTAGCCAGTGGGTCAGGAGAAGCAGCAAAAAATAGAACTGGGTATAAAGAAGATACTATTAGAGAAGGGAAGAAGAGGGAAATAAAATCTACTGATGTACCATATAGAGAGTATCAAGGGAGAAAAAAACCTGTAATTAGTGAAAAGGGGAATTGGTAGAAAAGCAGTATTAGAAGAAAATAGATCCTGAAAACAGTAATCGAGAACCCCAGGTGTACAGGACCTAAAGTGTGTGAACACAGAGAACAACTGTTAGAACATCTATCAAAGGGATGCAATTCAAAGGTGCCTAATGGACAAGTGAGGGCCACTAGGTGGAAACAAAAACACTTGGGGATAAACTGGTTGAAAAGAAATATGGCCACATGAACCTCGAATCTAAGGAGTATCAGAATCCCCAAAGAAAAGCAAAGGATAGGACAGCAAGAGTGGAGCTGGACTTACAGCCTAGGGGAGGAAAAGTTGATTCTTCTCTAAAGTGAGAGTTGAATAATTTATTTTGTTCTTGTTAATAATGATGCATTTGGTGTTAACTGCACAAAGTAAGGAAGAGTAGAACGTACAAGCTCATAGTGGTTAATGAGTTGGTAAGTCATGGTTTATTATTTTAAGTAGTAAGAACTTGGTAATATTCTGTATTATTTATGCTCCTGCTCCACTTTTGGGTTTTCCCCTACAATGTTCTAAACATTTAAATGATCCCTTTTGCCTTGGTTTTTCTCTAACTCTCCTCATAGTGTAACCTGGATTACCGAAATTCAAACAGATTACAGACTGTTCAAGGGGAAGTGGCCACTCTAAATTAGAATAATTCTCCATGGGGAGGTCAGCAGAAGTGGGCTGCAGGAGGGATTTCAATGCAGAGAGGGCAGGGTCCTTGTGGATGAGCTTGGGAAGAGTATTCCATATAACGAGGAGGTTAGGTTGGACAACAACATGAGGAGAGATGGTCTTGTGGTGAAGGTGCTAAAATGGGGTTCAGGAGATCAGTTCCTGGCTTTGCCACTGGTATTCTGTGTGACCTTAGGCAAGTCACTTCATATATCTCTGTGCCACTGCCCCATCTGTAAAATGGGGATGGTACTATTTAGTTTCTCCCACCCTTTGTTTTGTCTGTTTAGTTTGTAAGCTCTTTGGGGCAGTGACAGTCTATTGCAATTTGTTTCTATGGTGCCTGATACAATGGTCGCTACTGTAATATAAATAATTAGCAACACATGAAAGATTGGGTTTAGAGGTTAGTAGTCCCAACCCTTTGACCATACCATTAGACCAAACTGCTGATGCAAGTGATGCTGCTAATATTTACTGAATGGAGATGAATGTAAAGCAAGGTGAAATAATCCTCCTATTGATAAAAGCAGATGCATTTCTCTCTTACAGAAAAATCACCGTCTAACACTCTCTTTTATGTTTATGTATAATGCCCCACACAAACCCTGATTCAGGTGTAAATGATCCATAGTGACTCATGAACTGCTATAAAAATATTATGCAGATGTTGGCCTTATGGTAATGGAGAACAAGCCATCTACTTAAGTAAACTCTTTAACAAAAGATTAACACTGTATTATCAGAATAGTTCAATTAAAAAGATAATCCAACACATGCGATACCCTCAATATTGCTATTCTGCCACTCAATAAATAAAATAATCTCTTCAGCTTTTTACAATGCTGCGTCACCACAGCAAGGACCTTTCAGCCTTAATAATATTAAGGAATCAATACTGTATATTCTAACCAAACAACTTCCAAAGATTCAGATTGCTACTGTGAAAGACTTTATCTAATACTGTTAAATGTGGATGACACTAATCCAGTAGCACAATCAAGAACAAAAAAGTCAATTATGCAGTAATATGAAGTCTAAAGTTTACCCATAAATCTTAATAACAGTTAGTATTAAGTGTAGAATCCTATCATTCATGAATTCCATTGGGTAAAATTCACCCCATGCAGATGGCCTGCAGAAATCCTTGGTGCTATTTATGTCCCTCTTAAACTCTACATGGTCTGTGGGATCAGACAAAACCAGTCCTCAGATTTGTTTTTGCATCCTGTGTTTAAATTTTGTACATATGAATCCTGGTGTCTAGTGCCTAGATAGGAATCAAAATACATAAAGGGTCCAGAATGAGAATCAAGACCTATCTGTTTTCTAATTTCTGATACAGCCCTTTGCATCACTGCTATGGAAGGTCACACAACACCTCTGATAAAACAGATCTTGTAATGACTACTAATATGTTCACAATAGGCTTAGTGGGAACTCTTGTATTTGGAGAGCTTGTAGGATTAGCCCAATGTGTGACACCTATTTCAGAGTTACAGACACCTCAGGAATGGAGGCTGTTTGTAACTCTGAAATGTTCATAACCCTGAACAAAATATTATGGTTTTTCTTTCAAAAGGTTACAACTGAGCATTGACTGAATACATCTTTGAAAGTTTACTATGCAGAAGAAAAATGCTGCTTTTAACCATCTTAATTTAAATGAAACAAGCACAGAAATAGTTTCCTTACCTTGTCAAATGCATATTTTTTTAAACTTTCCCAGTATTTTCTTAGTCAGTTATGTTTTTGAGGGGTCTCTGCTGCTGCCTGATTGTGCACTTTCGGTTCCAGATGAGGTCTGTGGTTGACTGGTCAGTTTGTATCTCTGGGATTCAAAAGTCTGAGGTTCTGCTTTAAACAAACAATTGAGGAACGGAAACAAAAAACGCATCACTGATATATTACCGTATTTCATGAAGCACAGAGACCTTTTCTACAGCAGCTGCATGTTATTCCAAACCTTTGCACTATGTTCCAAAGGCTTCTTCTCTGCCAACCCACATCTCTTTCAGTGCCACCTCTGGCATATCTAATACTTATTTCATACAGTGATCATCTTAATCTTTCAAATCCATGGGGAGCTGTCGGTAGGTGTCAAGATCACACAATAATTGCTTCATCTTTTATACAATTAAGGACCAGAACTGAACAACTTCTATCTGAAAAGAAGGATGGGCAATGATATTGCTTTCTTCTAATGCCTCTTTCATGTGCTTTTCACTTCAGAATTTCTTCTGGGGTTTTATTTAAACCTATAAGAGACAGGCACGGCATGTTGAGGGTCAAAGCAATTTTAACCTCCTAATGGAGGACAGGGATAGTTGACTCAACTCTTTCTGCAGGTCTGGCAAAGGGGATTTTGCCACTAGAAAGATTAGCCCTTTCAGTGTTTTAGTTGTTTGGCTATAAAGTTTATGCTATATTCCCTTTTATTAGATGGGTTCGTAGGACATTTTTTTTCCACCTAACTACTTACCACAATAGGCCTGATTCTCGTTTACACTGACCCCTTCTGGCAGTGCAAAGGGGACTCAAATTTGTGGCTAAATTACGCTCACTTAAAGGCTAATTTATGCTACTAGTGGGGTGAGAATAAAGGGTCCAGAATGTAAATGACAATCAAGACTAATCTGTTTTCTAATTTATGATACAACCCTTTGCATCATTGCTGTGGAAGGTCACACATCACCTCTGTTAAAATAGATCTTGTAATGGCTACTAATATGTTCGCAATGGGCTTAGTGGGAACTCTGTATTTGGAGAGCTTGCAGGGTTAGCCCAATTTGTGACACCTATGAGCATCTCATATTTCTGGTGGGGTGTACCACAGTGTGAGATTTGTTAAGCTAAAGGCAAACCTGTACTGAGACTAATAGCCTGAATGTGCATCTATTGATGTTAATGGCAAAGCTTCCATTTATTTCAGCGGTGCAGAATCAGGCATTATAGTTATCTAATCTGCCAAGCCCCTGAGCATTGTCCAACAGCCACCACCTGTTTTTAAATCAGCTGACCACAGAAATGTTTCCTTTATTCCCCAAAATGTGACATTTCCTCCCTAAGTTATGACAGTCTGAGAAGGTGGACAATATTTAGACAGTATTCATCTTTGGACTAGTGACAAATATTATGGATACAACAATATCTTTGGGACTATTGTATTAACTTTCTAAATATTATCTGCATCTCTGTGAATCAGAGATTGTATGCTGGCCTCATGAGGGAGGGTTACTGAGATCCCTCCAGGTACTAAAAATCAGTGCAGACCATGAGACTGCTAAACCACTCCAGAGAAGTAATACCCCATGGGGCACATTGCATATCCTGGTTCAGACCAGGTTCCAGGAGACAAAGAGAGAGTGTATGATATGAAAGCCAGCCTGAACTGGCTGAGAGTTCCTCATTTTGACCCATCAAACTGACATGAACTTTTAAGCAAGTGGGCAAATGGTCTGAAGGACTGGAACTTGCCAGGGGCGCTCCATGTGGAAGATGGGAAACCTTGGCAAGAGTGTAGACCTTTTATTGGTTTTATGATAGGTTTCTTCTGGTGGTGCTTTTACCCTAAAAATAAACGTACTTTGCTTTGTGAAGGTTTACTGGTTTCAGGTAATCCTATCACAGCCCCTGGGAGACAGTGAAACTGCAGAGGCTGACCTAAAGCAGACCTGCTGGGATAATCCCAGATATTTGCAGGGTGACTGCAAGCCTAAATCCCCAATGTGGAGGGAGAAAGCCATGGAGGGTCCCTGTCCAAAAAGAAGTGATAGCTGGAGGCCCAAGATCTAAGAGTTATCCCTTACATAGACCAGGGAAGGGTCAAAGGTGCAGTACTCTGAAACTTGGGCTAAAAAGTTCTGAAGAGATATCCCATGTCCCTCTTAGTTGAGCAATAAAGGGTGAAATCCTAGTCCCACTGAGGTTAATGGCAAAACTCCAATTTATTTCAATGCGGCAGGATATCATCGAAGAGCTTGATAGCATTAGTAAAGGGAGATTTCCATAGCAGAGAATTGGACTCTACTCGAAGATATCAGGCTTTAAAACTATGATATTATATGCATAGAATGACAACCCCTATCCTCATGCATTGGGCAGCTGCACAGATGGGCCAAGATTTTAAAAAAAGAATACAATAAAAGTAGACTTCTACATTCATATATAGACACCTAAAATGGATAGTGTGATTTTGAAAATGATGAGACACCCATCAAATCTCCTGGAACTTATATAGCTATACATCCACTCAGAGCATTGGTGCCTCTTGAATATATTCATATAGAATATATAAAACTTTTCTGCTGGAATGCCTGCAAAAAAATTGAGAAACAAGGTGGGTGAGGTAATATCTTTTATTGGCCCAACTTCCGCTGGCGAAAAAGACAAGCTTTCAAAATACACAGAGCTCTTCTATGTAGCTCAGAAGCTTGTCTCTTTCATCAACAGTAGGTGGTTCAATAAAAGATGTTACCTGACTCATCTTGAATCTCTAATACCCTGAGACCACCATGGCTTCAATAACACTGCATACAAAAAAAAACAGATAACGCTAGAACTGTGCTGAGACTCCTGCATAGATCATGTTGACCAATATCATCTCATTGTTTCTGGGGGCTACCATCTGTCTCTGTCCATCTGTGTTGCCTGACACTTTGATTGTAAACCCATTGGTCATGGGCCATCTTTTCATTGTGTTCTACTGTGTCTATTAGAACGGGGTCCTGGTTCGTTACTGGGGTTCCTATGCACTATCACAGTACAAATTAAATATGATTTATTTATTATTATTATTATTACATAACACATTGTCATGTGCTGTATCGAATGGTTGTATACGATTTTCAGAAATGGATGCCTCAAATTAGAATTGTAAGTGGAAGGATTTTCAAAGACACAAAAGGCATTTAGGTGCTTAGCTCCCATTCCCTTTCAATAGGAAATCCAGCCCTCAGTCCATATTTAGGCAGTTAAACAAGTGACTTGATGTCCAAGAGCGCGGAGCAGCTAGCCTCTCTTCTGCACTCCAGAAATTGCAGCAATGGTAACAAAGGCTCCCAACCTTCCAGCTGAAGGGTATGAAGAATAGACATGTTGTCATATTAAACACTCATATATTACTAAAATAGCATTTCTGTAAAATGTGTGTTGTATGCAGAATATACTTACTGAGTTCTTGTCTCCAGAATACATGATAGGATGGTGTGGTACGAATGTTTAATTCGTACTTATTTGTAGGGATCCGCGTAACTCTATGAATTTGTGATTACTCACAAATAGACAAAACCTCTATAACATGACATATTAGAAGACATGAACTTAGAAGCTGTAAATGCTTTCTATGTCTGGTGCATAATTTGATGTAAAGAAACAATCTTACTCACTGAGGGGAATGCTGTTTAGAAAGATAATATCAAAGCAAACTCTCAACCCCTCTCCCCCCAAAAAATCTTGGTAGAGGTGCCTAAAGTTATTGTAATGAGTATGGTGTGTAATATTATATTACGATAACTCCAGACCTGCCGTAATCATTTTCAATAAACAGATAAAAACTTAGCATAAATTTACACAAACATTTGCCCAAATCTTGAATCAAACTTTGTACCCTTTCTGATGACTCCTTTATAGTTATTTGGCATTGTAGTGCTCCTTTATGCTACCTATGATATCGGCTGTAATTTGTGTACTTGAAGTTAGAGGTAGTCAATTTTTTTCATGGTACCTCTACTTTTTTTATACCAAAAAAAAAAAAAATGCAGATTCAGGTCAATTGACCAAAAATTCAGATTTAGGTCAACTTTGGCAATTTTTTTTTAAAAAGACACTTTCAGAAATGACAGTATGGGTCATTTTGGCATTTCCAGAACAGAGTGTTTTGACTTTTCATTTCAAAAAAATTTTTTTGGTTAGGAATTTCCCTAAATTTTATTTTAAAAAAGATTTTAAAATGTTTTATAAATCTCCATCAGAAACAAAACATATCATTCTGTATGTAACATTTCATTCAACAAAGAAGCAACTTTTTGACATTTGCGTTCGCTGAAGATTTCAAAACCTCTTTTTTTCTCTCTATTTTTCAGACTTCCATCTGAACAAAATATTCAGCTGTTCAGGCAGCCCAACTTGAAATAGGTTTGAATGCCCAGAACTTCATCAAAACATTATTTTATTGGTCTTGTAACAGCCCTCTTTTGTTTAAGATTTCACTTTGACATTGCCTTCCTAACAGACTTGCCTTTTTGAGTCTGTGCGTCAAAGACATCAACAGGTGTATTGGGAGCCTTAAAAGACCCTACTAGACTGGAGGCTTTGATCATCAAAATGAATTTAACACAGGATGATTTTTAGAAGCCCTTCTTATTCCATGGAGCTTTCAGCTTGCCACTTTATATTGTTTGATATTCACAGTACATTAAGTCACAAAAGGGTCCTTAAATTCATCAAGGAGAATGCTAGCTACAGCATTTTTATCCCATAAACAAAATTTACAAGCTTCCTATCAGGAAAAGCTTGATTTTTTTATGCATGTAGTTACGTTTGGCCAACTTATTTTACAGCTCTCAGAATATGTATCCAGCACTGGAGGTACTGGATTTGTTTAAATCAACAAGAAAAGTAATCATGCATTCAGCCAACAAGGCAAATGGGTACCATAACCATGCCAAATTCCCATAATGTATGGATAATTCTGCTAACCTGTAAAACATACACAATCATTACAGCTTGCAAATATTTATTGGCTACCATACCATCAATGCAAAACAAGACTCTGGAATGATAAGAAAATGGGAAGGGAAGAAGAATCTTGTGTACACAAAACCCACAATAGTTTATAATAACCCACAATACAGTTATATTACAGTACCATCAGCTGTGCTATGCATTGTACAGACACAGAGTAAGCAATAGGCCCAGCCCTAAAGAGCTCAAGTCTATAGGAATAAGACAT
Source organism: Chelonoidis abingdonii (assembly GCF_003597395.2). Taxonomy (NCBI): domain Eukaryota; kingdom Metazoa; phylum Chordata; order Testudines; family Testudinidae; genus Chelonoidis; species Chelonoidis abingdonii. The sequence continues at coordinate 135,425,359 of NC_133773.1, read as the reverse complement.
ATAATGTGCGAAGGGGGGAAAAGAGAAACAAAATCACTTGCTCAAGGTCACACCACAAGTCAACAGAATTCAGGTCTTCTGAGGGACCTACCCAATAAACTACACAGCCTCTCAAAGCATAATACTGTTTACATTTCATCCCATATATCATTGGACATCTCACACAACGCATCAATTTTCTTTCTTGCTTTCCCTGCCAAAGACTTTCCAAGGTCTTTGGCAGGGAAGACATAGCTACCACTGACATATCTACCACTGACATAGCTACCACTCCTTGGGGAGGAGGAGTACCTGTGCTGAAGGGAGAAGGTCTCCCGTTGGTGTAGGTAGCGTCTTCACTAAGCACTGCAGCAGCACAGCGGCACTGGTGCAGCTATGCCGCTCCAGCACTGTAAGTATAGACAAACTCTGAGTAAATAGCTGTGAGACTGTACATACTGAATGACCGTTGAGTGAAGCCATTTTCATGTTCCATTTTATCTGCTATTGACAGACATTCCGAATGAGCAATTGGATACCCTCTATTCATTTTGAAAGAAAAGACAAAAATCCCCTAACAGCCTGACAGACAATCCCTACAGAAGTCAATATATAAATTGAACAGAAGACCAAGAGACTAGTGCAGAAGGTCTAATCCTAGTTCTGTGGCTGACTGGGCATTTGTCTACATGGAGCAGTAATGCACACCACTGGGGTATGATTTCTAAAGTGCAGAAACATGTTACGCATTAATTGGTCCATGTAGACCCTACTAGTGCACACTAGAGGTTTCCTAGTGTACTTCAACATAGTGGTGTTAGAGCACACCAGCAGGGTCTACACAGACCAATCAATGTGCAGAACATAAAAAGAGCTTTAGAAATCATATCTCTTTGGTTTACATTACTCCACCATATAGATATGTCCCTAATGTCAGATTTATCAGCAGCTTATTTCTATATACAAATATCCTAATTTTTGAAGTTATACATTGATATATTAAATATAATTGTTTAGACTAGGTAGAACATATAAATTTGAAAGTCCTGGAGCACTTCTGAACTTCATGGGTTAGAACCACCTCAGTTATTATTATAGCAGTTTTCTGGTGCCAGATGTGATCTCTTTGGACAATAGAAGGATGAATCTAATTATTGTTGTCCCATTCTGTTTTGTTGGTGCAAGGCCTGATCCTACAAAAATAGAAAAATAAATGTTCTTAATAGAAAATAATTATTTAGAAGGGTTTGAGAATAGTGCTGGGTGGGAAGCTGTTTTCCTGTCCCATTTTTGAGATTTCAAAAAAATGTCACATTCCACATTGTGGTGAAACCAAGATCTTTTGAATCAGGCAGAGCAGAGACTCGAATCTGAGTCTCCCACATCCCACGTGCCCTAACCACTGGACTACACATTCCTGCAAAAGGTTTTGGTTTCAACCAGTCATACATTTTTTCCCAGTAAAAGGCTTTCATTGTAAAATTCCCGACTAGCTCTCTTTGGGAGTATTAATGGTAGTGAAATTCACCAGTGCAACAAAAGCCCCCAAAATTTCCTTCCCAAAAATGTATATCTTTTTTGTCTGTCCTCATTTACATATAGTGTGTGGAAAACACCAGGGCCAATCCCCCATTATTCTGAGTAAATACAGTTTATTGAATCTAGAGTGACAAGGAACTTCTGTGCTTGCGGCTGTTAGCAAGCTTTCCTCACTTTGCCATGTACTCTCTACTTGAGGTAGTTAAATGCATGTATCTTTCCCTAACCTAGTGCAATACTGCCTCACATTATGAAATGTTATTAAGACATAACATGAAATGTTTTGCTTAAGAGCTTGTCTTTATTATCGGGGTAAGACGACCTAAATTACGCTACTCCAGCTACATGAATAGTGTATCTGGAGTCGACGTAGCTTAGGTCAACTTACCCTGGTGTCTTCACTGCACTGTGTCGATGGGAGATGCTTTCTGGTTGACTTACCTTACTCTTCTCGGGGAGCTGGAGTACTGGAGTCGACTGGAGAGTGCTCGGACGCCGATTTAGTGGGTCTTCACTAGACCCACTAGATCAATACCCGCTGCAATCATTGATCTCCCCGGTAGTGAATACAAGCCCTTGGTAACATGGTTAGTTTAATAGACATCACCATCCTGAGTCTCCTAGAATTTATATCACATCTCTCCATCAACTTATATGGATTTTTTCTGGATTTGCACCAGTGTGCATGAGATCAGAATTAGGCCTCAAGTCTTCACATAACTGAACAATTCTGCTTGTAACACAATGGACTAGCTGGTGGCAGGGAGGATTGTACAGTCCTTTTGAGGTTAATCTGGGGATCACCATTGTCTTGGATACTTGGTAAGAGGCCATGAATGGGATGTTAACAAAGGAAAGGAGCTTAGAGTTGGGACCTTGTTTGAAGGGATAAGGAGAAGGAATGTGGTGGTGGGTATGGTGACCTGACTGAAGACCTGACTGAATCAGTGAGGGCAATGACCATATGTGAAGTTCCCAAACATGTGGCCAGCCTCATGCCCCAGAACCAGCCCCGCTGGGGTGAAGGAAGATGGCTGCAATCAAACATTTACTTTGAAAATCCCCTGGGAGCACCAGCAGCGAGATTTACCATGGTCAGCATTGCAGCACCTAACTTTTAGGCACCCTGCTGCTGAGTAGACTCCACAACCCCAAGTTAGGCATCCAAGCTCCCTAATACAGGCTGAGGGAGAGACTTAGGCACATCAGAATGGGATTAGCGGGGAGCTTCCTAAAACAGCCTATAGGAAATGCCCAGGAGCGGGTCTGGGCTTAGGTGCCTAAGACCCTTGGAAGGGTCTAATTTAACTCTGGGCTGCAGGGAGGTGTCTCCTGCCACTTGGAATTCACAGCTCTGAACCCTTTCCTGGAATTAAGCATTAAGATTAGCTGTTGATCAAGAAAAAACAAGGGAATCTCCTCCCGACATATAACCTTTAGGACAGTGATTAGAGCACTCACTCGGCTTTTGGAAGAACCAGCTTCAAAACCCCGCCTGCCTGATCAGGATCAGGGATTTTAATTTGCATCTTCCATGTGCTACAAGAGTTGCCTAACCAGGTGGCTATGGGATATTCTGGGGCAGGTTCTACTGTTGAAGCTGTTTCACTCTGTATAAGTAAGTTAAATAGTCACTTCCAGGTGGCTGCCCTACTCACAAAGCTATGGAATCAGTCTCACTCTTTCTCTGTCCCAATGAATATTGAAATTGAAAACCTACCATTCTGTTCTAAAATGTACTGTAGTTTTCAGATCAGATTTTGTTTAGTTTTATCTGATATTGAAAAGAAAATAAACAAACAGTATATTTCATTAAAGTGATGCTATTCTTTCTCCCAGGAATAAGTAGTAATTGTTTCACCAGCAAACTTTCAAGGATTGATGCCAACAAACTAAGCATCTGCATTGGTGCCAAGAAATTAAGCATTGTTTAAAAAATTGCTTTTATATAAAAGTCTGCTATTAAATATTTGATAGCTTCACACATGCACAAAGAACAAATCTTTGATGAAAAGGAAATTGTAATTTGAAGAATTACTTCTATAAATATTAACGTTTTTTCAGTTCTGCTTTATTGTAAGCCAAGGATTGCACCATCACTGAGTGAAGTTCAATGTTTCTACATAAAAGGAACAGTGGAATGATAAATTAATAAATAAATAAATAAAAGATCTATTGTCCCTTACATAGAGTTTAATGGCTCGGGTGGGTGTGCAGAGGGAAATGAGCTCTCCTGACCCTTGTACTGTTAACATAGCCCTCAAGGATAAGATTTTCAAGAGTGCCTAGGATCCAGATCCTCAAAGGTATTTAGGCACCTAACTCCCATTGGCCTAGGTGACATATTCCCATGGGAATTAGGCTTCCTAAATATTTTTGGAAATGGAACTTAGTACTGCAGGCACCATCACCAACTTCATGAAACTGCTATTATTTCTCTAAGGGTATGTCTACACTACCCGCCAGGTCAGCAGGCAGTGATCCATCCAGCAGGGGTGGATTTATTGCATCTAGTCTAGACGTGATAAATCGATCCCCAAGGGCTCTCCCATTGACTCCTGTACTCCACTGCTGCAAGAGGCACAGGTGGAGTCAATGGGAGAGCAGCGGCAGTCAACTCACTGCGGTGAAGACACCACGGTAAGTCAATATAAGTATGTTAACTTCAGCTACATTGTAGACCAGGCCAAAATGAACAAGAACATGGGGCAGTATATTGCTGAACTCAACTTTTGATATGGTTGGAAACCAAAGCATGATGGGCCAGAATCACTGCTGAGCTCTTGCTCATTTGCACTACTCCACAGCTGTAAACTACTCTGATTGTCATCTTTTTCAGGCAGCAACACATTTTTGTGACATATTTGTACAGCACCTTGGACAATGGGGATAAGGATTTTTGGTAGGGTGACCAGACAGCAAGTGTGAAAAATCAGGAGTAGGGTGGAGGGTAATAGGCACCTATATAAGACAAAGCCCCAAGTATCAGGACTGTCCCTATAAAATTGGGACATCTGGTCACCCTACTGTTAGATGTCAAGCACCATAGATAGCGAGGGAGGGAGAGGTCACTGCTCCCCACCCGGAAAGTTTGTTCGCCTTCCCCACCCCTGAATAAGACTAGCTCCAAGTACCTTGTGTTGTACAACCCAGGAAAAGACAATAATGAAGCATTAAAGTTAATGGGAAAACACTGAAACAATTGAAACTGAAAATAAACCCTAGTCCTGGAAAACTAAGAAAGGAGAGAATTTTCTCCACCCTGAATAACCCGTGAGTCACCATGCCAAGAGGCAAACAAACAAAAACAGGCTCTTCAGCACCTATAAACTATAAATCCCTTATCTTGAGGAAAGCTCCAATGTGGTGGAGCCAGCATACAAAAAAATTACTTACTTTATTATTTCATTTTATTAATTTGCTCAATAATTGTAGTGAATTATGAATCTGATTTTTATATTTAATCGTAACTTCCCTTTTCAGGTGCCACAATTGTTGCTTAGGCATGATCCTCACAAATATAAACTAACAGGTACTATTTAAAAACCTTGGCAAAAATTATCCAGTTTGCTGCGATAAATGAGTTGCTACTGAGAGGAGATCAAGATATCAGAAATGTCAAGGATTAGATCTTACTCTGAGCTATTCATCAGGAATTTTCATCAACCTGCTTCAGTTTACTGCAGGCCAAGATCCAAATTTTAAGGATGTTCTGAAAACCATTCCAAAAAATGAAAAGTACAATTCTGCTGAAAGTCAGAATGAAATAATTTCTATTATGTAGAAGATGATTTTGAAGATATTATTGAAGATATTCAGAGAAGTGGTGATGTCAATTTCTTCTGATGAAATATGACACTACAGGTGATGTGAATGTAGAAAATTCACACTACTCTCTTGAGATGGCAAAGCCAAAGAAAGACTTATTGGATTAGTCCAATTGCCTGGCCTGACTGATTATGATATTACACAACACATTTGAAAGACCTCCTTAAACTGGGTCTTGACCCTCCAAATAATCTATGATATTGATTTAATGGTGCCAAAATTATGTCAGGATGCAAAGGAGTGTATAAATACTTTGGCAACAGAAGCTAAACAAGCAAATACCTTACACAGTGCTTGAATCACCAATTAGATCAGGTGGTTATTCCTGTGTGCTAAGAAGTCAGCAGTGGCAGGATATGTTCTCAAATTGTGATTTTTTTCCCTCAGGGACGAAGTGAGTGTGATGTACAAAGGCCAGCACCTGAAAATGCTCATCAAAACAGGATGGTCTGGTCACCTGAAAACCTTGGAAATAGTCCTCAATAATTTGGGAGATATTCAGAGTAGTCTGTCAATGTGAATGGAAATGGCAATCCATCCATTGGAGCAAGAGGGCTGTGGAAAGTTAGAGAATGATCCAAATTCTTGTTCTGAACTGAGGTTATGAGAATCATTTTGAAGTTTTTGCTCCTGTGAACAATTACCTTCAAAAGAAATGATGTATCCTTGCTAAAAGAGTTCAATTGGTTACTGTTTCCTATGAAGAACTTCAGCAAAAGACACGTTTTAATTTTTTTCCTCAAAGATTTCATCCAAGCACCCCGTTTTGAAAGATGCATGTGATGATGCATCAGCATTAAGATGTGCCACAAAGCAAGCCATGATATTGCCCCCCAGATTTCCATATCCCACAGTCATTGATCATTTACCAGGACTCTCTAGTGTAAATGGACATCAGTGGTCCCAGGTTCATCATGAATTCTTCGATGAAACAAGTAGTGAATTGCAATGGAGATTTCTGAGAAGAATTCCAAGCTATACAAAAGCTTGTCAGCAATCTATTCCACTGGCTCTCCAGACTCCTTGAAGTTGGACTGACTTCAGGCTTTGATTGATTTGCTTGGGCTAGATACTGAGAAAGTAGAAGTTGAAATGGCTGAAATTAAACACTGATAGATAAGAGAAATTGCAAAGAATCTGAAGAAGTTCTGAGTGCTTTGTTCTGAGGGAATTAAAGGTGGCTTTCCTATGTATTTTTGAAATATCTCTTGTGGTCTTGTTGACTGACACATCAACTTCCGTTTGGGAAAACTCCTTCTCTTGCCTGAAAATAATTTTATACATCAAAGGACAAGCATGTCCCATGGAAGAAAGACAAACCTCATTCTCCTGTAATATGAAAGTGATTTGACTTCGAAACTGAATCTGTAGGTCTTTGCAGAAAAATTCACGTCATTATCCAAGATGACTTCAACTTTTGTTTTATGAACAGTCCTTACATTGCACAGCACTTTCATGTTAAGATATTTAGTTTTATATTTCTTAATCTTCACTTTTTTTTAATCCTTCAATGTTATAATGAACAATCACATAAATATGCATCTTATTTTTTTTCTTATTTCATAAAAATGAAATTTAAAAGACAGTCTTCTGACTCAGGCTGTTCTTTTCACTAAGTTCATAAGATTCTGAAGGCAAGCACAACTGCCCCTCTTGTCACGCAGTTAGCCATTTCTTCTCCCCCTCAGTGTTAATGTCCTAACTGAGGGGCGGAATATGAATAATAATTCCCCCACAATACATATAATAATTAACAAACCCAACCTAACCAAGCACTTATGGAGTGGACTTTTGCCAAAGCAGAAGTTTCAGTGGCAGAGGCCTTCAAACACCTTCCTGCATTTCCCCACGATCCTTCAGAGATCTACACAGCCAGTGGTGGACCTTGGCAGTGAGGTTCCAAGTTCAGGTGAACAGACTGGGGCTTGTGCTCCTGTGTTAAAAATAGCTGTGCAGGCAGAACTTTTAAGTTACAGCTCAGGTTAGAACTTGGGTTCTGAATCCCACTCCCCTCGGTAGGCCTCAGAGCCCAAGCTACAACATTTACACAGCTATTTTTAGTGTAGGCGAGCCAGAGTTTGTTGACCTGGACTTGGAGGCTCACTGCCACAAGCTGTGCAGACATAATCCATGCCTACAACTGACTGAAAAATGGGAATTTTGGAAAAATTCATAGAAGAAAATTGTCCCTGTGTTGCACTGGAAAATGTTGATATTTTTTCAACTATGAGGTCAGAGATTTGTGTGTAGGATGAGGGCTGGAGGGCCTTGGGAACCTACCCAAGGGAAGGGAAGCTGGCAAATCCTTGGCAGCATAGTGTTACTGGAGTTGCATTCTCAGGAAACCATGGGCAGGGCTGCTTGTAGAATAGCCGAACCGTGTCATGTCATAGCATGAGGCACAGGACATTTCTGGCTTAAATAAATGGTAAAGCTGCAAGACTTCATCTCATCAAATTGTGGAATTGCTCCACAGATAGCAGGTAATGGATAAGATCAGTGTCTAGCTAAGTCCAACCCAAAGCCATCCAGTTACAATGCATCATTTTGACACAGTGGGTAGAAAAAAGGGAAAGCAAAATGTTCACAGGACTTTCATTTAACTTAACAAAGAGAAGGTTAAGGGGTGACTTGATCACAGACTATAAGTACCTATAATGGGAATATAAATTTGATAACAGAAAGCCCTTCAATCTAGCAGACAAAGGAATAACAAGACCCAATGACAGGCAGACAAAGCTAGACAAATTCCGATCAAAAATCTGCATATTTTTAAACAGTGAGAGTGTTCCAATTAACCATTGTAATAATTTACGAAGGGTCATTGTGAATTCTGCATCACTGACAATTTTTAAAATCAAGAATGGATTGTTTTCTAGAAGATCTTTGGCTATACCTCAGTGTGAGAGTGATGTCTGCCAAGGGGGTTCATTGGTGGTTTTTAAGTGGCTGAGTAGCCCAAATTGTGCCCAACAGATTTTACCACAGAAGTGTCAGGTGTAATCTCAGAGGAGACATAATTATTGGCTGGACTGTTGTGCCCTTTCTTTCCTCCTTTGTCATTCTAGTTCAGCTTAATGTAGGGAACTCCTACAGCCTGTGTTATACAGGAGCTCAGACTGGATGATCACAATGGTCCTTTCTGGCCTTAGAATTTGTGAGTCCCCTGATTTCAGTGTTCTGATTGGAGAATTCTTCTGATCTCAAGTCCCAATGTAGTAAAGCACTTCAGCATGTGGTTAATTTTAAGTATGAGTGGGTCTATTGAAATCAGTAGGATTTGAGTTAAGAAAAGATTTGTGAGCATGTTTCTGCAAGACAGAATTCAGTGGCTAACAAGGGAAACTTGGAAGAAGGTGTAAATGAATGACAATATGTTGGAGGTATACTCTTTTGTTTGGGGGTGACAGCATACTTTTTTATGAAAATGTTCTCATTTATATTTTTGGCAAATTTTTCATATTAGAGCTGTTTAAAAAAAGGGGGGAAAAGCATGGATTATGTTCCTGATTTTGTTTTCTTGATTGTTTTCAATTTTGAAATTTGAAAAATATTGAAAAGTTGTTCAAAAAAAACCCCAGTGATTTGTTTCTGACCAGTTTATCACAAGCACTTTGCAATAGCACAGCTTCAGAACAGATGTTTGTGTGGATATTTTATTCCAATACCTAGATATCTGTCTGAAAGTCCATGGCTATTGTTCCTCGTCTCCAGATAGTTTCTCCTCTGCTTCTGCTGCTCACTCAGTGCTGGGCTGAAGTGCCCAGGCAATCTGGACAATACCTCCAGGCTCCCAGTGCATCTGTTTTTAGAAGTGTTGTTGCTGAGTTTGCTGCTTATTTAGAAATCAGAAACAGGATTCCTACTACTCTTGCTGAGCTTCCATATACCCTTCATGGTGGGAGGAACATCTCTTGTCACAATTCTAGCATCAACCTGAAACAGCATCTACATAAGATTAGTCGCTGCCCCTGTTTCAACTGTAGGTAGTTAATTTCTTTGAGCCATCTAGTCAACCCAACCAAAGTTATTCCTTTATGGGGGACATAAAATAGTCCAACCAAAACCAAGAGCCCAATTAACCTTCTCCTCTTTCTTCCTGAAATAACATTTTTAGCCTCATTCTTGAAGAAGCTTGGTCTACAAAACTGCTGGTGACTTCAATAGGAGTTGCACACATAGATTCAGGAAAACATCATTAAGTACCTAAGACTGAAAGATCAATTGCTGAGTGCTCTAAGTTAGCACTGAAGTGTGAAGGCTTCTGAACATTCTGCTAGGAGGTCACCAATATGGAGACATGAATAAATGGATGTACTGGCTTACGACTTAAGCATGAGCTTAAGTTCTGTCCCTAATAGGGATGGGTTTAAGCATATTCTTAAGTGCTTTCCTAAATCAGCCCAAAGCCCTTATATCCACATCCTATAACTGTGAAGTTGGTAGCAAAACTCCCCCTTACTTTAGTGGTTCCAGAATTTGGCTTTTAGAGAACAGTCAAAGTTATTCATTCATCCTTTGGGTCTCATTCGTCCAAAATACAGTGCATGAGTTCAGGGCAGAAAACCACATTAAACTGCAGTCTAGAATACAGTCAGAGGAAATTTAGTTCATGTGCTGTAAATAAAGGAAGTTTAGTTAGTTTCTAAATATCTTTTCTCAGAGAAATAGATTTTTTTGTTAAAGACCTACAGTTTTACATTTTATCTGTTTAGGGATATCATAGCTGGAACAATGAAATAACCTGAGTTTTTTCAATCCATTTGAATTTATTATAATCTTTTACAAACTCCCATGCCACTTCAAAACACATTTCACCACCGTTCTTTATTGAAATCTGCAGTGGCGTCATATGAGAAACTATTATTTTGACCTAGGGACCAGTCCTGTGGGATAATAGAGCTTAGCATAGTGAAAGAAAATGGATAGATCAATATGACTGGTAATTTTAACTTTATTACTCATGGGTTACAGTAATCCGATTTACTTTGGTTATGTAGAATTCATTTCTCTTCCCAATGGAATAATAATACTTTGTTATTTTGTCTGTGTTTAGCATTATATTTATGCTAAGTTTTCTATGGAGACAACCACCAACTTGCTGAATTAAGTCATTCTTCAGCCCATTTAAAATGAGAATACAAATGATGGCATAACTCAGGAGAAGAAGTTGAAAAGTAGGTTTCATATCAGAAACTCACTGAGTGAGACTAATTCCCTAACCTGTCCCTAAAAAACTGCTAAATACATTGGGTTCCCTCTTCTTTCATGGATGCATAAAGCAATCCACCTGCATCCAAAAATTTTGCATCCAATCTGCATTGAAAATTGAGTCACATGTTTGTGATACAGTCATTTGTTGGTTACAGGACACTGAGGGGAAGGATATCAGATAGTTTTTCAGTATTCATTATGGGACCTCTTTAAAGTAGTACAATTTCTTGTCCATAATGCTAGATAGAGAAGGTCTCATTTTCAGAGATGCTGAGCACTCAGACCTCCAGGGGGAGAAAATCAAAGCTACAGGTCCTTGGCAAGCCTGTTATATTATATAACACATACACAGAGACAGACATACTGTGGCTCCCCGGCTGGATCAGGGATTGAAACTGAGACCTTTCGATCTAACACCATGAACCACTGCATCCTGAGCAGTTCTGTCAGCACAAAGTCTGAAGGGGGCGTGTAAGCCTCTATGCGGTTCAGCCACTAGAGGGGGAGAGAGAGCCACACTGTGTGAGTGTGCATTGCACTGAGCTAGCTTGATCATAATTATTATTATTTATTATTTGTATTCCTGACTCTACATATTGACTGTAACACGTGGAGAGAGGTTACACTACTCTCTGTTACAGGGAAAGCCTCCTGCAGCCGGATACCACACAGGATACAAGAGGCAGTGAATGAAAAGTTAGAAAAAAACTGGCTGGATTCAAACTCAAAGGATCCCAGGCTACTGGCAACCTCTTGTCTTCATCAGTTTCACTGATTTCTAAAAGCTATTTGACAGCTGCACAGACATACATGGTGGAATATTCTTCAATCCTACGAAATCCCAGATAAAGTCATCAGTGTCATCAAGGCCATGTACAGGTATGTGAAATGCTCTGTATGAACAGATAACCAGACAACACAGCGGCTCATTGTGGACACTGGCAGGAAACGGGGCTGCATTTTATCTCCACTGTTTGGCATTGTGCCATAGATTGGAAAATGAAGAAGTGTGTCAGCAACACAAGCACTGGCAGAACATGGGAAGATGGTGAATGCCTAGAAAACTTACTGATGATATTGAGCTACTGAGTGACACCCCCAAAAAGTTACAAACAAGTGGCAAAAATATCAGACCTCGTGGGAATGAAGCACACGTAATGAGGAAAGGCTATTTATCGTCTAATAGGACTGGCAAGTTTTTAAGAGCGACGTGTGTGCGTGTGTGTGTGTGAGAGAGAGAGAGAGAGAGAGCTTCATGTACACACACATATGCCTGCGTGTGGGAACAAGAGCCTATTCTGCATCAGATATAGTTTAGTATTACATTAGTACTCAAATATATTCTATTTTCAAAATGCAGATATTTATATGCAACTCTCTGTGCTTTTAATCTTAACCATACACAACTGCTGTGTCAAATAGTGACATTCCGTGGGGTTCAGTTAAATCGTATTCATCACAAATCAATGAAAACTGGCACGGCATAATATATTTGCTGTTTAGCAAGCAACGTACACAAGGATGGTATGACTACAAGCTTTATTCAACACTAACAAGGCAAATGTTGTATTCGAAGGATGTGCTAATGTACAGCGAAATTAGACTTAAAATATATTAGACTTAAAATATACACTGGAAAAATTCCTGACTGATTAAATACATTTACTCTAGTGTACAATAAAGCTGTTCAATATATATTTTTGTCTTTGTCTTGCTATAAAAAATAAAGTTGGATCCATTTGAACTTGGACATAAAATGTAGTGTTTTGCTCAAGAGTTATTATGTTCACTGTGCTGCTCTCTCCATGTTAAAAATAATTCCCTTCGGAGGAAAACCAAGTAGGCTAAAACAAAGACTTTCAAACATTTGCCTACATTCACAAGCAAGTTTAACCCTATTTTGTAACTTAAGAAATATGGTGCTTAAGAGCTCACCTTCAACGTACCTCTGAATTTGGAATGAGCAGCATTAAGATGAAAAATAGACATATATATACATTGTTAAGTAACCATGCCTGGAGTAGATACTAAAATGAAATATCTGGGGGGCATTATTCGTGAATATTAAACTTTTTTGTAATCAGAAAATATTGAATTTAGAAGACAAAAAAAAGGAGAGGATTGAAAAAAATACACCTGGATATATTTGCCTCCTTTTGTTTCCCTTGTTGTAACAGGGAGGCTTGCCGATTGGGCTGGAGATCTTGGGCCTAATCTAACCATGATTTCAGTTAAGCCCCACCTGAGGGGAATTGGGTGATTCCTATATAAAAGGAACCAGTTTCTCCCATCGACATAGGATATGTCTTCACTACTGCCAAGGTTCCTTCCCCACTCTGAACTTTAGGGTTGTCATGGTATAATTCCCCACTCTGAACCTTAGCGTCCAAAAGATGGGGTACCAGCATGAATTTCTCTAAGCTTAATTACCAGCTTAGAACCTGTAGCGCTGCCACCACCCAGGAATTCCAGTGCCTGGTACACTCTG
>NC_133773.1:135386854-135410974 GCF_003597395.2 Chelonoidis abingdonii | reverse complement strand
TCTTCACTCTGGCTGAACTGAAGCTGACTCTAAACACAGGAAACTTCCCTCCTTCCTTTTGAAACATCTTGTTCCCCCATTGGTTCCTCTGGTCAGGTGTCAGCTAGGCTAAGTGAACTTCTTAACCCTTTACAAGTAAAAGAGGCATTAACCCTTAACTATCTGTTTATGACAACTACAAACCTAGCTTGACCTACCCATTGGCTGCTGGGAGTGGAGGGAGGCCTCCCAGGGCTTCTGACCCCAAGTTCCCTGTTGGGGCACGGGGGAGCTGCCTGGGACTTTTTGACCATCACACCTGGTTCCCGGCAGGGAACAGCCAGGAGGATCCTCAAGCTTCTCACCCCAGCTCCTATCTGGGATCGGGGTCTGAAGCCACCCTGGCTTCTTGCCCCGGCTCCCAGATACGATCAGCGTTTGAAGCCACATGAGCTCCTTGCCCTGGCTCCCAGCTAGAATCAGAGCCCAAAGCCGTCCCAGCTCCCAGCTGGGATCAGAGTCCATCTGCCCAGCTCTCCAGGGGAACAGGAGCTTTCTTGTCAATTTAATGTCTCCCACTTGTGGAACTGAGAAGGCCACCAACAGCCGATGTAATGGACACAGTGTCTACACAGACACTGTGTTGCCCTAACCTCACCAATATAAGCTTCATGCCTCTCGTGGAGGTGGAGTTATGATTTTGGTGTAGCAAGACACTTACATCAGTGGGAGGAAGGCTATAGTGTAGAACCTGATATAATTAGGTCAACATAAGCTTATGTCAGCCTAACTCTGTGATGTATCCCAGCCCTTAGCTACCACTTCTCATAGAGGTGGTGTGCCTATACTGACAGAGAAGCTCTTCTGTCAGCATAGTAGCATTTCACTAAAGTGATAGAGTGGTGCAGCTGTACCATTGTAGACTGTATATGAAGACAAGGACGTTAGTGTCTCTTGGTTCTAATGCAATAAAAAATATTACCACAAATAAAATCTCTACAGTTTTACTCAGCATCCCAAAGATTAAGAAATGTCTCTGCTTACATTCTCAATTTGGGCAAACAGGCAACTCAAGCACACTGGAAAGTTCATCTGCATCAATATTTACAGCAATATTTTAGTTCAAATTTTAACAACTCAAGTACAATAACAAGTGACTTAATTAAGTATATAGAAGGGATTTACTTGTGGAATTTAGATCCATATCTGAAATCCTCCAAGTTTGGAGGTGTTCAGATGCATTATTCCTCTTTGGCCAATGCTGGGAACCACCTCATAAGGCATGGCACTTGGATCCACATCTAAGTTTGAATTACCACACAAGTCAGAGGGGTTCAAACTCAATGTTCTGACTCAGATAGAGTTTTAATTAGGAGTTAATGAATACATGAGCTTATATGGAGCTGCATGAGCAAAAGTCATATATGACACCAGTTCTGCCTAGTCCCACATACATTTAGAAAAAAATTCTTACTACTTTCAGAGATGTAGCCATATTAGTCTATATCTTTTCTCCTGCCCTCAGTTTCCCCTCAATTTGGTGTGGGTTGGGTTTTTCTTGTTTTTTGGTTGTTGTTTTAGTTATTGTAGTAAGGCCAGGTCAATGCAACAGACCTTAAATTTCAGTCTAAAGGATGTTAGAGAGACAAGGTGGATGATGCAATATCTTTTATTGGAACAACGTCTGTTGGTGAGAGAGACAAGCTTTCGAGCTTACACAGAGCTCTTCTTCAGGTCTGGGAAACTGTGTCGCTGTTAAATACAGGGTTTGAACAGACTGTTTAGTGTACGTAGTTAACGTGTATTTCAGGAGACTATTCAAGGTGAAGTGGCCAGTCTAAAAGGTGATGAGATTCCTGGTGGTTCTAATATCGACCAGGAGCGTGTTCCACAGACATCTCATACAACTTGCCCAAACTTAGCTTTAGCCTGCTGCTTTTCATTCAGGTGTTTATGTGCTCCAGGCACCGAGAGAGATGGCAGATGATCCTGAATTTAAGTGGAATTTAAGTGATGCTTAAGTTTGTAATAAAGAAGACTATTTCACCCAATGGGAAAGCAGAGATACATTCACTGAATACACTATTCACTATGGGTGCCATTCATCTGTATTCAAAGGGCTTTCACAAGGCTTATGCATCACTAAAGTCCCTCAGAATAAGGTGTAAATGTAAGCTGAGCAGGATTTATATGTTGTATAGGTCACATGCTTACCCTCTGCAAATGGTCTATGCTCTGTGCACTGTTCTGCCTTCTCTACTCTTGAACATTATTAGTCAGATTCATCTCTGGTGTAACTCCATTGCCTTACACTATGGATAAGGCTTGTCCAAATGGTAAATCATATTATTTTTCTATATAATAAAATACAATTGATATGAGAGAGAGAAAGAGAGAGAGAGAGAGAACATTGTGAATAAACAGACTTTGCAAACTTGGAAAAACAGTGAAGTCATTTTTATTAAATTGTGAATTTTTCTGCATGGCTCAGTTCAAGAAGTGTCAGAGTAACTACCTCTTTGTAGCAATTGTTAAATGACGGAGAAAGAAAACTGTTTAGCTACAGCTCTCATTATTCATAATGATAAATCTGTTTAAGAACAGAATCTATATATCTTCATCTCAGGGGGAAAAAACATTTGAATATGCCTGACACACATTGTTCAGAGATAACAATAGGACACGTGGATATATACCATTATATAATAGTAGTTTGCAAAAGAAACTAAAATACAAGAATATGGTGTCCTTTAATTATTGATATAATGTAGCAGGGTCTTCAGGGTTTCTACTTGGGTGTCAATGTCTATCATTTTCAATGTTGCATGGTATTCTGACACAGATTGTTAACACCCAATCCTTTGAGTTTCATGGCATATCAAGAACCTTGTGTTCACTGGGCATCTGCTGCTGTGATAGAGCCTTGGACTTAGCTCACTGAATGGGCTTGATCATGCAAGATGCTGAATATTAAGATACGTGGGCATAGGCTCAAGCAGATTTAATGGGACTACTCACTTGCTTAACTTTAAGCATATGCTAAAATTAATGGAGGAGGAATAGCTCAGTGGTTTGAGCACTGGCCTGCTAAACCCAGGATTGTGCGAGCTCAATCCTTAAGGGGTCCATTTAGGATCTGGGGAAAAAATCCTTCTGGGGATTGGTCCTGCTTTGCATAAGAGGTTAGCCTAGATGATCTCCTCTGATCCATTCCAACCCTGGTAGTCTATGAAGGCACCAATCCTGAAAAGCACATGCTCGACTTTTTATCCCTGAGTAGTCAAGTTTTTAACAGGGGCCCCACCTCATTCACTGTAAAAATTGGAAGTTGTATAGTGAATGGAGTTGTGGAGAAAACTTATTTTTTTCAGTTTGGCCACCAAACTGAAGAAGAAAAAAGATTTCATGTCAATCTGAAATTAATTATTTTTAAAATATTTCTGTGAAGCAAAAAAGTAAACAAAAAAAAATCAAATGAAGCATTTCACTTAAATGTTGTATTTAATTTAAAAAAATTAAGGTAAAATTCCAAAGCATTTCAAATTAGAAAAATCAAACCATTTCATTTCCAAAATGTCAATGGAACATTGACTTCTTAAGATTTTTTGGTTGCCCAAACAACTGCACTGTTGTTATTTCAGTTGAGCTGAATCTCCATTTTTCAACATACATATTTCTTTTCTGAAAAAAAAATGCCCATCGTTAGGAGAAAATGAGGAATGATGTGCAGCAGCAGGAAGGAAGATGCCCTTGTGATTAAGATGTTTGATTCTGATTCAGGAAAAGTAGTTTCTGTTCTTGGCACCCCTAGATCTCCTGGGCAAGTCGTTAAAACAGCACTTTTACATCAGCCACTAACTATATGCTTCTAATTTTCTGGGTGCCCAAACTGAGATATATGGAGTCTGAATTTCTCAAGGGGTGAATGTTCATAACTGCCACTGAAGGCAGGATTAGCTGCAAAAACTGTGTCCCATGAAAATCAGTCCCCAGGTGTCTAACTTTGGGTACGCAGTCCCTGAGACACCCAAATTACTGGGTGTTTGAGTTGTAGTCTCTCTCTGCCTGTATTCTCTACCTTTCAGATGAGGATAATAATGCTTCCTTCCTTATCTCACAGGGGCTCTATGGAGATAAATTCATGAATGTCTGTAAGGTGCTTGGGGACAATGGTGAAAAGTAAATAAAACATAAAACTGCAGTGAGATCAATGTTCGGGTGATGGGGCCATACATTGAATGATGACTATGGGTGGTGCATGACTCTTGCATTTAGGGAATCTGAGCATGAGTGCCAGAAACTCCCTAGAGGTGTGTGTTGGGAAGGGCACTGGTGCCCACACTGTGACCCCAGCCCCCTGTGCCTATCTGAGGCCTGTCCCTGCTCAGCCTCCTCCCCCAAGGCCCTGCCCACACTCCACCCCTGCTCCACCTGATGCCCTGCTCAGCCCTCTCCCCTGAGTCACTCCTGCTCACCACTCACCCCTTCTTCCCCCAGCACATAGTAGCTCAGTGGAGGAGATGAAATGGTGTGAGTGGTGGGCAAGTGTCCCTTGGGGAAGAGGTGTAAAGGAGATGGGAAGACACAGAGCAAGGGTGGGAAGAGGAAAAGTACAGGCAGGGCCATGGGGGGAAGAGGACAAGAAGGAGCGGGGTCTTGGGGCAGAACATGGGTAGGGCCACAACTCAGGTGCACTTTCAGCAGTGGCCCTCGAAAGACAGTGGGCTGGTGTGCCTCCAAAGGGACATACGCTGCATCCAGTTTGGGGAGACTTAGCCTCCCCTAGCCTCTTATACCCACTGTCCATGGTGAAGGGTAAAATATGAAATATTTAATAATTGCATCATTCAATGCACAAAATGTGGCAGAGGTCCCATGGGGGAAAATGTATGTGATTATGTAATTATCATAATGCAAATTATGGTTGAATTAAGGTTGCACAAGGAACTTTAATTCTGGCATTTTCTATTTTTTGAAAATTTGACTTTGTGCATGCTTTTATTCTAGGGATGTCATATAAACATATGTACATGCCACATACTTCAATTTACTTAGTACACAACACACACATATATTAGAGAGAAGATCTTTCAATATAAAATGAATAGTTTTATATATATATATATATATATGGTATTTTGTAGTCAATATTTCTTTTTATTCTCATCACTCAGCATAGGACCCCATGCCTTGTTTATTGTACACCATCAAAACACTGCACCAAATATGGAGTATATATAAAAGCACAATAGATGTCATAGAGTTTAAGCAGGGATGGATTTAGGGGCAGGCGAACACCTGAGATGCCGGCATTGGAGGGCACCGGGCTCGGGTTGCTGTTTTTGTTGTAATGGCAAAAGGGAAAATAGAATGTTTGAAATGAAATGTTTCAGGTATTCTATATGTGGACTCATTTTTCACTAACCTTCTGGAATGTTCTGGACCTTTGTAGACTCTCATGGAACCTTCCAGACTTTCTGAGAATGACATTTTCCTTGAACCTCCTAGAATGTTGTAAGCCATATCTTGAAGGTATATAAGGGGCAGGGCATCGTCAGTCAGTATTTATATATGGCATGAATAAATACAGATTTACAGGTCCTAGCCTGCAAATTTATCATCTTATATGACAGGGTTAAATCATCCATGTCAATTATGCATCAAAATTGTGAAATGGGCTATAAATGAAATAAAAATAAGATATTCAAAAGTTTAGCAAATGGAGGGAAGGGGACACTGAAGATGCTCCTTACCTGGGGCTCCATTTGGTCTTGGGCTGGACCTGAGTTTAAGGCCAGAAGGGATGACCAGATCATCTAGTCTGACCTTCTGTATAGCACAGGATACCACCACCACCCATCACTCACACACTAACCCAACAATACATGTATCCAGCAGTTTATTTTGAATTAAAAGTGAATGCTGAAGTTAGAAATAAGATTTCTTATATTTTTGTTGTACACTAAATAAACTGATGTAATGATATGTAGACACCCGTCCACATAAATTAGAAATATGGTCGATAGGCCAGCAGAAAAAATGGTGGGAGATTAAAGAGTAAGGAACATGACATCCAGATTCAATCATGCAGATGGCTCAGGCAGTAGATGGGAAATTCAATTCAATGTAGGCAAATAATTAGTTTGGGAAAAAAGAAACGTGCTTGGGAATATGTGTTGAACGGGATAGTCACACAGCATACTGATCAGGACAAGGATTTGGTAGTTATTGTGGGGAAATAATTAAAACCATCAGTCCCAGGGCACAGTGGAGTAAAAAAGGATATGTGACAGTAGATTACAGTAGCAGAGGGATGGAATACCAAACAGAAGAACTTATACTATTATTATAGAAGTTATTTTGGTTTCTGTCTGGAATCTGGAGTGCAGAACCAGTCACCTTATTTTGTATGTCTGTAGATATGATTCTACACACCTGGCAAATGCAGTGCTTATCCTGATGAGCGCTATTCGGACACACATATACAATAACAAGAATAGTAATACAATATCTCTGTGGTAAAAACTAGGATGAGACCCATGTGTACAATCAAAGTTATGAGGAAAGGTTAAGGAAGTTGAACTTTATCTCACAGTAGAGTAGATGCTGAAGTGACCTCATAGAGGTTTTAGGAAAATGGAAGTTTACACAAGTAGGTTACCCTGATAAAGGTTATGACACAAATGAGACATAATCAGAAAGTTAAGGAAACCAAGAGGAAATGTAGCACGCCTGGAATAAGTTACCAAGGAAACCACTTCAAGTTGAGGTCCACATATTTAGCTTCTGACATTGCACACTCATGTCGGTGTGTTTGCAACTGTTTAAAAAAGGTAGAAGAGTCAGATACACTTCATTAGATCAATTGAAGACTTTGCTGATACCAGTTTTTTTTACATGGAATACTCTCAGGTATTACACGGATAGATGGTGGCAGAAAACCCAGAAAAAGAGAGAACTGTGTATTCACACAAATGGGTTCACATACAACATTTCTGCATTTTGTTACAGAAACTGATTTGAAAATTTGATGCTGAAAATTTTCACAGACACCTAGATTTTGTAATATCAATGGAGATGATAAGCCCTTATGGCAAACTAGACTTGGCAAAGAAGCTAATATCATACTGTAAGCAGACGGATCGAATACATGACCTAATAAATCGCTTACTTTTCATTTTCTTCACAACTTGAAGCAAGAAGAAAGAGCCAAAAAAAAAAATCAACTAAAAAATTCAAGTGTTGGATAGACTGGTATTAAGGAAAATATCTTATGGTGCTGATGTGGTGGGATCCCTGGGGTACAACCTAGAACTAGAGTACCACTGTAGCACCTTAACTCCCCAGCCTGGGCTGTCTCTCACAATGCTTTGCAGGTGACAAGCAGCAAACCCCTCCAAGCGCTGCTATCACTCTGCACAACAGCATGTGGAGACCCACATCCAGCTAGATTGCACGAATGGTCCCAGAGCCATTCACGAATCACACAAAGAAAGTCACCAGCCAATTCTCTCAGCTCCCCAGCCTTATACCCTAGAGCTGTATCATCCTATCTTAGTCAAAAGCCTGGCCAGTGTTAGTTTATTACCCAGTCCACCCCTCCCTCAATGTGGAGAGAACACAGATTAGCTTTTGCAAATTGAGCTGAGGTTTCCCAAGCACTTCAAGCAAAATGCACTGTTTTAGGTAAAGCACAAAACAGAGTAACTACATAAAGATAGATTTTAAATGATTATAGGTGATAGGCATAAAAGCCAGAGATCATTACCAATGATAGATTTTAAATGATTATAGGTGATAGGCATAAAAGCCAGAGATCATTACCAATGAAATAAAAGATAAACACACAATCTAAATCTTAAAGCTTTTTACACTAGGCAGTATTTTATCAAGCAATTTTCTTTCTCCACTGGATGTTTTACAGCTCATAACACACAGTTTTCTCTTTCAGACCTGGACCAGTCTCCTCTGGTAAAGTTGCCATCTTTTCAGTTTTCTTGTTGCATCCAGCATAAGTGGGGGAGGAGGAAGACCACTGCTGCCACTGTTCCCTATTTTATATTCTTAGCCCATGTGCCTAGAAGGCCATTGCTCAGACATGTCTTGGTGGACTTTTCTGAGTGACTGAGTTGATCAATCCCATTGGTATGGCCTTGTGCAACTGAGTCATAGAGTTGAGGAGTCTCCATTATGTGGTGTTTAGGCAGCTTTACTGAATTGTAATTCAGTTGATTATAACTTTTCTGCTGATTAATGGTCATTGAACACCCTCCTGGGTGGGGGATCCTTTGTATGTCATCAGAAAATTTACAGCATATTTCAGTAACAACCATACAGCAAAATCTCATAATTTCATACACACATACCAAATTTGTATCATGAGATACATATTTTGAAAGAACAAGAGGTTTTAACAGATCATGACATTAGGAAAAAGTTCCTAACTATCAGGGTGGTTAAACACTGGAATAAATTGCCTAGGGAGGTTGTGGAATCTCCATCTCTGGAGATATTTAAGAGTAGGTTAGATAAATGTCTATCAGGGATGGTCTAGACAGTATTTGGTCCTGCCATGAGGGCAGGGGACTGGACTCGATGACCTCTCGAGGTCCCGTCAAGTCCTAGAGTCTATGAATCTGTGAGTCTATGACCTTTCGTGTGATATCATACATGACATGCTTTGTAAGCAATATCACAACCATATATGAAGATTATAGGGTGCCATTTTCAGATACAGTGTATCACAGCTGAACCCAGCTTTAACGTGTATTCAGTGTTTTTGCCCATACTTTTGCATAAACTGAGCACTTGCGTGTAACTAGATATTTCCGATTTATGAGGAACTGAGATTACAACTTTTAAGACCTACACAGAAACACATAGAAATACAGTTATTGATTCTTCTTCCAGTGCCAACATAAATAGATGAATATAAGGAAGGGTAATGAAAATAGTGGGAGCTACCAGTAGTTATTGTAAGGAAGCTTTTATGGTCCTTCAGAAATATAATATACAACATAATTCTAGTGATAATAGCATTTTCCCATTCTTTTTCTGTCCAAGGAACAATCTCCCAGGGTGTCTGACCAAATAACACAGTCTGGTAGAGAAGGCAGAAGGGAACTTTTCAAAATGAATTTAGCTAATATACTTTTTGTTGTGAGGCAAACACGGGTTTCTTCTGGAAGAAATTCAGTCAATGATTTTTTTTTTCATTGACAGAAATCAAATAGAATGAATCATGACACAAGAGAATTCCAAGTGTTCCATGTTAATACAATCATCACCCTTAAAAACGTACCAGCTGCTTAAGGGCCTGATCTTGCAAACTCTACCACATGTCAGTAGGACTCTTCATCTTCTTAAAGCTTATGCTTATGTGCAAGTATATGCAATATTCAGGATTTAGCTAAATAACGTTAGCTCCAGATATACCATATTCCTTGGTTATCCCCCCTAGTCAGCAAAGGAGAGTATAAATAATACTGAACATATTAAGGCAACCATATCTATTTATATCTATTTAAAAATAAAAACTTAATTAAGGGGAAGTTAAGGTTTATGGAACAGACTGGGCCAGGTGGGAAGGAGACACCGAAGAGAAACTCATGAGTGTAGTGGGAGAAGGCAAGAACATTTCTCTGTCTTCTCAGTGAACATTCTGTGGTTTGTCAGAAAGTAGCACTGTTGCCGCAAACCACAGAGGACATCATAAGGTCCACAAGGAAGTTCTATGGCCGGTGTTACGCAGGAAGTTAGACAAGATGATCACAGTGGGCCCTTCTGACGTTAGAATCTGAGAGGATGGAGGACTGGGTGAAAACTGGGCTTGGCAGGGAGGAGATCATAGGGGAATTCCTCCACTTCCTGTGGATCTCCTGGGCTATGCAGTAGAGAAGAAACTCCAGCAAGCTTTAGGTGGCTTATTAGCTTTCTTCAGGGGCATAAAGAAGCCAGTTGGTCCACTTGTTACCTAGAGCAGTATTACCAGAACCCAAAGCAATGGTAACTTAACTGTTTCTCTCCAGGTGGTGTCAGGAATAAATCAGTGGGAACACAGCTCTCCATCTGATAAATGATTGATACAAACCAGGATGACTTTACCTAAAACTTATTTTTATTTGGTCTTAAGCACAGAGAGAGATAAAGAGAGAAAGAGAGAGAGTAGCAGTAGGGTTAGAGCATTCCAAACATTTATATTTACCCAAAGTCTGAAAGGGTTTCAGATGATTATGAGTTGGCCTTCTGGGGACCCTCTTTCCATCCAGCTGATTGGGAGTTTAGGAGCCAACTCCTTACTCAAAGAAAAACGTCCTCCGACTGCTCCAAAGTATATTCTTTTGCCTTATCTTTTATAGTTAACTTAAACAAAGCACTTAGCTCATAGTGACTCCTACTGGGTCACCATAGTAACACCTCGTGGGCAACCAATTCTCCTAATTTTAGCAAACTACTCATCTGTTATGATCAAAATATTTCTAATCCTTACAACAATAAAATGTGTAAGTCAGAGGCACTTAACCAAGGTTGACTGTCCAAACATTCCATCCATTCTCATGGTACGTTAACTTCCTCCCATTCAGATTAGCTAATTGCAAACATGCAGCTGCATGGCTTTCCCTTTTAGTGCCTAAAATTATTATCTTAGCTCTGTGGTGTTTGGTTTTCAGCTAGCAGTAGCTGGACACACAAGGTGGCTAACTGCAGTACTTTCAAGTACTGAGGTTACACACCCATTATCCCCATACAGAAACCTGCAAACCTTAGAAACCTCAGTGGCATGTCTCTCAACTCTTTAGTGGAAGACCCCTTCTTTCTGAGGATGAGTCTTCCCAGATGATGGGGTACATTTTGAGATCTCTCTTAAAATGAGAAGACTTGCTTATCTTGTTTCAATGAAATCTTATGTCTCCAGCAGTCAGCTGATGCACTATACTAGGAATCAAGTATCAGAAGGGTAGCCGTGTTAGTCTGGATCTGTAAAAGCAGCAGAGAATCCTGTGGCACCTTATAGACTAACAGACGTTTTGGAGCGTGAGCTTTCGTGGGTGAATACCCACTTCGTCAGACGCAGGTAATGGAAATTTCCAGGGGCAGGTATATATATGCTAGCAAGCAAGCTAGAGATAACGAGGTTAGTTCAATCGGGGAGGATGAGGCCCTGTTCTAGCAGTAGAGGTGTGAAAACCAAGGGAGGAGAAACTGGTTCTGTAATTGGCAAGCCATTCACAGTCTTTGTTTAGTCCAGAACTGTCAAATTTACAGATGATTGGGGTGGCCTGTACCAAGGGGCCGCACTCCGTCCACTATTGCTGTGGCACGTCCAGGTCTTCGGCGGCAATTCGGCAGCGGGTTCCTCAGTCCCTCTCAAAACAAAGGACCCGGTGCTGAATTGCCGCTGAAGAGTGGAGCAACATGATCGCACTGTTGCAGGTAGTTTATTTTTTTTTTGGCACTTGCGAGGGCATGGATTTATTAGAGTGATGAAAAAACCCTTTCAATCGCTTTAGCAAGTGTCCACACTACAAGTGCTACAGCAGCATTGCTGCAGCCTGCGTCTATGCATGAATATTAGAGCTGTAGGATGAGATTAGTTTGGAAAATTTGAAATTTCAAGCAGAACTTTTAACAGAAAAATTAGGAAAAATAGTCACCATTTTCAGTTAGCTCTATTCAGTCAAGAGCCAATGGCCCTATTTGGAAGAGCTGTGCAGGGAGGTGCTCCCTCTTGGATAAGACAGGAGTTAAGTCTCAGACATGTAAATACCACAGTGGTGAGCACACTGGAAATGCCTCAAGAGGACAATAGATATTAAAATAAAAACTATTCAGCATGCTCAGAATAGGCCTGTTTTGTTTACTCCCATCACAGATTATATGTGGAGAAGAAGAGAGAGGAAGGAGATTGTGTTATCCATTAACTTTATCCTGCCTCAGTGTGTGTGCGGGGGCAGGCGTGATGAACTAGAAGACCTCCTGAGGTCCTTTCCATGGTTCTATGACCTCTTACTAATCACTAGGGACCTTGTCTTAACCAGGGGCCATGCCTTAGAAGGAAATACTATTTACATGACAAAGTTTTGGAGGCACAGCCGAGACAGAGAAGGATGGAAAGCTTCACAGAACCGTCTCTGAAGGGCGACTCAGAATTATTGAAAAAGAATCAAAGTTATTGCATTTGACAGACACTACAGTGATTTTACCAATTAGAAATGACCCTCCCCAATAATAGCCTGACTTACTGTGCATACCTCCTGTGCTGTACATCACCTAATACTGGAATTTGGGTTCTTTGCATCCTTTGGTCGGAAACATGAGAGAGACCCACTCCAGAATACCCTGCAAATGAATGATTAGGGCAGTGGTGGGACAAGTGGCTTTGAGTCCTTGTTCTAGGGCAGGAATTTGAATCTGTCTCCCACGTCCTAGGGACCTGCCTCCACTTTAGTTTTACAAACTGAGCCTTAGTCCCCTTTTTTTTGGTTGTTCTGTGCTGCGTCGTACAATCGGTGAGCAGAAAGATGGAATGATTTTAATGAAGAAACCACTGTTATCCCTTTGGCCCTGGGCTTTCGCTTTCCAAAGACTAAATGCTTTTATAAAATTCAGTGGTGCAGATTTGCAATGCATTGTCACATTTGACTTATAACCTTAATTTCACAAGGTATTAATGATCTCCATACTAGTAATATATAAGCAAACAAATGTGGCATTTGTTAATTATTGCTAGAATTTAATAATTTACAAAGAGAGACTGAATTATTAGAACTTGATTATTTTTCCATGGCTCTTATGCCCGGATCCTGGGTTGAATAGCTCAATGATTAATCAGTTGTTATTTTTTTTAGTTTACAGCTTCTGCAAATGCCTTAAAGTGCATCAGAATAAAGCTTTGTTCCTGCCCCAAAGTGTCTGGAACATGACACCAAACATGATACAATGAGTTGACAAAGTAACAGGAATGGGTAGAGGGAGGAAAGATAGCTCCCAGCAAAGGCCAGTGCACAGCATGGTGCATTCCTTATTTTAGAGTTACCCCTTTGATGTTAATTGTTACTCCCTGCAATGGAGGCTGGTATTTTTTTTTTTATTCAGTCTTGTTTATTTACAAGGAATGTATGAAGTCCTGCTTCTGTGTTTTCATATAATACTAGCTTCATCCCTAAAACAACCTGCTGATGAATTTGCTATTATCTAATGTAAAGAACTACCTGCTGTGTATATGGGCCGCTATTCATGATTGATAGGTGAAGCTGGATCTGCTAAGCTGGTTCAGAAGGGTAGGTGGTGCTCTCATGGTTGTGGATCTCATCGTTATATGTGTATCTATTGGTACTCAATGCAATAGTAGTGTGCTGTGAGGCAGCCTGGTCTTGTGGATAAGGCACTGGAGTGGGACCTGAAAATAAGCTGTTGCTATTGACTTGTCTGACTTTCGGCAAATCACTTAAACTCTTTCTTCCTTATCTATTTAGATTTTAAACTCTCCAGGGCAGGGACTGTTTCTTACCGTGTGTTTGCACAGCACCTAGCGCAATGATGAGGCCCTGATGCTGGTCCAGCACTAATGAAATAAAAAGAGTAATAAGAGCATCTGTGCGGAATTGTGAGTGTTCTGTATTCGATTCTTACGGAAAACTGTGCAAAGAATAAAGACATGACATATGGACAGTTATTCTTCAACATATCTCTTTTTGAATTAGGTGTACAGTACACAAGTCAATAATTATGGATAAGACTAACGTTTTATGCATTTAGTAATTTCCATTTGAATGGGCTGTTGAGTGTTATTGTTGAATTTATCATCTGAGGAAAGCTTATAGCTGCCAAGCAAGAAGGTGAATGTGGGTTCACCAACATTATCCATTTCTATTTTTTCCAAGGAGACAGAAGACTGAGATTACTGATCCTCCACTCGCCTCCCCGACACACTTATGAACCTGTCAATAGGCAGTTGTGCACTGAGAAGAAAGAGGAGGAAATAAAATAGGAAAGGATACTTCAGGGATTCTATTCTGATTTAAGTGCACACACTTCATAATTAATAAATACATGAATAATAATATATAATAATACATAACTCTTCTAATAAGTAGCTCTCAAAGCACCGTAAAAAGGAGAAATAGATGGGGAAACTGAGGCACTGACAGGGGCTGTGACTTGCCCAAGGTCACCCAGCTACAGAACCAGAACCAGAACTCAAGTCTCATTGGTCTGCGTCTAGTGTGCTCACCGCTGTCGTATTTCATTTATAATAAAACTGGACAGCCATGTGGCCTGGTGGATAATTAACTGGATTAAGTGTTATTATTAATGTTACATGTTATCGTCCTTTGTTGAACTCTTCCTTGCACGGTATTTATAGATCTAGTAGGAACCCTGTGCGATAGTCTATTGTGGGAATGCTGAGAAAGTTAAAATAAAGAGAGCAAAGAGTCCTGTGGCACCTTATAGACTAACAGATGTATTGGAGCATGAGCTTTCGTGGGCGATGCATCCGACGAAGTGGGTATTCACCCATGAAAGCTCGTGCTCCAATACGTCTGTTAGTCTATAAGGTGCCACTGGACTCTTTGCTGCTTTTACAGATCCAGACTAACACGGCTACCCCTCTGAAAATAAAGAGAGAAGTTATTTCTGCCTCTGCCTTATAATAATGCTACTTTCGTCTTCTAATTCTGGGAGCCAGATACCAAGCTGGGATATTGTACATCAATATAATACCACTGACTTCCAGCTGAGGTTATGATCCAGTGCCTTTCAGACAAGGATATCTAGACACATTTCAGACAATTCTTAACAAATCCATCCTATAAGTTATTGACTGACAGGGGTACAGTAGCCACTATGAAATGAGCTAGTGATTTCAGTCCAGTTTCTTATTTTTGTACAGCACATCGTCATAACTGCCAACAATTGGTACCTTGTTGGATAATTCTATTAGAGGGGCAGAGAGTTCAGTGAGCATAGAGACTAAAAAACTGCCCTGTAACCTCTCGAATTTGACCCTCCAGGTCATGGGTGAAGCACAGCGCAGAATCTTTCCCTGATGCTGTCAGTGCTGTACAATATCTATTTTGTGCATAATAAGTGGACTTTAGCCTCCAGTGTTGTCAGTCTGACACTTTGCATGAACACTACAATTTAAAGAGGTTACAAGAGCGCCAGTGTCATGACCATTACAAACATCTTTAGTTGCAATGACGAGAGTATGCGCAGAAGTTCTCCTGAACATTACTCTCACAAATGTACAGAAAACAGCATGTTATCTCTCTCCATGTAAACAGCCACAGCGTATGGTATAAGCAAAATTCTTTGCAATGGTCTTATGTTGGGAGCTTCAGCTGTCATGCAAAAAAAGTGTTTCTACAAAGGGAATGGATTTTGAGGAAATAGCTAAATCTATTCTGAGGAGTTGTATTTGGTCACATACAATAACTTAGTCTGACAAGGAAATAGTTTTGATGTTGTACTGTTTGAGGCTTCTTGTGGCATGGAAATTCATTGTCAAAACCCTTAAACCATTCCAGTGACAAAAATTCTGTCTTTAGTTTATTGCGTATTAATAGGGTTTTCCAAGACCAGCATACTTCCGCAGAAGAGGAAGGTTTCGCCAGAGATATCAGTGTATGTGAATGACAGTGCACACATTGCCATTGGGTCTTCTTCTTTCTGTCTCTCAGGACAACGTGGGGGTTCATAAGCAGTGCAATTGTACATGTGTTGGTCCCAGGATATTAGAGAGACAAGGTATATCTTTTATTAGATCAACTTCTGTTGGTGAGGCATTCTGACTGGATGAGGAGTCTGGAAGCTCATAGAAGTTCAGAAGGGACCACCATGATCATCTAGCCTGACCTCCTGCACATTGCAGACCACAGAACCTCACCCATCCACTCCTGTAATAGGACCACAACCTCTTGCTCCAATACATCTGTTAGTCTATAAGGTGCCACAGGACTCTTTGCTGCTTTTACAGATCCAGACTAACACAGCTACCCCACCATTTACACCAGCTTAAAACTGCAAATGACCTGTGCCCCATACTGGAGAGGAAGATGGAAAAACCCCAAGGTCTCGCCAATTTGACCCAGGGAAAAGTTCCAACCCCAAATTTGATGATCAGTTAGACTCTGAGCATGTGGACAAGATCCACCAGCCAGACACTTGGGAAATAATTTTCTGTAATAACTCAGAGTCCTCCCCATATAGTGTCCCACCACCAACCATTGGAGATATTTGCTGCTAGCAGTCATAGATCAGCTACATGTCATTGCAGGCTGTCTCAACAACACCTTCCCTCCATAAATGTATCCAGCTCAATCTTGAAACAAGTTAGGTTTTTTGCCCCCCATTTTTCCCATTGGAAGGCTGTCCCAGAACATCACTCCTCTGCTGATTGGAAAACATGTTGATGGTCACTTTATATCCACTTGGTCTTGTGTCCACATTGGTGTTTAAATTAAATAACTCATCTCCTTCCCTGGTATTTATCCCTCTGATGTATTTAGAGAGAGCAATCAGATCTCCCCTCGGTATTCTTTTGGTTAGACTAAACAAGCCAAGCTCTTTAACTCTCCTCTCATAAAGTAGGTTTTCAATTCTTCAGACCATCCTAGTAGTCTTTCTCTGCACCTGTTCCAGTTTGAATGAACCTTTCTTAAGCATGGGAGACCAGAATCTGAGATCTCTGGAGGATGACCGTTCTGTTCTGTGGCACCTTTCAAGTTTCAAAATCTGTTTTTATTCTGCATTGCAACAAACAAAATCATTCTTATGTTTTTGTGAAACTGAATTGTGTTGAAACATCCATCCTGTTGTCAAAATGGACAGGCTTTTGATCTCTTTCTCTTTTTTTTTCTCTCTCTCCCTCTCTCTGACCCAAGTGCCCTAGACCTTAAAAAGGTTTCAGATGAAAATTTCATCAAAACTGATATATCTCTGAGAAGAGTTTTGGTTTTGATGAAACATCACATTATGATGAGATTTCATTTAGCCCAAACTGTGACGAACAGCTCTTCACTGAATTACAGTATCTGAGTATGGATTTTTCAAAGCTGTCTAAGGGAATGAGGCACCTAATTACCCTTAAAATGAATGGAAATTGTGATGTATTGAAACTGGGTTCAAATTACAATCTATCATTTTAATTTGTAAGCGATTTCCTGGTCCTCGTTGCAGGCTAGAGGGATTTGTAGGGAAGCATGTAATCAAAGTCAGTTTTGCAGAGAGCCAGCCAGGCATAAGATACGTGGGTTGAGTTGAACCTCTCTATTTTCGGGATCAGCCTGCATTCTCTGCCTGTATTTCAGGGTTCTTGTTTGTTATCATTGCAAATTCTAACAAATAAAGTAGTGTTAAATTGCAACCTTCCAGTAAAAGTATTTAATGTTTTTAATCTCACTTCTCTGTTTCGATGCAATGGCTATAACAGGAATTCGGTGTTTAAAATCCCTAAGTGGCTTTCACACTTCCACCCTGTTGAGGCTGATAGTTGCAAACAATTCCTATAGAATCGCATTCATTGAGACTTTATGCAAGATTAATGCACAGGGAACAGAGAGCTCACTGCAGAGGCTAAATCCAGACCCCAGTATAAAGTCAGTATGCAAGCTGGTAATATAACAACCCCTAATAGCCAATACTCTAACCTAAAGTCTGCAGACCCTCTTCCAAGGTAGAGACCTGATCTTGTACCCACTGACATCAACGGCAAAGCTTCACTAGTTCAGGATCATACACTGAGTTGGTATGGCTGGACCTCCAATTATTGATCTTATGATGTCTTGCTCCTTATCTAGTCCCATTGCAGACTTCCGTACTGACCCTGCGCAATGTCAGTACAGTGGTTCTGCAGTCTGTAGGAGTGTGGGGGGGCCACTATGCATAACCACTACTGATGGGACCCTGACTGCAAGTCTTAAATTGTGCTGAAGTCACAGTACTGGACAGCTGCATCACAGGATAATTTCACCTGTAGTGTTGCTATGCAATATGTTTCATTTTTAAGCCTATGTGAGCCATATGCTCTGTTTAGCTTTCTCAATTTTAGGGGAAGAGCTAATGCTGTTATTTAAAAGATATCATTTTTTTCTTACAACTTTCATACAGAACTGATACAAACCATGTATGGTAACTCCTGGAACTCACTGTTGCAGGATATTGACAAGGGAAAGGGTAAGATTTTAAAAAGCACTACACAGATATGTGAATGAGAATAGCTTATGAAATTATGTGAGCTAGCAAAAATATGAGGGCTCTTAATGTTATGCTTCAGAGCATAAACAGATTTCAGAGAAAATCAAAAGGAAATGTCTCCTGTGGAATAACATCAAATATGTCGAGGGGTTATGAAGCTTTACAACTTCTCCTGTAAAATCCAGATTGTGCTAAGTGCTGTATAAGTTTAGCGTAAGAGACAAGAATTATTTTGGTTGAAGTTCTGTGGTCTTTGTTATACAGGTTGGAGGTCAGGTTAGATCACAGTTATCCTTCCTGGCCTTGGAATCTATGAACCTATTAACAGTGCCCACTCTGCACAGTTTACAGTTCAGAGAGAAAGAGAGGAGTAGGGGAAAGGAATTATTTTTTCCCCATTTTACAGAAGGAGAACTGAGGCACCCAGGTTCACACAGGGAATCTGTGATAGAGTCCAGAACTAAATCTAGCAGGGCTGGCTTTATTAACTGCGGGGCCTGATTCATATACCCAGTGGCAATCTGGGACTGCGGTGGCACTTGAACAACAGGAGGTCCGCTCCGGGTTTTCTGCCAAAATACCGCCCAAGATGCCCGGAGCAGAGCCCCCGCAGCTGAAATACCGCCGGAGAGCACCGCCCCTGGGTGAGTAAAAAAAATAAATTAAAAAGGCATCTAAGGCGCGGTGACCGATTCCAGGGAATCGGTCAAATCAGCCTAAAGCTTGCCCTGAAATCCAGTTCTCCTAAATTCTAGCTCAGGGTTTTATGATGTTCAATACAGCGCAGACATAGTCTGTTGGCATGCAAAGCCACTCAGAGAGACTTGTAGGTGGATAGTTGTGCTGACAGAAAACAATTTCATTTGTACACAGTTGCACACTGAGCAATGCAAATAAACTTCAGGTTTTTCCTATTCATTCTGTTTCCCTATTTTCCCTGCTCAAGAAGAAATATTTGGTAGCAACTGTTTTTGACAAAATCCATCTTAAAGAGACTACTGTTTTAGAAAGTATGCAAAATTATTCCATAAAGAACATAACTTTATTGTCCGCTGTTGAAGGGGCTGCATTATAAGGAGCCTGTGTGAAAAATTGAACATGAAACATTATCAACAAAAAATATCTCAACAAGCAGAGATAAATGGTTTTGAGCCATAGTTTATGCTGAACTATTGACACTTATATATTTATGTGCAGCAGTCTTTAAAAAAGGTTCTATGAAAATAAATATTGGAAAAGTAATCACCTTGAGATTTGACACTTTGAAACTCGTGGTTAGAATTAGTATTCTGAAGTGTGAGGCTATAACGTGTGTGATTGAATAGCTGTTGTTATTGGAACAAACTGATTTATCACCTTCTGCAATGTGCAAAAGTAAAATAAAAGGCTGTATAATAAAATCTTATATAGCAAAAATATAATTTTATTGGATTCTTTGTATATAGTAGCACTTCGTAACCAAAAATGGAACATGAACATTAGTTTTGCAAATTAGATTTTAAATCATTTCATGCAGGTCAATCAAAAAAGCCAATCTGGACAACAACCAAGTGTGGTAA
This sequence comes from Chelonoidis abingdonii, assembly GCF_003597395.2. Taxonomy (NCBI): domain Eukaryota; kingdom Metazoa; phylum Chordata; order Testudines; family Testudinidae; genus Chelonoidis; species Chelonoidis abingdonii. Next base: position 135,391,238 of record NC_133773.1, on the reverse strand, counting down.
TGTGATTCTCAGTGTATATGACATGTTATGAAGTGTCAAAACATTGGACATTATTGCACATATTGTTAATTATTACGGACTCACATTTATTCACCTCAGATTGGCTGTCATTTATGGAAATTGCAGAATACAAAACCATAGATAGACTAATGGCTGATCTACATGGGGACATCCAGGAAAATTAATCCAAATTAACTAAAGGTGTTCATTTGAAACGGATTAGGTAAACTGCATTAAACTCCCGCGTAAACACTCTCATTCAGAATTAAAGTGGTCTCAAATTGGTTTTGTGTAATTCACATTGGAAGTGAATTCAACTAAACTGAATTAAGGCCACTTTAATTCAGAATAAGTGTCCACACAGGGATTTAATAGTTAAACTAATCCACTTCAAATTCACACCTTTTAGTTAATGTTAATTAACTTTTCTGAGCATCCCTGTGTAAACAAGCCCTAACTGAATCCTGAAAAATTGATGCTCAGTCATGAGGGCTAGATTGGGATGTTTTGAGTACCTTTTCAAATGAACAGAAAACAAATTCTGGATTAAAATGGAAGGCTGAATTCACCACTAGCAAGTGAAACTGCATGGACTTCAGTGAAGTAAAACCTGCTTATGCCATATTCAGCCCAAAGAATTAAAGCCAAACAGTGCCCAGACCCACCAAAACTTTTTTCCTGAATGCCACTGTGACGATGTGGTTCTGGCGGGACCCAACTGAAAGTGCCAAATCAGGACCAATTGCTTAAACAGGGCAGTCACAGCCCAAGGCTGGGGTTTTTCCACCTTTAAGGCAAACCAAACCAGCCAGACAAAAGACTTCAGTTTTACCCCACTGGCTAACTGCAAGTCACACAAGCAATTTCCTTAGACACTCCAGTCTCCCAGTATCACCACCAGTCCGCATACTCTGGACTGAATGGTTTAACAAACCAACAACCCTAGTAAACAGAAAAAGGTTCTCCGGATCCTCGAAAGGACCAAGCCCCAGACTCCAGGTCAATATACCCTCAGATCTTTCCACAAATCACGTTGTTGCAATCCTTTGAATCTTAAAATCACAAGGTTTTTCATAAAAGAAAAAAGATAGAGATGAGAGCAAGATTGGTTAAACTGAAATCAATTACATCATAATGGCAAAAGTCTAAGTTCAGGCTTTAGCATGATGAAGTAAACTGCAGTTCAATATCTCTGGAGTACATCCCCGCTGGATGGGTCATTCAGCTGCCTTGTGTAGAGCTTCACTTTGTAGCAAAGTCCTCCAGAGGTAAGAAGCAGGACTGAAGACAAATGGAGATGAGGCCTTTGCCTTAATAGACTTTCCAGTGTAGAGCAACTCCTTTGTTTCCTACTGTGGAATTTACAGCAATAAATGGAGTTTGCAGTCACATGGCCAGTTTCTGCTCACTTCATGAGTCCACAGGCGTATCCGCCTTCTCTCGATGGTCAATTGTGTAGTTGATGGTCTTAGTGGCCATCAAGCGGCTAAGCAAGTGACACCCAACTTGTCTGGGGTCACCAAACTGCAGCACCAATTTAAATACAGACAAATACACAGCCAATATTCATAACTTCAACTATGAAAATGAATACAGACATACAGACAGCAAATCAATCAACCATAACCCGTAACCTGGTCTTAGACACCTTAGATGACCCCCTTTACATAGGATTTGGTGCCACAACAGAACCTTGGTTGCAACCCATGTTCTATATGGTCCCAGTTTATATCAATTATGTCACAGCCACCAAGGCAGTAATTTCCTTCTATGTAATCTCTGCACCTCCACACCAACATAATCTTCTCCACAGGCTCCTTCCTGGACAGAAACTTGTTTATTTCCCACATTCATATTAACACAGTTTTCATCACCACTATGGAACAGTATGTGACTGTCAGACATTGCAGCTAGGTTCAGGTCTGTGCAGGACTGGTGGGGAAGCAGCAGAGACTGGGCAGAGAGCCAGGGCCCCTTGAGACTCACCGCTAAGCCTGGCCTGGAAAACTACAAGCTCCCATTTGTCTCTTGCAGAGACTGGATTGGAAAAAACACCCATGCACTAGGCTGCATTACCCATAACCCACCAATGGACTGAGCTCCTCAAGGGCCCAAGGAGGGACCACTATTGGTTTTACATTCAATTGAAACTGTTTAAGGCACTGTAGTGAGGATCTTTTCAACCGTCTCCTTTCTGCTAGCTCTAGAAAAATGCCCCTTCGTTTAGAAATGTGTCCAAGTTGTTACTGGGACCCCCCAGGGCTATCACCTACAAGGCCTAGTTGCTGAAGCACCTTCAGCACTTTACATTGTGCCAGGTAAACCTGGCAGCTACTAGCATCCTAGAGCTTTGGTGTATCAAGGCACCTGCAGCTGTGAAAATTACATCTCCTTTATTATTGGTAAGAGGCTAAGACAAAGGTGTTGTATGCTGGAAAAAATAATAAAGCTTGATTCTCTACACAGCTATGAGCCCTTTATGGTACACAGGTGGTGCAAAGGGAACAACAGGGAATATCCTTTTTGGAAGGGAGTTTCCTGCTCTTACAAATGTGCCACTGCTCGGTCCTGCATAGACCTGGGTCCATAATGTGTTTTTCCATTTGCTGGTAGTTACACACACACACACACACACACACACACACACACACACACACACACAATGAAAAAAATATGTTTCAGATGAGACCCAAAAACAATTTTGGGGGGCAATTTGAAGAGTCAAAAATGTATTTCAGGTCAACAAAATGTTTCATTTTGATTTCAAGCATTTTTAAAATATTTAAAATTAAAAAATAAATTAAAGGAAATTTCAAATTAGAAATTCCTTTTGAATCAAAAGATTTCAATATTTCATTTTTAAAAAGTCAAAACTTTTAGGCTTTTTTCATAATTTGTAAAGTCCCCCCCCCCAACTGAAATATTTCTGCAAAATTGACATAAATTTGTGAAATGTTTCGGTATCTCTAAATCTGCATTTTGTGCTGAAAAAATGTTTTGGCTGAAAAATTTCTCCCAACTCTAACGTACACATACACACACACACTTTGACATAAACCCTCACTGGCATAGGGTCTAGTGAGGACTATTAGTGCAATTTAGAGCAGTCTGCCAACTACTCTGTCATGCTCAGTTCTCAGTAACTAGTTTCCTAATGCCTCCCATCCACTCCTGTGCCAAGTGGAGTCCTAGCCAAGGAGAGAACTTATCCCACTGTTCATTTAAGGTCCAGTTCCATGGTCTTTACTCAGTCAATTTCCCTCTGAGTGCAAGAGCAGTTTTGCCCAAGTAAGGATAGTAGAAGGTGTCAGTTTTCCTGATCACCAATGGCTTGACACTTAGAGCAAACCTCCTTGTCATTCCATTCAGTTAGACCAACGCATGCAAAAAAAAAAGAGTTTTATTTTGTTCACATATTTTGCTTCAGTTGTTAGCACTTCAAGTTTTTTTACTGAGCTTCCACTAAAATACTATTGATTCCAATGGAATGGCTAAAGTGGGCTACTATCAGTTTGTTATCGTCTGCCATAGTCAGACTGGCCTTAGATAATCACAGGGTTTTACATCGGCAATTTCAAGTAATGGGCAAAACACACTTGACAATATAATTAAAAAATGTTAAAGGCATAAACTCACTTTTCTTTTACCTTTGTGAATAAAACAACTTAGATATCTGCACTCTCAGCTTCTCAAATCAATTATCAGCACCACAACTTTTGACAAAGTTCTACATTTAAGAGGACTCTATTTCCAGAAAATATGGCTCTTTCACTACTCAGAGGTCACTCACTGGTTCATGAAATTCCTTTGCTGTTAGTAGGATTATATATAGTTCTATAAAGTATAATTATCATATATATCAGTCTCTTTTCACTTCAGTTTGAATGTCACGTAGTCATGGCTCTTCTCTAGGAGAAAGAACAGGAATACTTGTGGCATCTTAGAGACTAGCAAATTTATTTGAGCATAAGTTTTTGTGGGCTATAGCCCACTTCATCGGGTTCATGCAGTGGAAAATACAATAGGATGACATATATATACACAGAGAAACAATGGGTGTTACCATACAGACTCTAAGGAGAGTGATCAGTTAAGGTGAGCTGTTATCAGCGGGAAAGAAAACTAACTGTTTGTAGTGGTAATGAAAATGGCCCATTTCCAGCAATTGACAAGGAGATGTAAGGAACTTGGAGGGAGGAATAAGCATGGGGAAATAGTTTTACTTTGTGTCATGGCCCATCCACTCTCAGTCTTTATTCAAGCCCAGGAAAGCTTATGCTCAAATAAACTTGTTAGGCTTTGTCTACACTTACAGTTTTGCAGCGCTGGCAGTTACAGCTGTGGTCGTACAGCTGTGTACGGCCAGCGCTGCAGTGTGTCCACA
>NC_133773.1:135300176-135384362 GCF_003597395.2 Chelonoidis abingdonii | reverse complement strand
TGTACAGCCAGCGCTGCAAACAGGGAGTTGCAGCGCTGGCTGAGCTTTTAAGTGTAGACACCTGCTAAGTTGCAGCGCTGTAACCCCCTTGCCAGCGCTGCAACTTGAAAGTGTAGCCAAGCCCTTAGTCTCTAAGGTGCCACAAATATTTCTGTTCTTTTTGCGGATACAGACTGACATGGCTGCTACTCTGAAACCTTTCTCTAGAAGAAGATTATCTTGTGAGAACAATAATGTGGAAGGGGGCCAAGAAATGAACTTGGACAATAAAATATTTTTCCATAGTGACCTTTTGGTGTGGTCTTGCATCACTGTCAAACAATGGTCTGCACCAGGAGTAGGCAACCTATGGCATGCGTGCCAAAGGCGGCACGCGAGCTGATTTTCAGTGACACTCACACTTTCTGGGTCCTGGCCACCAGTCTGGGGGCCTTTGCATTTTAATTAATTTTAAATGAAGTTTCTTAAGCATTTTAAAAACCTTATTTACTTTACATACAACAATACACCTCTACCTCGATATAATGTGATCCAATATAACATGATTTTGGATATAACGCGGTAAAGCAGCATTACGGGGGGGCGGGGCTGAGCGCTCTGGCAGATCAAAGCAAGTTCAATATAATGCGGTTTCACCTATAACGCGGTGAGATTTTTTTGGCTCCTGAGGACAGCGTTATATCGGGGTACAGGTGTACTTCAGTTATAAATTATAGACTTATAGAAAGAGACCTTCTAAAAACATTAACATGTATGACTGGCACACGAAATCTTAAATTAGAGTGAATAAACGAAGACTTGGCATATCACTTCCAAAAGGTTGCCGACCCCTGGTCTACAGTGATTAATAAGCCTTTTTGTAGCATTAGTTTTAACTGGCTATCAGGACTGGCGCTAGAGTTTTTCGCGCCCTAGGCACACAGCTATTTCATTGCCCCGTGCTCCACTCCCGTGGCTCCGGTGGACCTGCCGCAGCCATTTCTGCGGAGGGTCCGTTGGTCCATGGCTCTGGTGGAGCTGCCACAGCTGTGCCTGTGGGAGGTCCACCGGAGCCACGTGGGCGCAGTGGACCATCTGCAGGCATGCCTGTGGCAGGTCCACCGGAGCTGCCTGCCGCCCTGCCCTGCAAAATGCTGCCCCCTGAAAATCCTGGCGCCCTAGGCTATTGCCAAGTTCGCCTCAATAGAAGTTCTGACCCTGCTGGCTATCCTGTAAACAAGCTGTCTTGCGTTACAACCAGAAAAGGGAGGAAGAGCCCCTGGAGATGTCCTTCACATTGCACTAGAGAGAAGCTATAGTGTGACTTTCTTCAGCACAGACTTCCTATGCGTTCACTCAGGTGAGTCCTGACTCCTCTTTACCAAGAAGGACATTACAATGGTGACAAGGCCACAGGTCCCAAACACACAGACCACATCAAGTGACAGAGGGATAGATTCGTGCATATTTATTCACATTCTCACACCTTACTTTACAAGAAATTCTACTTATTTCTATAGGACTAGTCATGGAGGAAGATGCTACTCAATATGAGTAAGGATTGCAGAATCTGGCTGTTAGAAAACAACACCAGACCTTGCTCCTGTCCTTTATGAGCTTTAGCTCTTCGCTTTCGTCTCTCTGGTCCAGGTCCTCCTCTCCTCTGTGGCTGCTTTGCATGATTCCAATGGCACAATTTAGCCATAGTAGTAATTTATCCAGCTGTTAGAGAATTCTCCCACCAAGGGGAAATCTAGAGGGGGGCAGGTTTCAACTTCTGTATCTCCTCCTAGTCTTCAGCACAGAGACCATAACCATGGCATGGGAACAAAGTCAAAGTGTCACTATAACCAGTTATTAGAATGGACACTTGGGACTGTGGGTAGCTGAGTATAAATTAAAGAAGCCTCACTGGGAATGAACTTGCCCAGTCCTTTGACTGTCCCAAGATAATAACCCCAACATAAAGTCACTTCACCGTTCAACCCATAACCTTGAGTTTCACTGAACACAGCTCAAATATGGTACAAAATTAGCTCCTTGGTTTCTTTATTAGCTTTTTTTTCCTCTACTTAAGATCCCATTTCCCTGTTGGTATTATTTCAACTCAGATTTTGTAGTTCTTCCTGTTCACAGGAAGACAAATAAACTGGGAAGCATTTAGAAATCTCAAATGAAGACTAAGTGACCTTTTGGTTAAGGATGAAAAAATGATGGTCTATTCCTTGGTAATATCTTTCCCAGTCGAACCATCATCTGCAGTGTATAAGCCAGTACACTTTTTCTAAGTGAACAACTTAAGTGTTACATTCGCCTCTTACTGAACAAAATCTTGCATAGAGTCCCAGCTTTCACTAATTCCAGGTGTTTTACAATTTCATATATTGATGGGTGCAGGGAAGCAATTACCAAGGAGAATACACAGAATTTTGCTGCAATCACAACAACATTGAAGTTTAATAGGGGACACCACTCAATGTGGTGGCAGTGCTACACAGGGAGTATTCCACAGATAAGATCCAGAATACTATCTAGGAGAAACCCATATGAGCTATGACTTCTGAGGCCAGACTGACTATGAAACACAGTGTTTATTTCTGGAGGAAATGCCATATGGTGATTTATTGTGGATATGTTTCAATTTCCCCATGCACAACAAACTACAAGGATTCTATCATATATCTGCAACCATGTAGTACTTCACAGCTGTCACTACTTTGTCACTATCTAGGATCCAGTCGTCAAGGTACTATGGCATCCATTTGGAGTCTTGTTATGAAAAGCGATCTTGGCAAATTAAAGGGAACTTTATCTACACCCCGCACATCCTTTTTTTATTCCTGCCTTTGCTCTTCATCCCTCCTCTACAAGTGTTTAATGGGTAGATCATGGAAATAGGATGGAAAAGATATCTATGATCATCTCTAGTTCAACCCTTGTCTGTGCAGATTTGTCCTTTAAGGGTGATTCTCAAGATATTCGCCCCATCTAATTATAAAAAACCTCAGGCATTAAGGTTACCACCAATTCTCTTGGGAGAATAGATCCTCACCATTATATAATGTTGCCTGGTGTTGAACTGAAATTTTCCTTTTTTCCATTTCATCCCATTACTCTTAGCTTTCCACAGCTTGTGCCACCTTAAACAGTCCTTCAGTTCCTCTTGCTGCCCACTTTAAATTAATTTTCAAGTTTATCTTTGTAGGTATAGCTGGTGATGGATGGTACTTAATTTTTGCAAAATAACTAGTAGACTATTTCATTTCATGTTTTGGTTAAAATTCAAAATTGAAAAAAAATATTATTTGGAAAAATTCAATTAGCTGTAGTTGCAAGAACCGTAGTATTGCTGTCCTGTTTCCCTTTTATAATCTAAAGTAGTTACAAATTGCAGTGCTATAGAATCCCCATGTTTTATTTTTTACAGTTATAAATAGTAACTCTTGTATCATTCCACTGAAATTAAGGTAGCAACACTTTGATTTCCTCATAGCAGACATACAGATGTCAATTTCACATATTGTTTAAAATATACTGTAGTCCACTTCCTTTTCAATGCACTGCATTTCACTGTCTGTTCCTTGTCCCTTATCCTTTGTGGATCTAATGGGCTTACTTATAAAACACATCCTGCTGGATCAAAAAAAACCCTTTCCTTCTTCAAGAAAGTACTTTTCTTTACAACTGCAAACAATATACCATTTACTACCTCTGAGACTCGTGCATACACACATCAATATATAATAGAAGCACTCGTGTTTTTTTTCCAGCACGCTATGTCTCAAAGGGACAGCTAAATTATTCAAATTGTGTTTTCCTTACCCATTATAGCTTTATTGCTTCTCTGGGAAAAGCAGCAAAATCCTGCCTATTGCTTTCTGGAATAAAGCTGTGTGCTGACTCTGATGTCTATATGTGTGTGTGACCAGATCAGTCTTTCTCAACGCTTTCCTGATTCCATTTTCATAACTGTTGTATTCCAGTGCAGCTACATTGATTTCAATTGTGACTGGTCTTGAATTACAACTGAGCAAATGAGAGGAGAATCTGGTTTAAAGTAGTTACTTCACAACCACTAAAATAACTAGTCTGAGCCATAAACTGGTCATAATTTCATCAAATGATAAGGAATAGCTTACATTTATATAAAGCCTTTCAATAGAAAGATCTAGGGCTAGACATAAATAGAGGACTTTCTTCACCAGTGAAGTGCTGAATTTCTGGATTCAAAATGAAATATGGCATCTGTTTAATATCACACACAAACACTACAGAATGATTTAAGAATGGAGGTGAAGAGAATACAATCTACAATTTAAGCTATTGGGGAAATTCAGATAGGCAGAGTATGACTTCCCAAACAGGAATTTGACCATGAACCTGAGGTTAACACCCTCCCCACATTATGAGGGGTACCATGGCATCGTATTGGTTGCAAGGACTCATGAACATGGTTCTAAATTAACCTTCAGTATAGAGCACTGTAACATGTTACCAGAATAGTAGTCAGGACTGGCTCAGGGAGAGGAAAGCCACCTTTTAAAGAAGTTGTTTCCATGGTTTGTCATTGTTTGTCCTTGAACTTCTCACAGATCGGTCTGTATCCATCTATTGACTTAAAACTAGATTGTAAGTTCTTTGGGGCAGGGACTGTCTTTTTGTTCTGTATTTCTACAGTGCCTAGCACACTGTGGTCAACAACTTCATGAAGGATTTTTGGGCTTGTTTTTACCCACAGGTCTCCTATCAAGGTATTGGCCAGGCCCAGCTTGAATTAATTTGTGAATAGAGGTGGTTGTTTTTTTGTTTGTTTTTTTCCAAATTTTAATGAAATTTCCAAAAACAAAATTTTACATTTTGGGAAAAAAAGGGAAAAAATGCTCAATTTCCACTTTCCCCTGCCTCCCCCCACCTTTTATTTTATTTTATTTTATTTTATTTTTTGACTAGCTCTGTCTGTGAGATCCTATGAGTTCATAGTCTCAGATGGTACAAAAATGCCTGTCTGGAATTGTCCTCTCAGTCATGTACATCATTTTGTTTTTTTCCCAAATTTAACATGGAAGAACCGCAGTCAAATATATTTTTCTATTTCAATGTGGCTATGTAATTATTCCTTTGTCATTTATTAGTGCAAATGGTACCTTTTTCATGATTTAATGCTTGATATAGTACTTTTTGAAGTACTATATTTAGCACTAAATCATGAAAAAGGTACAATTTGCAAGCTGCTATCATAAATTATCTGCTATTTTTATGAATGTTTTGTGTAATATATTGTTAGTTATTGTATCTTACACACTTCAAATATTAAATATTGCTTTTCACAAGAAAAACAGGATCACACAATGTTGGTTTCAATTATGGTCTCACAGTAGGTTCTTGAGAAGACCGATATGATTCTAAAAATGTAATACAGCATGATAGGCAGAGAATGAGATAGAACGCGGAAGTGTTAAAGCTCCACTAAAAAGAAGGGAAATAATCAGGCTACTGCTTATGAAACAGGAAGGCGGAGCCAGACAAGGGCCAGTGAAAAGTGAATGAGCATTACACAGCCCTTCAGAACTGAAGCAAAATGATATAACAGAGATATACAGAAAGACAACCCTTGCAACCTCACTGACCATACTTTACCACAACATTATTCCGATTTGACACTGATATAATTCCATAATACTGATATAATACTCATGGTGTGGTGAATCAGTCCCATTGATGTCAATGGGATTTCACAGGATGTACATCAGGTCAGGATTTGGGCCTAGAAGTCATGTGATGAGACAAGGAGAAAATAAATTGATGAAGATGATATAGCATAAGAGAGGTAGAAGTCTGCCAGACCTGGGGGATTGTGGGCCAAGCTCTCTGCTAGTAGAAATGGGCCCAACTCCCTTGATTTTAATCGAGTTTTTCCTATTTGCATGGACAGAGAATTTGGCCTGCAGTGTCGTCTCCCACTGTTTGATAGATATAGAATATTGGATGACAATTAGCTGGTTAAAACTCAGTCCTCGTAAGGTGGTTGTGATGTTGGTGGCAGTTAGGACAGAGATAGTTCCTGCTCTCCTATTATTGAGAGGGTTTATCCACTCTTTTTTCATTAAGTCTGCAGTTCAAGGATGCTTGTGGGTCCATAGTCACCCTAGATATTCAGAAAAAAAGCTACCTTTTTCATGATAAAGGTATTTACAAAACTCTTCCTTTCAGTCCAGATCTCACCACCATAGTCCATGCCTTTGTGACTTTTCAATTGAATTTCTACTGTACGGCCCTACAACTCCAAACATTCAGAAGTGCCCGTTGGTGCAGAATGTCTTCTTGGTGACAGTAGTCACAAGACATGTTATGTCATTTCTCCATGAATTACACTAGCTTCCTAGTTGCTTCCTGATGTAATTCAAGGTGTTGACTTTGGCCTAAAAGCCCCTTGTTGTTTGGTTCCTGGCTACCTGAGATACTGCCTCTCCCCTTGAATGCCAACAAATATGGCACTGAAGGGTGATCTGACAACTGAAGTTTACCATCTCCCAATTTAGATGACTGGAGGCTGTGGCTGGGAATTCTTAATGGTAAGTCCAGACTCTGGAATTTTCTTTTTTTGCTAGCCCAACAGAACCCAAGTTTGTTGATCTTCAGGTCCCAACGTGACATATTGGAAGTGGGCTGGGTGGACAGCTGAATAATCTAGTTTTCAGAGGGCAGCTCTTTATTTTTTTGACTTGCACTTAGAGTCATATTTTCAGGATGCATCCTGCTCTACCAAGCTCCCATTTCATAAACAAAGCTCACGTGGACCCCTATCATTGTTCTTTTAGGATTATTCACTAATCATTTCCTCTTGTGACCATAGTGTGCAAGGCACTGTCCAATAAGAAAAGAAGGCCTGGTTCCTGCCCAGAATTCCACTGAAGTCAAAGGAAATGTTGCATGAAGCGGGCTGTAACTCACTCTGAAAGTTAAAGAGCACTTGTATGTAAAAAAAAAAAAATCTTACTGATGTTTCAGATTAACAGTTAATGATCATCAACTTCTTGGCTGGCAATTACTGTGGTTTTTTTAAAGCCCCTTCTTTATCATGGAATCTGAGGCGTGCCTGGACTGTTCTGTGCTACTGATATTATTTTACCAAGCAATCAGTTTGCTTGGTGCATTTCAAAATGCAAACATCAACATTTTAAATTGGAATACTGTCGTGTAACAGCTGTGCATTTATATGTTTCTTCTTTTTTATATCACTTAGAAACTGCCTGTGAACATAGTGGAAAGGTATCTGTGCCCTGAGATTACTAAATATGAAAAGTGCATGCATCCAGCCTCTGTTAATGTTTAATTATTCTTATTATTTATTTTGGAATAGCTCCTGGAGGATCCTAATGAGATACAAGTTCCATTGTCTTGAGTATTGCACAAACTTAGCAAAAGACAGTCCTTGCCTCAAAAAGCCTACAACATGTATGGACAGAAGGTGAGAGAAAGGAGGTGTTGCTTTACACAAAGAGAACTAGGGCACAGAAAGGTTTAGTGACTTGCCAAAACTGATACTGGAAGTCTGTGGAAATGGTGGGACATGAACACAGATCTTCTGAAACCAAGGCCCAGGCCTGAATTGTAAGACCATGATTCCTTTTCCAGCATGCTTTCCTTCCTTCAAATTTTGCTTTTTGGAGACTCGTTCTTCAGCTGAGACCAGATGTCCCAATAGTTGCATTCCCCTTGAATTCAGAGGATAAGAATCAAAGCAGCTACAAAATATTGCCTTCTTTCAACTTAAGGTAAATACTTAAAAGAAAACTCCCAAGAATAAGTATGCTGGGATAAGAACAACACTGCATCTTCCATAAAATGTTTTCCTTACATCAAAGACACTTGATTATTACAGAGAATTATATCTTCTGAAAGAAGTATGCAAATTGGTACTCAGTGGATTCGACAGTAGGCACAGTGCCTTTCAAGGTGGAATGTTAACAAAGAACCTCCAACTGAATACAGTTCTGTATATTATATGTATTATATATATCACAAAATATCAAATGCTATGTAAAGGGAAATGCAATTATTTTCTGCACAATTTTCTAAAAAAGCGGATCAAATTTAGCATCTGAAGTTGCTGTGAGCAGACGTATGCTGCATCTGTGTTTTGTTTGGCATCAACAGAAGAATGAATTACTGCCTGGCATCATATCTCCAAATGTTAGTGGTAGCAGTTTACAGCTTTAAAACTTTGCTCCGAAAGAAAATTCAAATTACTCAGGTCAAAGTATTGCTTTTCTAATTCACTATATTTTCCTTCCCTGATAATCCTTTTGCTTTTGTGGATTCTTTGATGTTCCATTAGCTGCCCAGAAAACAAAGCAACTTGATTTGATGCAAAGCAAGCACAAGGAAGATTTGATTATGAATGTATTGAGCTAAAAATATGAACAGGGGCATTGGTGTGTTCAACGTTAGTGTTTTAAAAGAGACCCAAACATTGTTTGCTGCAATATGACTTCTCTGTTACATTATATATGATTCATGAACGTTTTCTAGTTTCCAGCTTTGTTGTTGAAGGGCATGTAAAGCCATATGAGCCACACATGTCTTTTAATGTGTGTATAAAAGCATATGGCTCTAGGGCAGTGGTCTCCAAACTTTTTTGATCACACACCCCTATCAGTGAAAAAAAATTGAGCATGCACCCCCTGCCATGCCGCAGTGCTGGCTCTACCATTTTTTCTGCCCCAAGCAAAAAACTCCTGCCCGCACTGCTGAAGGAAAAAATAAAAGCCGCCCCAGCTGCCAAAGCAGCACTGCTCTGGTGGCGCTCCTCCTGCCGCGTACCCCGAATGATCACACTTTGGAGACCACTGCTCTAGGGTGTGCCAAGCAAAGAAGGCCAAGTTGATCTGAGAAATAATGATCAGCTGAATTTTCATCAGTTGTTTTATTCCCCCTGTCTACCCCATCTGAATAAAGGAATTTTCAGGTCAGATCCTGAGTTGATTTGCATTTTCAGTTTCTTAGTTTCTTGATTATTAAAATGTTAAATGGTTTAGAGTCAGTTAAACTCCATCTCTTTGTGATTAGTTAAGCTGCCTGCTGGGTTGGGAGAGATACTCCCCTAGCAGATGGATTTGTTGAGGCTGCTCTACTGAGATTTCTGAAAGATGCTTTGTAGATGAGATTAGGAAAAAGGTACATGAAAGAGAAAGATGTATGAGGAAATAGAAAAGGGGTGGCATGTCAAAGGCCAGTCGAATACAAAGTAACATTAAGCTAAATACAGTTATGCGTGATTAATATTAGAGAGAGGAAAACATGCACTAGTACAAAGAGACTGTTATTATAAGACCATTAAGTAGTGTCCTATAAGAAGTTATTTTGGTGGGATCATCCCAGTTTTCAGTGAACAACTGTTTTGTATCACAAAGGCTACCATGTACATACCATATCACACATAGCCAGAGCTACATGGTACCTTTGTTGGCTGTAGAAAGGTCAGGGAATGAATGCGCATGGAGAGTTCACTCATTTTTTTGCCGATAGAAAGGGTTTCTGGGATAGTGTTACTTTGGATTTGAGGGGTGTGTGTACCCCAGTGTGATGGGGTGCTGGCCCTTCACTGGCCCTCAGAGGATTAAAACCAGCCTAGGGAGACTTAACAGCACACAGCCAAAGAAGTGGCTGAAGGGGAAACAGCCAATTAGAGCGGCAGCTGCAGACAAATAGGGCGGTGGATGGACCAGCCAATCAGGACCTAGCTGGCCCATATAAAAGGAAGCTGCAGATCAGCATGAGGGAGTCTGCTGCAGGGTGCCTTAGGGAGAAGACTGGCTTCCTAGAGGAGAACAGATAGGCCAGCACCTGGGAAGGACAGGTGCTAGAAGGGACCAGGGGAGCTAGGGAGAACTCCTGACAGGCTGCCAGGACTTGCAGGCTCAAGGCCCTGGGAAGAAGGCAAAGGAGCTGGAACCAGAGGCAGGAGCAGATGGACTGAGGCTGTGGGAAAGTGGCCCAGGGACAATGAGCTGGGAGGAAGAGGCAACAAGAAGCTGCTGTTTGCAGGCGCCCTGGGCTGTGGCTCAGAGTAGTGGGTGGGCCACCCTCCCTTCTCTCTTCCCTTCCCCCCACCCCACACTAGCTGCTGAAGGAGCAGCCCAGCTGTGGACTGGCAAACTGCTGTGAGGAGTGGCTAAACTCTTGTTGGAGAAGTCCCTCGGAAGTAGGGGAAGCCAGATGGTGACACAGCTGTAGGGTTGTGCCACAAAACAGACGCTAAAAGGAAGGAGCCATAACAGATCTGTGGTTGGAGGCGAGGATGGGAGAGCCATCACCACCCGAGGATGCACCTGCTGGGGCTGAGATAATTTCCGAAACACCCGCAGAAGGTGCTAGTGTGGTAAGTTGCCCTGTGACATGAAGAATGTGATCAACCATATTATGTGTATTCAGCTACCATGAATTACCATAATATAATAGAGCACCAAATAGTTAAGCGTTAATTGGGAAACAGGCTTTTAGATACAAAGTCAAAGTCTAGCTGGCAGTTTCTGCTAATCACAATGGGAGGAGAGGACAGACAAGTAAATGAATGAGACTGAAAGTCTTGGAGGTTGGAAAATCTTGAGTCTGGATGCCTCTGATATTAGAAGTTTATTGAAAGTTAGGAAAAGTCAAGATTTAGTAAGGGTCACTATGACCTATGTGTTTTATAGACATTAGTTATAAAAGATTAGCTAATAGAGTGTACTTTGGAGCAGTCCTCTGAAGCCATCTTAAGAGTCATTTTTCCTGATACTTTTTCTCCCCAGTGGGTGAGCAACTGGCTCCTGTAAATCTGCTGTTAATTACTCATTGCCATTTCAGATGTTAGGTAAATATCTGGGATGTTCTAAACCTATTGCTTATGCCTGTGTGTACTTAAATCTAATAAACTGCATTGTTAGACAAGTGCACGCTGATCTGCAGGAATCTTTTGTCAGACGGAATTGCTAGGTTCCCACTGATTTATTCCTAACACCGCCTAGAGTGAAACAGTTACATTGCCCATGTGTGGGTTCTGAAAACCCTGGGTAACAGTAGGATTGAGGCTGATGGGACACTGCAGGAAGGTTGAACTGCAGCTGCATAGGATGACCCTGTTCAGTGAGTCAAAAAAGGAATTTATTCAGTCTGATACCTTGCGTGAGCACAACATTCATACTAAATTAATGAAAGAGACAGCATAGTCTGTCTTTATAACAGCCTCTTTTGTGTGTCTCTTTCCATATCTTTACATATTTGCTAACATCTCATATAGCCCCAAATAGCAGTGTGCTTTCCTTGGCTTCTTCACATCCATAACTTCTTTTCTAGTATTTTTCTACTGAAAAAAAGTAGAGATGGAATAGTTACAGAAGAGTAACTTACCATGATTTATTCGGTCATACTACTCATTATTTCTGAGTATCCAGACAGCTGCTTGATATGTGTAAAAATATTAATGAATCCACAGAATTTCACATATTTCAGCATGAAAGTGCCTTCATTTTTTTCTAAAAGAAAGTGCTTTTATGTCTTGTTCATTATTTTCTGTTTGCTATTCATTAGTTACTGGCGTTAAACATTTCCGTCATCCAATCAAGCCACAGTAACAGTGCTATGAGGCATAGGTCACCAACCACACAAAATGAAGAAAGAAAGCAAATAGGGCTTCATCCTTTGTCCATTGGAAAAAGGGATTCGTATTGACTTCAATGGATGCTGGACTACACTCATAGTAGTCTAAGCCAACAGTTTGAAAACAACCCATAGTCTAGAAATTATTCATCCAGCTTTTTTGGCAAACACCTAGAAATAAAGAATATACTGTATGGGTAGGAAATTAAAATTAATTGTGAACATTTGCTAACCAGCCAAGGGAGGAGGGGGAATTTGCAATGGAGAATATTCATAATGAATAACTGAAATGGCTTTACCCATGAAAGCATCTCTTCCAGCTCCCTGTCAGTGGATAGTTCTTTAAGAGCGTGTTTTCTAGTGTTCTGTCCTATTCGAAATCCCAAGAACTAGGGCTTCCACCTTTAAACTACTCCATTGCCCGGAAGCTTTTATAGTACTTTTTGATTGATATAGTTTTACTATATTTCTCTTTGCTCTCACTGTTCTGAAATATAATGCTAATAATTGTGCATAATTAATATTGTATAGTAGTGAACTCAGAAGCCTACAAGGGAGGTCTAACCACTGAGTATCTTACTGCTCAGTCAGAAATACTGCGACCCTCCTTTCATTCTCTTCTTCTCCCCAGCAAAACAATCTATGAACTTTCAGGGTTTTTTTTAGTGTAGCTATATTTTGATCTATTCTTAGTACAAAAGATTCCTCTACAAAACTGCTACATCTAATTCCTTAATAGTATGCTGAAAATAAGAGTTAATTTTCACCATCTCCTGTATTTAAGAATTAGACCTGGATCTTTTCCTTGAAATAGCTACACAGAGTTAGATCAGAAGACATACATAGAATCTTAAAATATCAGGGTTGAAAGGGACCTCAGGAGCTCATCTAGTCCCACCGCCTGCTCAAAGCAGGACCAGCTCCCAAGTAAATCATCCCAGCCGGGGCTTTGTCAAGCCTGACCTTAAAAACCTCTAAGGAAGGAGATTCCACCACCTCCCTAGGTAACTCATTCCAGTGCTTCAACACCCTCCTAGTGAAAAAGTATTTCCTAATATCAAACCTAAATCTCCCCCCACTGCAACTTGAGACAATTACTCCTTGTTCTGTCATCTACTACCACTGAGAACAGTCTAGATACATCCTCTCTGGAACCCCCTTTCAGGTAGTTGAAATCAGCTATCAAATCCCCCACTCATTCTTCTCTTCTGCAGACTAAACAATCCCAGTTCCCTCAGCCTCTCCTCATATGACATGTGCTCTAGCCCCCTAATCATTTTTGTTGCCCTCCGCTGGACTCTTTCCAATTTTTCCACATCCTTCTTGTAATGTGGGGCCCAAAATTGGACACAGTACTCCAGATGAGGCCTCATCAATGCCGAATAGAGGAGAATGAGTATGTCCCTTGATCTGCTGGCAATGCCCTTACTTATACAGCCCAAAATGCTGTTAGCCTTCGCAACAAGGGCACACTGTAGACTCATATTCAGCTTCTCGTCCACTGTAACCCCTAGGTCCTTTTCTGCAGAACTACTGCCTAGCCATTTGGTCCCTAGTCTGTAGCAGTGCATGGGATTCTTCCATCCTAAGTGCAAGACTCTGCACTTGTCCTAGTTGAACCTCATCTAATTTGTCTAGGTCCCTCTGTATCCTATCGCTATCCTCCAGTGTATCTATCACTCCTCCCAGTTTAGTGTCATCTGCAAACTTGCTGAGGTTTCAGTTCACGCCATCTTTCAGATCATTAATGAAGATATTGAACAAACCAACCCCCATGCCTGCTTTTGATAAAGAACCTCTAGCTGTTTATTCAGGGCCTGATCCACCTATCACACGCAAACTGATGGTTAGTCTGAGCAAGCAAATCAAGTGCTAGAATAATGCTTGCACTGCTTCACAAATTTTCACCAGGACAACTGGTCAGGTCTCCTGCCCCAAGCAGAGTTTGCATGCAACACTGATCATATTTCCAGTGCACAGAGTCTGTTCTGTGCAAATTGTGGCTTCTATTCCCATCTCCTCATGGCTGTACCTATCACCTCCAACAATCCTGTGGCCACCAACTGGGTGTGAGAGATCCACAAGGGCCAAGAATTCAAGGCACATTTCAACAAGGCCAAGGAAGATTACATGTGATATGCTGACTACCAGTGCTGGGAAGGTCCAGCATTCACTGTTGGGGGAAAAAGGCGTGGCTCTCAGCCCAACTGGATTACCAATGCCTTAGACCATATTTCATCAGCCAGGTAATCAACTACACGATCATGAGGCTTCAATTATCCAGATCCCTCAAAATACACCAAGTGTTCTCTGTATCCTTGCTAAAACCCTATGTCCACAACCCCTTTACTCTCCAGGACCAACCTCTGCCCACTCTGGGATATTAATAGTACATGGTCTGAGATACTGGACTCGAAAAGTCAAACATGTCTTCTTCTGCTGCCCTGTAGACTTTCAGAGCTATGGCCTAGGACCATGATCCTAGGAGTCAGTGTCCGAGTCCAAGCCCCTGACCTTGTGTCAGCCTTCTCCACTGTCTATCCAGACAAACGCAGACAGAGGGAGGGTGCCTTTCGATAGGATGGCAATGTAAATCCCAGCAGGTTTCAAACCTGGGCCTGTAGAGCTGGAACCAAACACTCTACTACCCATGACCCACTGTGGACACAGACTACAGGAAGTCCAACCTCAAGGGAACTGACAGGCAGTAGCCTCATTGCTCTTGATATAGGTAGGGGAACCAATAAAGCCAAGGGACATTCTAGTAAGTGTCCAGGGAACAGAGTGGATCCTCTGTAGTTGTCACAACCATTCCTTCTTCCTACTATAGAACTTGTGGCTCCAATTGTGCCTCAATTTGGACCTCACCCCCGGATTCTGAAACTTGATTCAGACTCTTATCCTTGGTATTAATCCTGGCCTGGAACTTGACTATGAACTCTTCATCCTGCTCTGACCCTTGATTCTGAGTGCCTTTGTCAGGATCCTGACAATATCATTAGAGGTCCCAGTTAGAATCAGGATCCCAGTGTGTTAAAAACTGTATGAACATCTAGAGAGTTCCTGCCCCGGAGAGCTTACAGTCTAAAGGCTGGTTCTAAAGCCCTATGATCTTTCCATTAACCTCAGTGGCTTTGCAGCAGGTCCTTAAAAAGATGGGCAACGTATAAATGGTGATGGGAGAGAAAGGGGATACAATCAGTTGTATGCCATTATCTTATATCCATTACATCTGTAGGTTTGTAAAGTATCAAATAAAGCTGGTATCAGCTCTCTTTACTTGTCCTTCAACCTAACCATCATAAACTGACATGATAGAAAAATTATCTTCAAAACATCTTTGGACAAACAATGTGACAAATTGTTGACATTATTGAAATGTTATAATTCCCCCCAACTTTTTTGCTAGTTTTTTTTATCTAATTGTTAATGATTGTTATTTTTTTTAATCCAATCATTTTCTAAATCATGATAAAAAAATTAGGCTTCAGTCAATGAAACATGTCAGTGATTCTGAGAAAATAGGTTGATAAACTGTTAGTAAAAATGCAGCAAATAAATTCACAGAGAATAGAAAATAGGTCTCTTTCAAACCCTGTGAAATGGAAACATCTTTGAAGTTTCAAAACTTTACTAAAATATTTTTTCTGTTTCTGAACCCCCTTGACTAATTACCATGGATTTATTCAGTAAAACTGGAAGTCAACAAATTTAAAACTAAAGGCAGGAATTACTGTTTTACATTATATAACCATGGAGAGCTCGTTGCCACAAGAGATCATTGGGGACAAGAGAATGAGAGGATTCAGAATAAGCATTAGACCATTATACGAATAAATATATTGCTACATTATATATATTATGATGGGGCAAGGCCAGATGGCTACAGTAAAGTACTGAGAAACAGGTATGTTAGCCCCAGGCTAAACAAATCCCTAGGACCATGGTAACCATCTTGGCAGTTGCTCCAGGTTAATCAAGGCACCTGGAGCCAATTAAGACCTTTCTAGAAGGCAGTGGAGATAGCTACTTAATTAGAACACCTGCAGCCAATCATGGCAGGTTAATCAGGGCACCTGGGTTTAAAAAGGAGTTCACCCTAGTCAGGCAGGGAGGAGCCAGAGGAGAAGGAGTGCAAGTGAGGAGCTGGGAGCAAGAAGGCAAGGAGCTGAGAGTGAGAGAGTGTAGTGCTGGAGGATTTAGGAGACAAGCATGATCAGACATCAGGAGGAAGATCCTGTGGTGAGGATAAAGAAGGTGTTTGGAGGAGGCCATGGGGAAGTAGCCCAGGGAGTTGTAGCTGTCCTGCAGCTGTTACAAGAGGCACTATAGACAGGTGCGATCCACAGGGCCCTTGGTTGGAACCTGGAGTAGAGGGCGGGCCTGGGTTCCCCCCAGTCTTCCCAACTCCTGATCAGACACAGGAGGAGTTGACCCAGACTGTGAGGAAGATCACTGGGGTGAGCAAATCTGCCAAGAATCGCAGGACCCACCAAGGTAGAGGAGGAACTTTGTCACAATATATATAAGCTTCCCCATCAATCACGTTATTCCGCAATTGCCTACAATTGGATGCCTTGCATCTTCCTCTGAAGACAATGTCCTCAAGAGTGTCAGAGATAAATGCTGAACTAGATGAACCAGTGATCTGACCAGGAGAGGCAATTCATATGTCCCTGTGTACATGAAATTATGCCATTGGTCAGAGCATACGTAGAGGCTGAACCTGATACTTCTGGTTCCTAAAACAGACGCCTTTACTGCTTGAGCTAAAGGTCCAATCCCTGAACTCAGACATAGCAGCGCTCAAACTGCTCTTCAATGGTCTCACTGCTAGAAGAAGAAAAAGAGTTACACCATGTTACCCTAAATTAAATCCACCAAAAATATATATAAAAAATAAAATAAAAGTAATATATATATAAAAAGGGATGATTGTATATGTGAATTCAAGTTACTTGCATTCAGTAGAAAGAGAAATGCTGACTAAATCTTCCCTGTCTCATAAATATTCATATTGTTTTACATTTTTCAGTACCCGGATTTCAACAGAAATACTCTTAAAAGAATAATTTGACTGCTGTTGAGTTTTTTTAAACTTTGAAAGGGACTTATATACATATTAAATGTTTATCACTGAAATTATTTCTTAGATTTTGTGTTATATATTTTTTTTTAAATTTTAGCTGGTACATTAAAAGTTGTACTAAATGTCCTCATATGGGTTCAGATATTGAAGCTAATGAATCTGATTGTTATTAGATAAATGACTGAATCCTGGGCTGTGTTGTTCAGATAACAACATGTACACTGTGGCAAGATTACATTGAGATTGCAATGTTGTGTATAATTATCATCAGTTTTTCAACAAAACCTACATGAAAAGTTGCAAATTAAGTGGTGACAATTAAAAAGGGTGTAAAAGACACAACCAAAAGCTGCAGTCCCACTCCTATCTATATCAATGGTTAGACTCCTTTTTTTGTCTTCCTTGTGTGTAGGATTTGGCTAACTTGTGAAAGGCAGCATGGTCCAGTGGGTGTAAGACCTGGTGCCACTGACCTGTGTGACATCACATGACCCGCTTGACTTCTTTTCAACCGTTTGTCTGTCTGATCTGTTTAGTGTATAAGTTTGGAGGTGTGGGGTGAAGGGCTGTCTTTTACTATGAGGTTGTACAATGGGACCCTGATCTTGAATGTGTCCTATGGTCTCCAGACTCAGTTGTAATATACACAATGTCACCCTTTGTAATAATCCTTCACTCCTCTGTTTCTGATTTGGAAACACAACAGAACATTTATTCTTCACAGCTGTATAGAATATTGTATCTGCCTAGCTCAGACAGCTTGTAAACAGACTTGCAGTACATCTAGCAACAACATTCTACCGGAGAACAATTGTTTCCATCGTACGCAGTGTGTTAATTTTTCTTTTGATTTCCTATACTGTACTTGTCCTACAGTTTGCTAGAAACAATTATTTATGCATCCTCAATTCTCTCCATTCATCAGTCACAAACCTTTTCAAACATTTCTCCCTACATTGTTTCTGCTCATCAGATACTTAAACAAACTGATATGTAGATTTTTTTTGTCCTGACCAAAATGTATTATGCTCACTCTGGTACTTAAGCTGTAGATGTAAGAAATTATAAACAGGTGCTTATATTTAATTAGCAAAGTCCAGGTCAGATGCTCACAGGTAGGGCTAGATTCTGATGCCTTTAGTTGCTTTGAACTCCACCATATTCCACAAGTGCTCATGGGGATGTTTCATGACATAAAATACTATTAAACTGGTGAAAGGGCACTGAAATCTGGCCCCTAAAAGGAAAACACAGGGTCAAATTCTGCCACCCAGTATGTGATCCTCTGCTACACAAGTGGTACCAATGATTTCAGTTAGACTACTTTACAGTAAGATACCTTTCAATGGCTGGCAGAATCAAGCCCAGGTATTGCCTTTCAGTATTGATATCTGGTCTTTAGAATGTGCGCTACAGCAAAATATTTATGCTTCACAATGGAAAATATTTAGTCTCTATTGTGGGCCTTGTTCTCATCCCTGTAATACTAGTGTTAGGTCCTGATTCAGGAAGACATTTGAGCACATGTTTAACTATTCCCATTGGCTGCCCTGGTAGTAACTAAAATGGGAATTATGCCTTACACTAAGATCAGTGAGAGCTGCCCGCACACAAGTGAGGAAAGGACCTGGCACAAAGATTACTATTACTGAAATAAACCTTAATCCACCAAAGCTCTCAAACATTATGCTTAACGTTTAGAAAACAAACAGCCACAGTGATGTCAAGGGGAACATTCATGTGGTTAAGAACTTTGATAGACTGAGACCAAAGTGATCAATCTGTAGGACTGAGTCCTAAATAACCCAGGGCAGGATCTTGCACGCTGTCCATATGCACAGAACCCCCACGAAGCCTGTTGGATTTCATTGCTCAGAAGAATTGGATAGATCAGACTCCAGGGTAGTATGAGAACTGCAACTGTTCAAGTGCAGTGACTTTCTCTGTGGACAATCTTGCAGGATTTGATCGATTTTGTGCTAGAAATAAGCATCAGTCTTCCATGTCATCTCAACAGCTATTCTAATAGCCACTGGGGATAATAACAGAAGTTACATCTAATGCTTGTGGAAACTTCAGAGCTCTGAAGTGTTCACTGCAAAGCATAATGTGCAGTCACCTTATGAGCATTTGGCATTTCTTCAGTAAACAGAAGACATATGACAATAGATGAATGATTAGTAGGAGGGGATGAGCCTTGACCACAAAAAAAAGTGAAGGACATTAAAGCTTGACCTATTTGGCAGAAATAAAACACTTCTAATAAGGCAGCTGGAAATCGCAGTATCAATCTGATTGTCTTATTAGAGCTGCAGCAGAGGGATAATACATCTGCTGAGAAATAGCAGGATGTGCTTTCAGACGCTGACTCGATATGTCTGGACTGTGGGGTCCAGGATGACGATCATGCAGACTTCTTCATAGACATAGATTTTCCATGTATTGAAAGGTCTCTGTTGTTGGCACTCCTATTCCTGCTCTTATTAATATATGTTCACTGTCTGGACACTGATTGCATGGCTGTGTCTGCTCTACCACTATACTTCCTTATGTTTACCCGAAGCCACTAAGAGCTAGTCTTTCCCCTCCTTCCACACAGTTAAAACTCTACACTAGGCCCTTATCAGATCATGTCTTTTCCAACATCCTTCCTTCTGGTCTTGAGTAATGCCCCTCTCAAATCCATCTAAATCACTGTTGCTTGTTGCTCCAACCATATTAACCTTCACTGCCTCTCCTGTCTACTACATCAAACACAAACTACTTGTCTTCACTTATAAGGTTATTTGTGCCTTAGCCTGACCTTGCCTGACATCTCAAATACTAGGGAGCCATCGACTCCCATTGCCACTACTCCGATGATACCAGCCTTCAATTCCTTATTGATCACATTTCCCCCAGTGCTTTCTCCCTTCCTGCCCCTTAGGCACAAGAAAAGCCACCTCATTATTCTCCTTCAAATTCCTCCTTAAAACTCACCTCTGTTGTGATGCGTATGAAAAATCTCAACAGTGGCTAGAAAGCTGGTGGGCAGTGGCTGCTGCTTATTTTACTAATCCTCATAATCTCACTACAGCCTTGTGCTTTCCCTGTCAGGCTGTCTCTTTTTCGTACAGTGTAAGCTCTTTGGGGCAATAGGCTGTGACGCGTATATATAGCACCTGGCACAATAGGATCCCAAATATTGGCACCGACTCCGTGGTTGCTCCACAGAAAAAAAAATAGTGGTTGCTCAGCACCCACCAGCAGCCCCGTGGATCAACACCTCCCCGCTCTTCCCCAGCGCCTTCCGCCTGCCAGCAGTCCTGATGATCAGCTCCTTCCTCAACCTCCCAGCACTTCCCCACCTTAGTAATATTTGTGGGATACTCTGTTCATAAATTCTGACACCAGAAGGGACCACTGTGATCATCTAGGCTGGCCTCCTGCATAGCCCTGTCCAGCAGATTTCCCTGAATTAATTTCTGTTTGAACTAGAGCCTATCTTCTAGAAAACCATGCTATCTTGATTTAAAAATTGCCATTAATGCAGAATCCATCATAAATCTTTGTACTTTGTTCCAATAGTTAATTACCCTCAGTCTTTCTCCTTTCTCCACTGCAATAGCCGTGCAGCACATTAGTTCAAATCCATGTTGTTGTGTAATGCAGAAGCATTCAAGTAATGGGGGTCTAAACTCTAAACAATGACTGTATTGTTGAGAGGCATGGGACTCAGTGCAGTGGACCTCTGTAGCAATGGCTGGTCAAGGCAGCAGCATGGCAAAGAGAATTTATTGAGAATCCAAATATCTTTTTTTTTTTCCCTAAGGAGAATTTTACTTAAATACCTTGGGATGCTTAAAGTACTATTCATGGAAACCATGTGTCCGATGAAGTGGGCTGTAGCTCACGAAAGCTCATGCTGAAATAAATTTGTTAGTCTCTAAGGTGCCACAAGTACTCCTGTTCTTTTTGCTGAAACAGACCAACACGGCTGCTACTCTGAAACCGGATATAGTCTAGTGAGCTTTGCCCAGCCTACTGACTACTAAGGATCTAGATTATGACTCAGAATACACATTCACACAAGGGAGCAAGAAGAGGCTTTACACTCCTGCGATGGCTACCTGGATCTTGGGCCTGGGTATGTTGGAGTAAACAGAGTTTACTCACATATGTTTCTCAAGGATCAGGGAGCAACTAGGCAGTGGGTGGTTGGGAATGGGTGAGAATGGGCAAATCTTTGGGCCCAATCCCACCTCACAGGCAGGGCAGTAGTGATTCAGAGAGGCTAAGAGCACAATGGATATGCAGACCTCCTGCATGCTGAAGCTAGTCACATTCACAGTGGAAATAAGATGGAATTTTTTATCAGTGAGGATAATTAACCATTGGAACAACTCATCAAGGGTTGAGGTGGATTCTCCATCACTGGTAACTTTTAGATCAAGATGTGACTTTTCCTCCTCACCTAAATGATATGCTCTAGATCAAACAGAATTTTATTTCATGGAAGTTCCATGGCCTCTAATATGCAGGAGGTCAACTAGATGTTCACAATGATCCCTTTTGGCCTTAGAATCTAAGAATAGTATGGGTCATAAGACCCCACACAGTGACTCCTGCATCAAGCCCAAAAGTGCTGGTTGAGTTAAAGTAGATATTTTTTAGAAACACATCCATCCTTGATTGAAAGTCTTCATGTTGCAAAGATTCCCGTGTCCCATGGTAAGTTTGTTTCAGTGGTTAACTTCCTTCTGTTATCCTTCACTGCTTGTATAGGCCAGCAGTAAATTATCATGCCCTCAGAACAAAGTGGAAGCTAGGGAATTAATGGGGTTTGGCCAGGGCCGGGTCTACTGTTTTTGCCACCCCAAGCAGTGTGCCAAATTGCCGCCATGGGCAACTGAAGACAGAAGCTGCTTCCGAATTGCCACCGCTGCAGAAACGCACGTGCTGCCCTAATAGCACACGGCAATTCGGTGTGCTGCATGGGGCCAGGGCAGGTGCAAGGATATTTCATGCCCAAGTCCAAACTTCCACCTTGTGCCCCCCCTTGAACCCTGTGGCAGCTCTCAAACCCCTCCACTGCAGCAGCTCCCCTCCTCCGCCCTGAGGTACCCCCTGCGGCACCCCCTGCGGCAGCTCCCCTGGCCCAGGGAGCCGTGCAGCAGCTCCTCGCCTCAGCTCACCTCTTCTTTGCCTCCTCCCCGAGCACGCCGTCACCGCTCCACTTCTCCCGCCTCCCAGGCTTGTGGCACCAATCAGTTGTTTGGTGCCGCAAGCCTGGGAGGGAGAGAAGCAGAGTGGGGCAGCATGCTCAGGGGAGGAGGTGGAGCAGAGGTGATCTGGAGAGGGGAGCGGTTCCCCTGTGTGCTGCACCCCCCATTACTTGCTGCAGGTGGTCCTCCCTGTGCCCCCCTGCCCCAGGTCCCTCCGCCTAAATGACGACGACGACTGGGGCGGCCAAAGATCCAGCCACTGTGGTCACCACCGAAGGACCCGAAATGCCACTTCCCCAAATGCTAGTGCCCTAGGCAACCGCCTAGGTCGTGTAGTGGATTGCACTGCCCCTGCTTGGGGCCACAAAAACACACAGACTGCCGCCCCTTGTAGATTGCCACCCCAAGCACCTGCTTGGAATGCTGGTGCCTGGAGCTGGCCCTGGGTTTGGCTAGCTCATGTTAGCTAAACCTGACCTAAACTCAACCGCTTTCTCTAATGAAGACGGAGGCAGAACAAGGATTAGAACCTAGGAATCAACATAATCTTTAGGGCAAATTGATGCAATTCCACTGAAATTGGAGCCTTCTTAACGGAGATGAATTGGACCCCAGAAGATCTAATTCCAAAATCCCTCCTCCTGCTCTGCACGGTTTAAACTTGAACATACTGATTCAGAAGAAAACTGCTGTGCACTAGAAGAAGAAACAGCAGCTGGTTCTGTGGACTGAATGCAATGAGGAAAAGAACATTTTGAACATATTATAGCTGGAGTTGTGACTCAGAGAGGTGTCACGGATACACAGTGGCTGCTAGAGCTACTTACTAGCTTGGTGTTGTTGGCCAGAAGTGACAGTCACGCATCACCCAGTTTTCCACTAGAGGACTGATCCCTCAGACAAGCCTATGGCCTTTGACACAATTGAGCTGAGCATTTCACATTTCCCCTGAAACACAAAATCAGGTATATCACAATGAAAGTTCCACATGGCATTAGCAATTAGCAGCTGTGGACACGGCTGGAGCTACATAATGCCCAAATGTTTTAGGCCAAAGAAGTTTTACACATGGAATGCAATTTAGCTCCAATCTAAAAGTTTTTGCATCATCTTCTTGAGATTCTCTAGTAACCTGTTCTCCCTTTTACATGCTCTCTCCTCTACTGCATAACATTCTGAGCTCCATTATGCCAATGCAAGTGCAGAAGATCTCTGCTGACTTCAATCCATTGATTCTGGATTTACACAAGGGCAACTGATGGCAGGGTTTGACCCATTCTGCAATATTTACTCTCTACCGCCCGGTTAGAGTACTTTATATACCTTTAGAGTGCACCCTTCTGTATTTCATAGGATTCAGCTCTCAGTTGCTCAATGCAAATCTCAGGTTACTCCACTGGAAACAGTCATATTATTCTGGATTTACAGCAGAGTAAATGAAAGCCAATGTGACCCATATACTAAAGTATATGGGATTTTGAAAGAGGTTTAAAAGAATTATGTACCCAAATACTGTTGAAATTCAGTGCGAAACGCCTCTAACCTCCTTTGAAAATCTCAGCTCTAGTTTTTATTCTGCTATTCCATTTCTTTCTTCTCTTTTGCAGGACTTTAGCACTCTATTTAGCTATTCAAGGTTGTCATGTGCACATAGGGTGACCAGGTAGCAATTGTGAAAAATCGGGACGGGGGTGAGGGGGTAATGGGAGCCTATATAAGAAAAAGACCCAAAAATTGGGACTGTCCTTATAAAATCGGGACATCTGATCACCTTATGTGCACAGTATCAGAGGGGTAGCCGTGTTAGTCTGGATCTGTAAAAAGCAACAAAGAGTCCTGTGGCATCTTATACATAAGATGGGAGCATAAGCTTTCGTGGGTGAACACCCACTTCATCAGATGAATGTGCACAGTGAGTCAAATGTTGGTTCCACTTACACTGCAGTAAGGCCAGAATCACTCCAGTGATTCTGTTTTTAAGATTCAAGAAGTTTGAATCACAGTGATCATCCAGGGTAACCCATGGAGGGGAAGCCTGGGAGAGTCAATGGTGGGGGAAAGGGTTTACTTTCCTTGTGTTAAGATCCAGGGGGTCTGGGTCTTGGGGTCCCCTGGGAAAGTTTTGGGAGGACCAGAGTGTAGCAGGCACTCCAAGTCCTGGTTAATGGCAGCACTACAAGATCTAAGCTGGTAACTAAGCTTAGAGGAATTCAAGCTGGTACTCCATCTTTTGGACTCTAAGGTTCAGAGTGGGGGTCATACCATGACACAAGTATTAAACAGTTGGTATATCTTGGGTGGCTGAAAGCAGAATGTGGCTAACTTAGCAATGGCAGTAGCCACCTTGAGAATAAGAGCTGTTTAGTACGGATGAATGACTTCATTTTGCCTCACCAGGAGTTCAGCTTGAACTCCAATATTCTGCAATTTATGCTGGAGGTAGAGAAACAGTTGCCCATGACCCTCTGAGTTTGGTCTGAGTGATGGACCTGAGCCCTTTCACAGGCTTTCCAGTCACCTTGAAGTCTCTTGAGACAGAACAGGCATATTTAGTGATTAGAGGCATCAAACACCATGAAGAAGTCCATTGGACTGAGCATGGATGGACTTCTCTTCTGCATGGACCAGAGGAGGCCATATAGGAGAATATCAGGTACTGCCTCAGTGACCCAGCTGGGGCCTGGAGGGGAATCTATGATACTGGTAGCTGACAAGGGGCTCTGGAGACTCCATTTTGCCTTAAACAGATTTTAGAAGCATCATAGACACAGGAATGACAATACAGCCCTTAAAAAGAAATCTGAAGTAAGATAGGCACCATTCAATATACAAGGGGACAGCCTGTGAAATTAAAAGGTGGAAAATTCAGAATTGACAAAAAATAAATAGTTTTTCACACAGTGGATGATTGTACTGTGAAATTCATTGCTTCATGAGGTTTATGAGGCCAAGAACTTATCAAGATTCAAAAAAAGGATTGGATATTGATACCAAGACTGTCCAGAGGCATTATTATTAGTGAAAACATTTTTTGTTTTGTTTCTGGAACCGATATTAAACCTTGTGCATCAGGGTTTAAGCCAGTCTTGAACTATTAGAGATCAGGATGAGAGCTACTGTCAGATTAGCTCATTGCTCACTCTTCTGGGTTTTTTACACCTCCCTCTGAAGTCTGTAGTGCTGGCTGCTGTCAAAGAGAGGCTATTGGCTAGATGGACCTCAGGTCTGATGCTCTTTTGTTCCTAGTTCTTTCCTTTTGAAGAATATCTACTTAATTTCTTTATTTGTTTTGAGATTAATAAAAAATGATTTTAATCTTAAAATAGTGGTTGAAATGAAGACACATTTATCATGTTAAGCATTAGTTCTTCAGTCGGCTACTATTAAGGAAAGAAACCCACCTAATGATGGAGTGGGTCAACAACTACTCTCAAAAGACAATTCCATAACACATACATTTCATTTAGAGAATATTGGTTATAATTTGCTTGCATTATCCTTCACATGATTCTTAGAGGGCTTTCATTACACCCTCTCCCTCAGTTCTTGTCACACAGACAGAGAACAGAAGATCAGAAGTTTGAAGTGCAGACAATAAGATGTTTATTGGGCTTAGTTTCCATCAAACACATTTCCCATAATTCTGACATCACAGAGCCTTATTTTCCGATGTTCCCCACTCCTCAGCAGGCATAATTATATCTGAAATGCATGCCCATGGTGTCATAGTATTTTTTCCCAAATCTGAAGCTTAGAGTCCAAAAATGAGGTACTAGCATGAAATCCTCTAAGCTTAATTACCAGCTTAGATCTGATACGCTGCCACCAATCAGGACTCTGAGTGCCCGATAAACTCTGGTCTCCCCAAAACCTTCCAAGGGGACCCCCAAGACCCAGACCCCCTGGATCTTAATACAAGGAAAGTAAACTCTTTCCCTCACTAGTGCCTCTCCTAGGCTTTCCCTCCCTGGGTTACCCTAGAAGATCACTGGGATTCAACTCCTTGAATCTTAAAACAGAGGCTTTCCACCTCACCCAGAGGCAATACAGATTCAAGCTCCGTGAATCTAAACAAAGGGATTCCCCCTTTTCCCCCTCCCTTCTTTCTCCCTATCTCCCACCACTTCCCTGGTAAGTACAGACTCAGTTCCTTTGAGCCTTAACCAGGAGAAAAAATCAAACAGGTCTTAAAAAGCAAAATTTTTAATAAAAAGAAAGAAAAAAAGGTAAGAGTTATCTCTGTAATCTAGATGGTAAATATTACTGGGTCTTTCAGCGTATAGAATCTGGAGAAAAAGCCTTCTCCAACAGAAATACAATATAAAATACCTCCAGCAAACTACACATGTGCAAATAAAGAAAAACAGTTAAAAAGACTATACCGCCTTTCTACCTTTGTACTTACAAAATTGGAACAGAAGATTAGAGAGCCTGTAGGTACGTGTGGTCACTTTCAGAAACCAGAGAGAACAGCAGACAGAACAAAAGACACACACAAGCTTCCCTCCACTAAGATTTGAAAGTATCTTGTTTCCTGATTGGTCCTCTGGTCAGGTGTTGCAGGTCACTGTTTGTTAACCCTTTACAGGTGAAAGAGACATTAACCCTTAGCTATCAGTTTATGACACACGGTCCCACCTCTTGCAATTTATGTGCATGGGGAGATGTCAGCAAACCAGTAAAGGGCCTGTAACCACTATTGCATATTGCTAAAAGCAGCCAAGTCAGCAGGCCATAAATTAGCCATGTCGCAGGCTCAGCTTGACCAAGGCAGGAAGGGAGGGGGTTTTGGGTGCCACAGAAAGGGCAGCTTGACCCTGTGTCCAGTGAGGTTTGTTCTTTCTCTCAGACTAACTGGGGGAAGAACTTGTGTGTGCAATGCATGCAGGCTGAAAAAGTGTGCCTGGCACTTGGCGTGAAAGATAGGGAGGTTTGTTAGACCGCTCCAGGGTTAAGGTTTTAGTTGGAGTGAACACAGGCATCAATTGTTAGTTCAATTGAATTTAATTGAAAATCTCAATATTTTCCCGTCAGCTATCTTTGCTCTTTTTCATTATTATTGTTGTACCAAACACATGCAAATACAAGTTCCTTGTCCAAAAATGTGTTCAGTGGACCTAGTGGGAAAAATGTCCATGAAACTATTTTGCCAGAATTTGTCAATTCATCAAAGGTCAAATGTTCTGCAGAGATGTCTCGTGATTGGTAAAGTTCTGATGGAACCCAGGCAGTTTTCAAAACCTGCCTGGCTTCCTGTCAGCTAACCCTCCTGGCTTCTCATCAGTCTGTCTGGTGGTCTCTCGGGGAGCTGGGACTTCCTGGATCTTTGGTAGCTAGCAGAGAGCTGGGAACTCATGGGAGTGTGGGCTTTCAGGCTCCACACAGGCCCCCAGGATTCACTGTTCAGGGGAAGCCCACCAGTCAGACTGCCACAGAGTTGAAGCTCCATTTCTTCTCACACAGAATTTTGAAGCTTTTGACTTCCAGTCTGTACAGGAATGAAACCAACTTTGAAAACAACATCATCCTCTGCTAAATGGAAATTGCTACCCAGAAAAATGCTTAGGGGTGATACCTAAAAGGAAGAGGATCTGAGACCATTATTATTCTTGTTGGTATTTATTATGATGGCACCTAGAGGCCCTAGTCAGTTGGAATCATAGGCTCCAACTTCATCAGTTCATAGGGAATACTCAACCCGCACTATGCCCCAGGCCCAGTCCCCACTCCACCCCTTCCCCCAAGCCCCTACCCTGCCTTTTCCTTCCCCTCCCCCACCTTGTTCCACTCCTGCCCCTGCCCCCACATCTCCACATCTTCTCCCTAACCTTACCCTGGCTCTTCCCAACCCTCTCCCACCTCTTTCCACCCTCATCCCACCCCTACTCTACCTCTCCACATCTTCCCCAACCCCCACCATGACTCTTCCCACCCATCCCCCACCTTTTCCAGCACTGTTCCTCTCCCTCCCCTCTCCCCCCAGCGCCTCCTGCATGCTGTGGAACAGCTGATCGCAGTGTGAGGAGCAGGGAACACTACACTCATTTAACCCCTGCATTGCCACAGAATCTAGAAAATATGCTTCAACAGCATGGTAACCCAGCCCAGATCTGACCTTGTTTTCTATTCACTTTTATTTAGCCTGCAGCTGTATCACTTGCTCTTTTCAGCAATCACAAGCTGAAGACGGTCAGGCTAGATCTGTGTTTTCAAGGTCCTATGTTTCCTAACCCACAAACATCTTTATCTTTGATCATGTGCAACTTTTAAATTCTCATCCCTGTAACCTCCATTTTGTGAATTATACTAGCCTTGTTTTCCTGCTTTGTGAAGTCCTTGGGGTAGGAACTATGAGCTTCTGAGCAGCCTCAACTGCAAGTGAAGTAAATAGATTTGGAGGTTCCCAGCCAAGGCTGGCACTTCCATTTAGGCGGCCTAGGCAATCGCCTAGGGAACCAGGATTATTGGGGGGCGGCATTTTGCTGGAGGGGGTGGCAGGCGGCTCTAGTGGAGCTGCCGCAGGCATTTCTGTGGACGGTCCTCTGCTCCCGCAGCTCCGGTGGACCTCCCGCAGGCCAGACCAGAGCCGCGGACCAGGGGACCCTCCGCAGGCATGACTGCGGCAGGTCTACCGGAGCCGTGGGACCAGCACGCGGGGCGGCGAAATGGCCGTGCGCCTAGGGCACTAAAAATACTAGCGCCGGTCCTGTTCCCAGCACCTTTGAAAAATTAGGTCCCAGGCCCCCTATTGTCAAAGGTATTTAGGTGGATAACTTCCACTGAAATCAAAGGGATTTAGGCACCTAAATATCTTTGGCAATCTGGGTCAGCATCTTTACTGGTGCTGGTCGGATGCCAGAGTACACTTGCGTAGTAATGCTGTATGCTTTTAACCTCCCATGTAAGTGGAGGTCAGTGGCAAGACAAGTGATCTCTATGTAGGAAAAGAGTTAGGCCAGATGCGTTGCTGGTGTAAAGAGGTGTGTCCCAGTACATACCAGATTGGTACAGGAACTCAAGAAGAAAGCTGTAGCCAAATGAAATGCCTCTGACAATTTAGACAAGTGCTAGACAGAACGCAATTGCCTGTGTTCAGAAAGTGGCAGGGCTGCCAAGCTAACACCCTTGTTATTCCAGAAAGTGCCATCAGGTATTTTACAAACACAAATTGTCTGTCCGTCATGTTTACCTCGAATCTGATAGAGCACACTTCAGTAGTGCCTAACTCCATACTAGGAAGTCAATGGAGCCACTCCAGTTTATACCAGCTGAGGATACAGGGGACTAGGCATCGGGTCACAATTTCTCCACCAAGCATTCTCAAAATTACAATACCTGCACGAGGAAATTAGGAAACAGATCAACAGAGCCAGACATGTACCCAGAAGCTTCCTACTGCAAGACAAACCCAAGAAAGAAACCAACAGGACTCCAGTGGCCATCACATACAGCCCCCAGTTAAAACCCCTCCAACGCATCATCAGAGATCTACAACCCATCCTGGACAATGATCCCACACTTCACAGCGTCTTGGTTGGCGGCCAATCCTTGCCACAGACAGCCTGCGCAACCTGAGACGTATCTCACCAGCAACTGCACCACCCCCCCCCCCCCCCTACCAATAGTAACTCTAGCTCAGAACCAATCCATGAAACAAACCTCAATGCCAACTCTGCCCACCATTATCTATCCACAGCAGACAGACCCTACCATCATCGAGGAAACCTAACCCAGTTGGAATCAGCAACACCATCACCGTTCTTCACCTGCCGCAACATCCACCCAATGTTATATACGCCTCATTATTGCAACAATGCCCCTCTGTTAATGATACATCGCCACTGGGACAGTCTCTACGGAAAAGGCATTAAATGGACACAAATCAAAATATTAGAACTGCAAATATACAAAAACTTTAAGGGAGCATTTCAACCTCCCTTGGCCATACTATGGCAGTCACTTAAGTGGGCCATCCTGCACAAAAAAACTTCAGGACCACTTCAAGAGAAACTGCTGAGCTTCAGCTTCATCTGCAAATTTGACACCCATCAGCTCAGGACTAAACAAAGACTGTGAATGGCTTGCCAATTAACAGAACCAGTTTTCTCCTCCCTTGGTTTTCACACCTCAACTGCTTAGAAACAGGGCCTCATCCTCCCTGATTGAACTAACCTCGTTAACTCCAGCTTGCTTGCTAGCACATATATACCTGCCCCTGGAAATTTCCACTACATTCGTCTGACGAGGTGGGTATTCACCCACAAAAGCTCATGCTTCAAAACATCTGTTAGTCTATAAGGTGCCACAGGATTCTCTGCTAATTTCTTATTGACATGCCATTTGATCTTTTGCACAATCCTTATTTAAATTCAATGCCTCAAGTTAGGCACCTAAATTCCTATGTAGTCCCTTAAATAAATGGCCTGCTTTTTTGTTTCCATGGAAGCTGTGGGTTCTCAATGCTTATGAACATAAGGCAACTTATTTAGATGCCTAAATATACACTTTGATGTTTACCTGTAGGCATTTGAATGTGGAGATGGTGTCTTTACCCTCTCTTGTCTGTCTGTCCACCTATAAAATGGATATAAGAAGATTTATGAATCTGAATCTGTTTGTGGAGTCATAGCAGTGAAGGGGACAGTTATCATTAATAAATTGCTTGCGAGCCACATAATGTGTTCTTAGGTATACTACATGCTTATTAGGCACGGCAAAGATATTGAATTTAGATAGGGAGCTTTTCAAGTCAGCTTCATTTATCAGCATGTGGAAAATATCAAAACTCACCAAACATAGATCTCTGTGAACAGATTTCAGATCTTAAATACCTGAATTGAATGTATTTACATTTTAGCAGCTGTGAAGGAAATAAAGAAACAAACAGACTGCAGCTGGAAAGTGATAGGATTAAGGGGGGAGGAGAATCAACACGGCTGTTTCTGATATAATCGAAGCAGTGAGGTGCAAGAGAAAAGGAGCAGCTAAATGAGGAAAAAAATGGGGTATTCTCTGTGTGTCTTCGGGGAAATGTTGAGAGACTGTGTTTGAAAGAAAAGGGGAATTCAGAATGGAAGGAAATGAGTGATTCTGGATTCTCTCAACCCTCTTGTGTCAAATGAGTATGCTGCGTATATTTGCCTCTGGAGCATGGAATGATAAATGTGCAGTTTTGAAACATGGCAGAATAATTTCATGTTCTGAAATGTAATCTGAGTAAAGGGGTAAGAAGAGAGCTTTTCATTAAAAGATAAAGAGTAATAGTGAGTGTCAATAAACATACACACACACACACTTGTGTGTGTACAAAACTCAGCTAGCCTTTACCTACAGAATATTCCATAAAAGACAAAGGATATTTTTGAGGTTAAGGCACTGCCAAGGGAACCAGGAGATCTGGATTCAATTATTGGCTTTATCACAGGCTTGCTGTGTCATCTCAAGAAAGTTACTTTCTCGGTGTTGCAGCTCCACATTTGTAAAATGGGGATAATAATGTTTATGGCTTCCACTCTTTAGCTGTCTTGTCTATTTAGATTGTAAACTCTCCATTGCTGAGGCTCTCACTTGCTCTGTGTTGCTGCAATGCCCAGTATAGTGGGCCCCTGATGCATGACCTTGGGGAGTCTTCTGTCATCTCTGAACCTCAGGTTACCTCTACACTTCCTTGCCAGATCGGTGGGTAGTGATCGATCTAGTGTAGATGCGATAAATCGATCCCCGATCGCTCTGCCGTCGACGCTATTCTTGTAGCTGAAGTTGTATCTCTTAGGTCGATCCCCCCCTCCCACCCACACAGGGTAGACCAGGCCTCAGTCTCCTGAAAGCAGGGGTATACCAGAGCACAGCACTATACTGGACAATCACCTGGATGCTATGTCTGGGGCCCACACACTAGCCTGCATGCTTTCCCTTGGTCTAGGTAGGCTGCAGCACTATTTCTTTCTTTGGCCTCTCTGGAACCCTCTCTTTGCAAGAACCAGTCTGTTACCCCTTCATGGAAGTGAGACCTCACAGTTCAGCTTCCCTCAGCCCCCATGACCAGCACTAAACCCCCAAGACACCCCAATTTTTTAATTATACCCTTCCCCAGAGCTCCAAATTTAAGGGGACTCAGGGCAGGTCTACACTACTGCTTTTGTCAATCTAACGTACATCGTTCAGAGGTGTGAAAAAGACACACACACACACTGAGCAGCGCAAGTTATGGCAACCTAAAGCGCTGTCCACACTAGCTCTCTGTCAGGAGCAGACGCTGTCCCACCAACATAGCTTCTGTCTCTCACAAAGGTGGAGTAATTATGCTGACAGGAGAGAGCTTTCCTGTCAGTATAGAACGTTTTCACCAGATGCACTACAGCACTTTTAGTGTTGACCTGCCCTCAGGTTTACCATTTACCTTTCCAGGGATAAATTAGCATTGAAACACATGACACACAGTCTGTGTGAAGATTCCTAGCACAATCACTCTTTACTTTAAATAGCACAAGAAATATGCAGACTTAGACAAAACATTAAAACACTTGTACACATTTCCCTACTTCAGTTTCCTCATCACTGTTTAGTGTTCTTTGGGCTCAGGTCAGAGTCTTTTAAGGAGCTTTCTCTTTTCTCCTCCCTCCTACATTTGACTTCTTCTCCAAGACGTGGAGTCTATCCTCTCTCCTACAGCCAGCTTATGCTTGCTTTTGCTTTTGATTCTGCTTTCTAAAATATCCAGTGAGAGACTCTTCCTTTTATAACTTCCAGTCTCTTTGTCAGAAGATCCTTGAGCAGCCTTGTTAGGTGATCAAAGTTCCCCAGCATGTGATCTGGTCTTTATTTACCATCCCACCTGCGCAAAAGCCAACTCCTTTTCTCATGAGGCTTCCATGTGAACAGAGGATTATCAAGGTTTAATGACTCTCCACTGTTAGCCCTGTTAGCTTTGGAATTTCAGTCCAACATAGATGTAAAAAGGCAACAGAGAAGGCAGACAAGGTGTCTGTAGTTAGAGAAATATGTATGTGGAGAAAGTTCATAACGTACATAAATTTCATAAATTACCGCAATAAACCATTTAAATTCCCTTGTAAATGACAAACTTTGGGGTAAAATGATATGGTTATTCAGTGCAATGAGAGTAGTGGAAACAAGAGGACTGTGAAGGTCCAGAAATGCATTTCATTACCTGAGAGAGCCCTCTGGAACACAGTGCTGAGTCTTTTTGCCCTCCTGAGTACATCCTTCACATTCAATGAGAGCTCAGAAACTTTTAAAATGAACTGAAGTGCTGTTATAAATAAATACAATTACGCAAAATCTTTGAGGTCCCAAAACATTGATAATAAACATGCAACACTTAAAATTACAAATAAATAAATTTTAAAGGTGGTTGAAAGGCTTTTTAGCTATAAAGAGTTGAGCCTTCTAGTTATTGCATTTTTCCTTATGCATCAAAGCTGGCTTGAGCAAAGCAGAGGGCTGTTTTCCTTCCAGTGTGTTAGGTGTTAGTGGTGTTTTCAAATGTAGAATGGGAAGCTGTTGCCAGGGTCCTAGGGGTGGGGGGCATGTTGAGATTGCTCAGTTAGGGCAAACTGCAAAGAATGGGGCAGGCAATCCCCAAAACTGGTGGTTAGTCTAATACTTAGATCCACCATGCTAGCAAAAAAACAGCTTCTATAATACCTTATTGGTTACCCAGAAGCCCAAAACACAGTTCCCCCAAAGCAACTCAGCCTTTAGGCTTCCACCCAAACAGCCAAGTCAAATATGATGAGGATTACTGAAAATTTAAATCATATAAAAAGTTCTACCATCCAAAAAGATAGGACACATTATACACCAAGCTAATGAATATTTCAGATTTTACACAAATACAAGCCTACAGCCAATTATTATTAACTAAACTAAAATGTATTAAGAAAAGAGCGAGTATTGGTTAAAAGATGATTATACCTAGAGACATGAATATAGTTCTTAAGTCAGCTTCATAGTAGAGATGGTGAACTTTAGAGTTTTAAAAAGTTCTTTAAGAATTAGTCCATAGGTTCAATCCAATGTTCATTATCAGGGTGACTCAAAATGGAACTGGAGATCTAAATCTTGTGGCTCAAACTTCCCCTGATGAAGCATAAGCAGATTTGAGATGAAAGGATCAGCCCTTTAAACATTTATCGGGCAGCCTCTTGACAGCATGCAATCTGTGAACAATAGTGTTTTTGAAGTAATCTATTTCCTAAACATCACTGGTAATTAGTTACGTGGATTAACATAAAGAAATTTCCTATCTCCCCTCCATTTGCAGGTGATTTGCTATATACTTCAAAGAGAAATCAAGACAGTGATATGACTACACTCACAGTTCATTTAAACATTTAATATTTCCTTTTGATCTCTGAATTAACAGAATAGAGAGATAGACAGGAACCATTTGATTACATTGTTAACCTCTCACAATATATATGGAAACACACACAAACACAAACACTATTATGTTTCTAAAGGTTTTATCTTGGTCAATTAGCCTGCAGGTTGCTTAACTCTTTCTGGCCCTGTGTCACAGAAGCACAGAGGTCTGACCACAGATCCTGTCAGGTAAGCGAAAAGGGTTAAATTGATTGTTGGTGTATTTTGTTTTAAAATGTGGGTTTTTTTTTCCAGAAGTCTAAGGGTTAGATAATGCCTCTCCCTGTACTGTTACCCTGTGAGGGATATGGGTTACAGGAACCCTTTCCGCCCCCGAGTAATCCCACACAAGGGACAGGTACTGAGGAGTGCAAGGTGTTAGGTATCACAGTTGCAATCTTGGCAGTATTAGAGTGAGTATTTCTGGGTAGGCTGAGAGCAGGGATATGTATCAAGATGTATAACTTCAAGATAAATTACATTGTATTAAACTGTGCATATTAATAAGTATTTTCAATATGTAGTATACCCTCCATTTACGTGAAGTAGTGACTGCTACAGGTGTAAATGTACAAAGAGAGTAATGTGGGTGGATGATAGTTCCTGAGAGTTTGACACAGTTTAAAATGTATATGATGAGTGGGTAGGTATAGGAGAGTTTTTGGACTATAATTTGAGGCTTGCAAAGTACAGGAAGGTCAGAGTTAAAGGTGTTTTTGCAATATGCAATGTTAATTTCCAGGGTGGAAATCTACAGTCCATCAGCTTGCTATGATCTAGCTGGCCAATTAAAGTTCCGTAGAGCACTTTGACATTCTCTTGTGTGCTGTAGATTCACACTTCAGCTCTGTCTCTGTATAGACATCCCCATCATTTACATGTATATCATGATTTGAGACTCTATGAAAATGAGAATATTTGAATGACAGATACTGAATGAAGTGAGAAAATGTATCTACTTTCTTTTAACTAGTCATTTCCACAATTTTAACAATGTAGGCTCTCCCCTCACCCCTCAAAAACAAAACAAAACAAAAATAAAAAACACAATCCTGTAACATTCCTACATTATATACTGGCCCAAATCCTGAAATGGAGTTAATTAACATTGAAGACATTGGCCCAGAAAGTGAATAAAGCTATGCCCATGTGCACCAGCTGAGGATCTGGCCCATGCACTACAGTAACAACTTTAACTTTAAGTTGTTACCTATGAATTGAGAGGCTGTTCCATACAAAAGGGAGAATGCCAACATGTGGCACAAAGTGAAGACTGGGAGGAGACAGAATACAAAGCAGAGAGAAGTCAGGCAATAAGGAGTGGGGGTAGGGGTAATTAGGGCAGAGATGTAGGCACAGGATGAAGTGTGGAGTGCTGGGAAAGTGAAAAGTCAATTGAAATAATAATCCACCAACTGGGCAAAACATGCTCTAGTTTGTAAAAGTTACTCGTGGCAGTTCTGGAAATCTGAAGCCAAGCTGGGCTTCTTTGTATACTTATTTGTACTCCAATACTAAGATTACACCTCCAGCTCCCAGCTGCTTCACAGCAGTGCTGGTGATTCAATTCTGGGAGCAGAACCAAATATTTGTACATGTTTGTGTGTGAAATGCACATCAAGTTCTTTTCTCCAGTTCAATGGAAAACTGTGAGAAACCAAAAAAAAAAATAGCTAAAATATACAATTAGAGCTACCAACAAGCTGTCTTATTAACCCAACGTGTTCTTTTTTTTAGTTCCTTTCTTTATAAACCAAGCTCACTACAACCTTTGCAACACTCTGTCATAGAATGGAATGGAATTATTCCAGTGTTCAACTGTAGTTAATAGATGGGTGTTATACAGAAGAACATGTTCACTCCACTGAGAATGTCAACGCCATTGTCTGCAAAGGTCTTTAAAATGTGAAAATCACACATGTCAGAATCTGGGGGCTGTTCTTTGGGAAATGTAATGTTCGCAGAGGAGCTACAGCTATTCACTCTCCAAAGACTCATACTGAGAAATGTATAATTTTAACTTTTTATAAGTAACAATCTACGCTGCTGCTTTTCTAATCTTTGATTAGTTTTTTTTCTTTTAAACAATCATTTGAATTTACATCAACCTTGCAGAATATGTTGAAGTTACATTTAGAAGGCTGGATTCACCAGATCTGATTCTCCACTGCCTTGAACCTTGTGTGGTCACCTAGTGGATAGGCTGGGCTAGGACTCTAGGGACACGGGTGTAATTTCTGGCTCTGCCACAAACTTCCTGTGTGATCTTGGGCAAGTCTTTTAATCTGTGCTAGACCCCCACCTCCCAATCAGTAAAATGGGGATAGTACTTCTTTGCTTCAAATGGGTTTTGTGAGGCTAAAATACAGGAATGACTGTGGGATGCTCAGTTGGATACTATGGTGATGGGGACTGTATAAATACTTAGCTAGAAAGTGGGGTTAAGGATAAGCTATCATGCTCAATTGGCACACGTTCAGATGCAGGCCTGGATTAACCAATGTGCACTTGGAACAACTGCGTAAAGCCCCCATCTCAGGAGACTCCTCCCACCACCAACCCCCCGCCCCCCAAACTGTCACTGTATCGCGTGCCAGCTTGCAACAACACCCATTCAGATAGGAGAGGGGGGAAGCTGGGCCGAACCTGACTGATGCAGGGCCGTGTGAATGAGAAGCAGGCAATGGAAGCGAGCATAGATGTACAGCTGGGATAAGGAGGGGCCATTCTAACCCATGATGGGAGAAGACCTCTGAGCTATGGAAAATGGAGAGGGGAGGGGGAATTGTGAGTGGCCAGGAAGGTCCTGGGGAGGGTGGATGTGGGGCTGAGTTGTTGATGGGCATATTGGGCGCTGTGGAATGAGGGGTTTGGGGGCTACAATGTTGGGAGTGAATGGGGAAAGTTGAGGGTAGTGGGGGCCGATAGGGCTGAGATCTTGGGGGCTGAGGTGTATGAGATATATGTCAGGGCTGCTGAGATGTGTGTGGGTTTTGTCAGGATAAACGGGAACTGGTGGAGGGTATTTGGGGTATATGTGAAGTGGGAGGAACATTCAGGGATCAGTGTGTGGCACATGAGGCTGGGGCATTCTGGGGTTTGTGGGCGGTGGGGTATGTATGAGGTGGGAAGCTTTAAGGAAGGTAAAGGGTCAGTTTCCATAGTGCACGGGGCCCCTAAAATTCTTGAGTGTGGGCCTGAGCAGAAGGAAACA
The DNA here is from genome assembly GCF_003597395.2 of Chelonoidis abingdonii. Classification (NCBI taxonomy): domain Eukaryota; kingdom Metazoa; phylum Chordata; order Testudines; family Testudinidae; genus Chelonoidis; species Chelonoidis abingdonii. The sequence continues at coordinate 135,346,849 of NC_133773.1, read as the reverse complement.
CAAGGACAATGGAGAAGAAGGCCCATAATTCATTTGTAAATAATATTTTTAATGCAACTTGGGTGCACAGGGAAAATGCAGAGATGAGGGGAGCTGGTGTGACTGACATGCCACAGAGCCACAAGAGGGCTAAGAAGGTATAATATAAACCACTAGGTAAGCTGTTTTAGCTTACACCTCCTGACAAGGGCTTATAATGTCCAGCTAAGCCTAGCGTGGGGTAGCTTCCAGCACACGGTGTTATATTTGGACCCAGCAGAGGAGGAGATGGACACAAACAGAAGGAGTTGATAGAAACACAGTTGTCTGGCAGCTCCAGTATCAAGCTCCATTCTTGTAGGAACTCCCTCTATCAAGGGTGTGATCCAGATGCCATTTCTGACTCCAACTTCTGATAACACCAGGCTTGATCAGAGTCACTAGAGCTCTTGTCTTTTACCACATTTTGAATTCCTAACTTCAGTTCTTTCTTAGGTTCAGTCTTCAGAGGTGTCTTCTTGGATGGATGGTTACCCTGTGTTGCTGGTTTTTGAACTATGCTTTAGGTCACAGTGATGTCTCCTTTCTTCTGGCACTTCTGGCAAATGACCTGGCATGCCCAGCAATCTTTATTAACATGCAGTTTGTGAACAATGACCACACGGAAATTCCTTACTTTCCTGTGGTCCTCTGTCTTGCTAATGCAGGAGGTGAACTTCTCCGTTCACATTAAAGTCCAGAGAATCCTTCTCTGCAGTGGCCATAGCAATAGTGACCTCAACAACCTCCTTGATATAAGCACTTATACAGACTAATTACTTCCAGAGCTGGTCATAGCATAATAAAGAGACAAACTGATCACACAGGGTATCACTTAATATTTGTCCAAACTGACAATGCTCCGACAACTTTCACACAGCAGCTGTAGACTGTGCAACTGACTCTCCGCTCCCCTGATGTCACTCATGGAACTGATATTCTGCTATCATTGATGGGGTAGGAGAAAAATGTTCCTGCATTGCTGCTGTATTTGTGGTCTACCTGGAAATTCCAGGCACAGTTGGAGACAACAGGTCATACAGCAGTCTGTCTGCCTTCAGATCTATCACTGTCAGAGAGGCTGAAACTCTTTGTCCATCTGGAATGGTGTTGCAAGCTACAGACTGCTGAAAATACTTAAGTATGCCACCCCCAAGTCACAGTTTTCATCAAACACACCAACATTGCCCACAAGTTTCCATTTCTCTGCTCTAATGTTGATGTCACACCCTGCTGAATGTCTTTACTTCCACAGGGAAACTTTTGTTTTCTTTCTTTTATGTTACTTGCTTACTATTTCTTCCCCTTGTCCAGGCAATGGGAGCACTGGACACTCATAGAAGGCCCACACCACCAATATGTTATATTTGAACCCAGCAGAGAAGGAGATAAAAACAGACAGCGGGAGCTGAGAAAAACACAGCTGTCTGTTGTGGAGGCTTTATACTTCAGGCAGTAAAATTGAAACCAATGTAACCCACACACCTTCTGGGTGTGGTGTTCTGTACCATATGGTGGCACTGAGACCACTTAGAGAGAGAGAGATAAAAAATGAGTCTGCTCTACAGCCTTAGCTAACAGCCAGTTGGCTTTTAGCTCATGCAGTAGGGGGTCATGCACTGAGCTCCAGAGATCCCCACTTCGATCCCGCCCGCAGCTACCTCATATATTGCTTCTCCAGGAACTCAAAATAAATGGCTGCTAAAACAGCCCTTACCAGTCACATGAGGACTCCAAGGTAAGAGGTCTCAGTGAAGGCTGGAACTTCACTGAGAACACAAGTCTAAGGCCCCAAATTCAGCCAACTTATAGCAGCATAGCTACACTGAAGTCAATAGACCTGTGCCAATTTACACCAGCGAAGGTTCTGCCCTACTCAATACTAGTGACCTCTTCTCTATTGTGGTGCATGCAGCTATGTAAATTGAAGGGGTGGTCATTCTCTTTTTTGTCGGCATGGCACCACAGAGGAGTCCTGCTCTCTGCTGAAGAGGCAGCGGACATTTTGTGTTGAGCCAACTGCAGATGTTTTAATGTGTGTCCTTGTGGCATCCCTTTCAGAAATGTCCAGATCCTCAGCTGATGTGAATAAGCATCATGCCAGGAAGTCAGTGGAGCTATGCCAATGTACACCAGTGGATGAGAATTTATATGGATTCTTTCTTTGTTCTTTTCCTTAATCTGAAATAAAGATATCTGAGAGAGAGAGAAAGAGAGAGAGAGGTGGTGGTGGTGGAATTAGTATTTTAGGCCCTTAAAGGGGCCTATACCACCAGGCACAAACACCTGTCCCCAGCCTCTCTCAATTCACTGGGTTTTGGAACCCATGTCCTTTGTCTAGCAAGTGCTACTTAGTTGATGGCGAGTCCTTCTGTCATAAAACAGTTTCATTGTCCTTGATTCACATAATTAGGGTAACAACACTTTGTTCTCTCTTCCCCAATAACGGAGAAACTGGGGATCCATTTGGGTTGCTGTGGGTTCATGCTAGGTGGGGTGGGTGTGCCTATGCAAACAAGATCAGGGCCTGAAATTCTTTTCCACAACTTGCCACAATTCACCACCAGATGTCAGGGGAGAGCTCATCCTGACTCTGCTTACATAATTATGAACTAAATTCTGCTATTGTTCATTGATGTCAGGAGAGTTGCACTGGTGTAAATGAGAGCGGAAACCAGCCACCTGTTGTTGCTTGTAGAGTCAATACTTCCACAAACTGCACACACACAATTCAGCACAATCAATGGAATATTATTCCAGACTGAGTTTCATCTAACCTTGCCCAGTGTACCATTTCAAACATCTTGTAGTAATTACAAATGGCCAGAAACCCTTTATATTGGCCTGGAGCAGCTTATAAAAAGCATTGTCATTAGCAGAAGAAAGGCGAGCTGCAGTGATAGGATGATCTCTGCTGAAGGAGGATTCTTGAAGATATTTTTGAGGCTATAAGAGGTGCCACTTCTGAATAGTGCTTGTAAGTGTGTTTCTGGACTCAACAAGAGACATGCTGAGACACAAACATTGCATCTGCACCTTGAAAGCATCATTTATATTATTTAAAAAAAATCTTCTTAAAGATATACAGCTGTTTCTGTTAGCTGTCAGCAATTTATTTAATTTTGTACTGTCACTCTGAGAGAGCTAGTGGCTGAGGATAAGAAGTCCTTTTAGCTTCCTAGAGTCACCTACAGTGTTTACATACCAGTACAAGAGGCTCAGGGATACTCAAAGACAGACTATCTCTGTCATGAAGCAGCTCATAGCTTATTTCTGTCCATGTAGGCTGTTGATTGCCATCGGCTTGTCCTTTGCTTTATTTTGTTTTATAGTAGAAAGGAAATTCAAAAGCTATATAGAGTTCAGCAGTATGCAAGGTAAAGCCTTCACTTAGCTGGATTTTTTTTTCCTGTGGTCCTTTTCAATGATAATGAAGAGAAAACAAGAGGACTCCATCTCTTAACTGTGGTCCAATATTTAAAAGAAATGTGCAACACTGGTTACATGCAAACACATAAAGGAACATACCATCTTGATTTCAAGCCCACTGAAGACAATAGGAGCCTTTCCATTGACTGCAATGGACATTGGATAAGGTTCTTTGCATTCATACAACCCCAACTTGTATGTACACAGAAGAGCACACATTGTAACCTACCCTTGCAGAAGTGAATAGGGGATGCATAAATATCCTTTTTATTCGTGGGGGTGGTGCTACACAAGAGTCATTCACAATCGATTTATGGATGAAGGGACCACTATGACCAGCAATTCTAACCCCCTGTGCAACACACATCTTTGATCAGGGACTACTTGGCCCTTTTGCCCTTTGGGGGAACAAATTAGCCAGAAAAAAGCAGGAAGGGGCAGGGCTGTGGCCTCACCAAACTCCTACTGAGAAACTTCACCAATGTGCACCATAACAAAGTGGATAGTGCACGATGCACAGCATCCTCCTTGGGTGCACGGAGTAGCTATGGGCAAGACGGCAGCTCCTGAGATATTATCTCCTGCCGGATAATGTGATTCTGCCCTGCGCACCTACACACAGCTATATTTAAATCACACAGTCTAGCTCTGCTTCATTTCTGCACATGACTCATACCATTTCTTTTATTAATGTGCAGGACATTTTAGCTTGCTTTTTTGTTCTTGCCTAAGAATTTGGCCTCAAAATATTTATAACATGAGACACAAAAGCAGCAAAGAATCCTGTGGCACCTTATAGACTAACAGACGTTTTGGAGCATGAGCTTTCGTGGGTGAATACCCACTTCGTCAGATGCATCTGACGAAGTGGGTATTCACCCACGAAAGCTCATGCTCCAAAACATCTGTTAGTCTATAAGGTGCCACAGGATTCTTTGCTGCTTTTACAGATCCAGACTAACACGGCTACCCCTCTGATATGAGACAAAAAGAGGGTCCAATTTTAAGATGCAATCTCTAAAATAGTGCCCTACACTCATCACATTTAATTTTTTGCCCCTGGCACTGCACTTAAGTGAACCAATTGGGAATTTGGTCCAAGACCTTCAAAGGTATTTAGGCTCCCAACTTCCATTACAATCCTTGATTACTTTTCAGATTTGCACGCACAATTTTCATTCAGAAATCTGAGGTATTGCACACACAAGATCTGATTCTCATCTCACATATTTCAGTTTTACACCAGTGTAACTCAGCTGACTTTGCAGAATCATTCCTGATTTACATTGTATAAAGTAAGATAAGAATCAAGCCCACAAATTCTTGGGTTTGCACAGCTGCAGGTGGAATTTTTTGCCAGATCAGTCTCGAAGCTCCTTTAAAAAAGCTCTACATTGTGGCTAATGTAAGATCAAGTTTTTAGATTCATAGTAGCTTTGTACTGTGTGTGACAGTATTTTTAAGCACCTATCTCATGAAATGTAACCTGATTGGTAACTCATGTCAGCGCTAATGCCAAGGGCCAGCCTACTGGGAGTCTCACAAGATGGGAAAGGCTGCAAAAGAACAGATAAAGTGACTTCCAGAATTGTGTACTCTAACCAATGTGTTCTCAGTATTCCTCTGCTTGCTTAAAACATCACGGCTCATCAAATTTTAAGGCACTGCAGAAAAGATGGCACCTGGACAAACTGGCCATCCTTGCAAGGGCCTGTCAGTGGAAAAGACCTAGTAAGTCATTGCCCATAACAATGAGCTAGAAACATCCCATTATTCTGTGATCTGAGGCACAGCTGACAGACTTAAGGGTTGAAAGGGAAAGTAGAATGTAATGTGGGTTGCTTATCACAGTGGACACCATAGGGAAGTTCCCTCATTCTGTAGCATGACACATCATACTTCAAAAAGAATGGCATTATGATTGTGTGTGTGTGTGTGTGTGTGTGTGTGTGTGTGTGTGTGTGTGTGTGTGTGTGTATTATAGCACAGTGCAACCTGATACTATACCATGATTAGAAATTTCCCCGCAGTCTTCTCTGTACCCAGAGGGCCAAATTCTTGCCCTCATTCTGACTGATTTGTGTTACACCAGTTGCACAAAACAGAGACCAGGCAGACCTGTGGCTTTCCAGGAGGGACAGTTCTTTTCCAGGGCCAAGAACTGAGTGGAGATAAAAATCTGAGTTAATTGATGAGGGCTGCTGATAGGTTGAACTGCTGGGCTTAATCGGATTCACTTGTTTCTTTAACTTATGTCAGATACTTAGTCTGTTCGATAGGCGCCATCTTTTTTTTCTTATATTTTATCTTTACTTTGTTGAATTGAAGGAAATAATTGGTGCAATCTTCAAAGGCAGAAAGGGTAGCTAAATATCCAAATCCCATTGATGTCCAAAAGAATTAATATTGGACACTTAATTCAATATTTAAGCCCCGGAATAAGTGATCTGATTTTCAGATGTGTAGTTTACATTGAATTATATTTTCAGGATTATTTATTTATTCTACTTCCACACCTTGTGCTTACTTTTTTGACCTCACTGCATGCTGAGAAGAGATAGTCACTGAGCTATCCTCAATAAACATCAGGATATTTTCTTTGAATTTCATCTTCCTTAAATGCTCCTAGAAGAATTGGGGCCTTTTTGAATAGAGACCTCATTTTTGCACAGTTCCCCTGACTAAAATGTAAAGTTACTGAGCTAGATTTTGGTATGATCTATCTTCCAAAGATATTGACCTAAATTACATTGTGGACACACTATTCCTTAATCTGGCTCAGTTATAATAACTTCTTGAACCCAGCTCCTGTGTTATTTGGGAATACTGTAAGAAATGGTTTTGGTTTTTGTGAAAAAAAAAATCAATGAAAAGTGCACATACCCATCAAAGGTTTATCTCAAAAGTTTTGGATTATGATTGGGAAACTGAGACCCCTATAATCTTTTTTCTCCATTGTTAGCGACAAAAAATAAAGAAAAAGTTCAGCCCAGGACTAAAATCGTACATGTGATGATCTGTTAGCTCAGTCTAGCCCTTTTGTTTTGCCTTGTCTAATATTTTTGTCATGTTAATGTAGAGACAGACATCACCATTACACGTAAAGTTTAGGGTGCCAACCCAAGAGAGCACAAGACTGCCTGTATAACTTTAATCTCATGATTAGCTCCATTGGTTTAAAAACATAAGAACGGCCATACTGGTTGAGACCAAAGGTCCATCTAGCCCAGTATCCTGTCTTCCAGAAGTGGCCAATGCCAGCTGCCCCAGAGGGAATGAACAGAACAATTAATCATCAAGTGATCCATCCCCTGTCACCCATTCCCAGCTTCTGGCAAACAAAGGTTTCAAGAGTGTTGTGATGAAATATGTATTTCTTTGCACATGAAAGAATAATGGATGAGGTTCCAGCTGTGCTTAATTGACATGATGTAGCTGAGAAGAGGTAAGGGGAAAGATAGTTTTAAGATACCTTCCACTTCCCCAGGCCTGGGCAGGCTGGAGCCCCAAGTGACCCTTGAAGTAATTTAGAGCATCATAAAGTGCAGCAGCGGAAAAGGTCCCTATGGGATTGCTGTACTAGCTGACGATCCAATGGAGTGTCATATACTTTGCCATCCCCAACTTGGCCCAGACTTATATTGTACGCTCTTTAGGGCAGGTACTGTTTGTATAGTGCCTTGCACAATGGGCTCCTGCTCCATATCTGGGGATCCTAAGCACTGCTACAATAATCATCATCATCTGTGGAGTGGCATTACAGCAAAGTGGCTGCAGGTGTGGCTGAGAATCTGGCCCACTTGGTAGATATTTCTTGTGTCAATGGTATACTGTATGATGTACAATGTAAAAGTCACATCTTGACTCTTACGTGGCTAGGTTCCGGAAATGACATGCCAGGTAGGGACATTGTGATCTCTTAGCAATATTAAACACTACTTGATATGAAGTGATTTGTTTGTGTAGCATAGTATTCAGGTAAGTGAATTCCCGATGCTGCAATGGGCTTTCTGCAGGTTGACCTGGGGCATGCACAGTGATTTCAGCTACATCTCTTACTCTGAAGTGTAATCTGATCACCTCTCATGGCTTGCAGAATTGCACAGTTGGGTGCTTTGAATTCCTGCCTGTTCAAGAAAAGAAATCTTTCCCAAATGTCCCAAATACAAATTTCACAAAGATAAATGGAATCCTGGGACCACCGTTGTGATCCAGTTACAAACAATGGGAGTTTGCCATTCACTTCATTGTGAGTAGCCCCTAATTTACTTTTAGAAATAATGAGGTCAAATAGAACTCTTTAATTCAGCCAACTGTGGTAGATTACAGTAAATATTTATCCCTATGCAGATTTTTATGCACATTATGGGTACATAATTGTTCCTGATGGAACATAACACATGCCCTAAGATTCATGAAAATTTAATGGGGTTTGATTTCAAAAGCATGGAGATAAAAATAGATGTTGGAAGAGTATTTTAATGTGGGTTGTGCACTAAAAACTGCCATGCATCAGAAAGATAATATCTGTTTCTATGAATTCCATCTCCGCTTCTCATTAGCTGCATCCTATATCATTAATTTTTAATGAATCCTTCTTCTGTTCCTCTGACCTGATGTTGGTACACACACACACCTATTTTAGTTTTACTCATTCTACTAGAAAATAGTTGTGGAAGAAATTCATAGGCAGGAATTGTAGACCAAGCTGGATGAGCAAGCATCACAGAGAGGTGATTAAGAAAAACCAAAAAGCCTACAAGGAGTGGAAGATGAGAGTGATCAGCAAGGAAAGCTACCTTATTGAGGTCAGAACATGTAGGAATAAAGTGAGAAAGGCCAAAAGCCATGTAGAGTTGAACCTTGCAAAGGCAATTAAAACCAATTGTAAAAGGTTCTATAACCATATAAATAAGAAGAAAACAAAAAAAGAAGAAGTGGGACTGCTAAACACCGAGGCTGGAGTGGATGTTAAGGATAATCTAGGCATGGCCCAATATCTAAACAAATATTTTGCCTCAATCTTTAATGAGGCTAATGAGGAGCTTAGAGATAATGGTAGGATGACAAATGGGGATGAGGATATAGAGGTAGATATTACCATATCCAAGGTAGAAGCCAAACTCAAACAGCTTAATGGGACGAAATCGGGGGGCCCAGATAATCTTCATCCAAGAATATTAAAGGAACTGGCACATGAAATTGATGCTCTTCCCTCTGAGTTGGTAGTAAACCAATGTCTCAACATAGTGCTTGGGGATAGATATTCACTGAGTTTGTTTTTGAATGAGACATAAACCAGAAGTCCTGATCATCTCTGGTTAGCAAAGATGCCATGTCACTTTTTGCATGAGCAATTTGGTCACATGAGATGTCCTGCCTCAATTGCTATTTGGGTAGTTACATTCTGTCCACCTAAATTCCCTTGCTGCTTCAAATGGATACAGTATTCTTCCTCACCTCCTGTTTTAAACTCTCATGTAGCGTTGCCGGTAAGAAGCTGCCACCTTCCACTCATTCCACAAATGTGTTTCAGTCTTAGATGAAATGTTCTGTAAATTGTAGGCAAAAGGTCCTTTATAATATGTAAGATATCATTATTGCAAGGAAGAATTCTCTTTGACTCACATCTCTTTTTTAGTGTTTTAGTCTTGAAATATAAAAAGTCTTAATAAAAGTTTGTTCCTTGGTCAGAAGTTAGAGGCTTCATTCTGATTTACACAGTGGCCCCTAGAAACCATTCTAGTGCTATAAAAGGGCCTTAAAATGCAAAGGTGATTAATTCCCCCTGTAAGTCCTACATTGCCAGAGCAATTTGAAGGAGTTTTGGCATTAAAAGCACAATCAGGTCTGGTATATTTTTTTTTTCAGATTTTTTTCATGCGAGATAGCAACAAAAATAATCAAACAGTAACTATGGCGGCAGCCATTTTAAATTGGATTCTAATAAGGAGGAATTGCTAGCAAGTCCGAAGGTGGAAAGAAACTTGCGTGAAAGTGATCAGGAAATATTTATGACAGGATTCTGCTGCACTCAATCTTTCCTTCTTGTCCTTTTTTTAAGATCATAAAATGATAGATTTCCTGATTGAAAGGAAAGGAAAGGAAAGGAAAGGAGTGAGTGTAGCAGAGTAAGGGAAATGGACTTCAAAAAGCAAACTTTAACAAACTCAGAGAACTGGTAGATAGGGTCTGATGGGGAAAAATATAAGGAAAAAAGGAGTTCAGAAAAGTTGGCAGTTTCTCAAAGAGATAACATGAAAAGCAAACTACAACAAAACCAATAGTAAACTATCCTACTGTAACGGAAAGCTAGGAAGAACAGTAAGAGGTCAATATGGCTTCATAGGGAGCACTTTAATAACCTGGAAAAAAATCTACAAAAAATGGAAAACTGGACACATTGCTAAAGAGGAGTACAAAAGAACTGCCCAAGTGTGTAGGGACAAACTCAGAAAGACTAAGCGATAAAATGAGTCACACCTCAAAGGACGTAAATGGCAATGAAAAGAGGTTCTATAAATGCATTAGGAGCAAGACAAAGATGAAGAACAGTGTAGGTCCGCACTTTGTAGGGAAGGAGAGCTAATAATGGATGACACCAAAGCAACTGAGGTGTTTAATGCCTATTTTGCTTCAGTCTTCACAGAAAAGTAACTTCTGACCAGATAATTAACACAAGTAATATTACCAACAGGGTAGAAGGAACACAAGCCAAAATAAAGAAAGAATAGGTTAAAAAATACTTATCTAAAGTCAGGGCTGGATTTACACCTTACATGCCCCTAGGCACAGCATCTTCAGTGCTCCCCCCGCCTACAGCTGACCTTCATGTTTTAGAGAGGTAAGGCACCCCTAGAACACTGGCATCCCTAGGCATGTGCCTACCGTGCCTAATTGGAAATCTGACCCTGTCTAAGTTAGATGAATTCAGGTCAGCCGGGTCTGATAAAATTCACCCTAAGGTACTTAAGTAACTAGCTGAAGCAATTGTGGAACCATTAGTGATTATCTGTAAGAACTCATGGAGGACAGATGAAGTCCCAGAGAACTGGAGAAGGGCACACATAGTACCTAACTTTAAAAAAGAGGAACAAAGAAGACCCAAGGAATTACAGAACAGTCAGTCTAATTTCAATATCTGGAAACATGCTAGAACAAATTATTACACAACCAGTTTGTAAGCACCAAGATAATAGGGTGATAAGGAATAGCGAACATGGATTTGTAAAGAACAAATTATATCAAACCAACTACATTGCCTTTTTTGATGTGTTTCTTTCCTAATGGATCAGAGGGAATCAGAAGATGTGTTATATCGTGATTTTAGTAAAGTTTTTGACACAGTAACATGTAACATTCTCAAAAAGAAACTAAGGAAATGTGGTGTAGATGAAATTACTATAAGGTGGGTGTAGCAGGGTGGTCACCCACTCCGGCCCTGGAAGGGTCAAAGCCAGATCTGGGAGAGGGCTGAGGCTGTGAAGCAAAGCCTGGGCTGATTGGGGAAGGCAGTAACAGCTGGGGCCATGCCCCAATCAGGCCCAGCTGGCCCCTGTAAGAAGCTGCGAGCCAAAAGCCCAGACACTCTCTGCCTGTAGAGAGAGAAGGGCCTGGCTGCTGGGGAGCTGAGCAGGGTACTGAGAGTGCAGAAGGGCTGGGGGAAGACTAGAGGAGCTGGGGAGCTCCAGCCTAAGAAACCTCTAGGCTGCAGGCCTAACTGAAGGCCTAAGACAGGTACTGGGGTTGTAGAAGAGCAGCCCAAGCTTAGGCAGGGGCAGCAGGTCCAACCCCCCGCCCTTGCCTGTGATGAGTGGTTTATACTGCAGTCTGCCCCAGTGAGCGGGGACTAGCTGGTGGCTTGCACTAGCCTATGACTAAGGTGAGGCGGGGATAGTGGGTGGGGGTTCCCCTGAGTGAGGAGAACCAAAGAAACTGTGAGGGTACTGCCTAGGGGCAGCACCCAGAGAAAGGGTCATCCGGGGTGCAGAAGGGACCCCGGGGCCAATGCAGGATGAGACACTGGTTGACAGAAGGTGCTCCGGGGGTTGCAGAGCGAATTCCCTGGATGACCAGCAGTGGGTGCCACTGGGTGAGTCTGTGCACTGTTACAGTGGGTGACCAACTGGTTGAAAGACCCTACTGAAAGAGTAGTTTTAATGGTTCACTCTTTAACTGGGGAGATCTATCTAGTTGGGATCTGTGGGGATCAGTCCTGGGTCTGGTACTATTCAATATGTTCATTAATCACTTGGATAAAGGGGTGCAGAATATGAGTATAAAATTTGTGGATGACCCCAATAAAGGAAAATGCAAAGCACTTCACTTAGGGAGAACAGAATCACACGGAGCAAATACAAAATGGGGACTAGCTAGCTGGGCACTTGTACTGCAGAAAAGGATTTGGGGGTTATAATGGATCACAAACCAAATATAAATAAAAAATGTGATGCAGTTGCAAAAAAACTTAATATGATTTTTTGGTTTATTACCAGGCGTGTCATATGTATGTAACCCTTCTGCCCCTCTGAGTTGGCAGCAACAAGGGTAGGGTTCAGTATCCAGGGGTTCCGTTTCAGTAACACAATGCATAACCGGCTCGAGCCCCCACCCAGTGACCTGGGACACTTACATACCACACCCCCCTGGACGCCTCTAGGAGGCAATACTTCCCCTCTCGCAAGCACGGAGTCTGAGTGTAGCAAAATTGTTTTAATAAAGGAAGGAATCAATGCAGCATCCCATTGGAGAAACACCACAAACAGGGTTATAACACAAACCATAAACAAAAACCCACCTCCAAGTACGTTTGGCAATGTCCCTTTCCCCTTAGGGTCTTAAGTCCAATCACCCCAAAGTCCAACAACCCAAGAGTCTCTGGTCAGTGCCACCCCAGAATTCAAGAGTTTATCTGTAGAGTTTTATCCCCCCAGCTTGGGTGGAAATTGGGGGGGGAAGTCCACACAGGGTGTTAAGGGGCACCTTACGTGGGCCAGGGCCAACTGCTCCACCTCTCCATGAAGTTCTGCTGCAGCCTTCACCACGACCAGCTCCACCACACCAGCTGTGCTGCTCCTCCAGCCGCCCCTGCAAACCGCTTCACTCTGCTCACTGTTCCATGGGCTGCTCCAACACGCTGCAACTGCTCCGCTCTGCCAGCCGCTTAACGATAGGTCTTCAGACTCCCCCACTAGTTAACACAGCACTCAATGATCTCAGTTCAGCTCTTTCAGTGATTTCAGCTCTTAGTAGGGGAGCCCTGGTGCTGGTGCACCATTGGCCCAACATGAATTCAGCTCAGCAGTCTCTAGATGGACTCCTAATGGAATCAAAATTAGCTCTACTCTTTAACAGTGGAGAGAGGAGGATGTGCAATTGGTGTTCCAGGCCCTCAAAAGGGGCTCATAGCATCAGGTACACACACCAGTCCCCAACCTCTCTCAATTCATAGGGTTTTGGAACCCATGTCCCATGTTTAGCAAGTACCACCCAACTGAGGTTGAGTCATTTCTGTCACAAAGCAGTCCCACAGCTCCCCATTCACACAATCAGGGTGACAAACTCTTTTCTTTCCTCCTGCCCCAATAACAAAGAAATTGGGGATTCCAGAGCTGTTAAAATCACCATCCCAAGCTGCTGTGGGGTTATGCTAAGTGGGGGAGTGGATGCCAATGCATTCTTAAAATTCTTTCCACACTCTCTACAATTCACCACCAGATGTCATGGTAGCGCTCATCCTGACTCTGCTTACATGTAAGACATGGGAAGAAATTGTTCCACTCTACCAGGCATTGCTGAGGCCTCAGTTGATCGTTGTGTCCAGTTTTGGACACCTAACTTTAAAAAAAGATGTTGACAAATTGGAAAAAATCCTTATAAGAGCAACAAAAATGATAAAATGTTTAGAAAAACTGGCTATGAGGAAAGGTTTTAAAAAACAACGACCCTGGGTATGTTTAATTTTGAAAAAAGAAGACTGAGGGGTGACCTGATGATAGCCTTCATATACATTAAAGGCTGTTAGAAAGTAGACAGTGACCAACTGTTCTCCATGTCCAGTGAGAAGAACAAGAAATAATGAGCTTCATCTGTAGTAAAGTAGACTTAGGGTACGTCTTCACTACCCGCCATATCGGCAGGTCGCAATCGATTGCTCAGGGATCGATACATCGCGTCTCATCTAGACATGATATATCGATCCCCGAACACACTTATATCGATTCCGGAATTCCACCAAGCCCAATGGAGTTGCGGAATCGACAGGGGGAGACGCGGACATCGATCCCTCTCCGTGAGGACGGTGAGTAATTCGCTCTTAGATACTTCGACTTCAGCTACTTTATTCATGTAGCTGAAGTTGCGTATCTAAGATCGATTTTCCCCCGTAGTCTAGACCAGCCCTTAGGCTAGATGTTAGGAAAAACTTCCAACTGTAAGGATAGCTAAGCAATGGAATAAGTTACTGAGGGAAATTTCAGAATCTCTGTCACAGGAGGTTTTTAAGAACAGATGAGACAAACCACGCCAGGGAAGGTTGGAGTATACTTGATCCTACCCCAGCGCAGGGGACTGGACTAGTTGACCTCTTGAGATCCTTTCAAGCACTATATTTCTATGATTCTATGAATACTTGTTCCTATCATCTTTCCTCAGTTTGTCCTCATATGTAACACTGTACACTTGACAAGAAGATGCAAATTTGAGATATTTCCTTTATTACTTAGAAAACCAACTATATTAAAGTTTTTCTTTCTCAGCCGGTTATTTGTATTACTTTCCTCTGTGTATTACAGACAAAGCGTATGAAACATAGAGATTCAGTAAGAAACAGGAAAATGCAATGTGACAAGAAAAACCTTATGAGGCATTGCTTGTTATTTACCATGTACAAAAGAATCAATAGACACTCTAGTCAGTTAAATGGATGGCGTGTCATAAGATATTTTACTGTATGTTCCCCTGAAAAGGTCTCATATTTGTCTTAGATAACTAGACAATGTTATTTTAGAATTAAATATAGAGATATATACCTTGTAAAATTCACTCACACAAAGGTAAATATCTAATTATGATATTCCAGTAAAAATGGAAAAATAACTTGTCAGGTACCAGTGAAATTACGTTTCCTAGTTATCTCCTGCAATTGACAAGATTTCAGGGACGACCATTGTAGGTGGAAAGATCATCAAAATGTTTTGTCATGTGGTGAGTGTTCGGTATATCTTGATTCTGTTTCACTGAGGATACTCCTCTGGGGAAGGGGACGCCAGTTATTAGGAAGAGACAGGTAATGATAGTCGGTGATTTGATTGCCAGAAATATAGATAAGTGAGTTTGTGATGACCAAGAGAACTGCATGGTGGGTGTCTTCTCGGTGCAAAGGTTGCCTTCCCTTCAAAATATCTAGATAGACTTATGTGCAGTGCTGGGGAGGAGCCAGTGGCTGTGGTACATGTAGGTACCAATGACCTGGGAAAGACAGCAGAAAGGTCCTGGAAGCCAAGTTTAATGTCTTGCTTAGCAGCCTAAAGTCCAGGAACACGATGGTAGCATTTTCTGAAATACTTTCAGTTCCACATCCAGGACCAATTAGACAGGCAGAACTGCAGAGTTTCAATGCATGGATCAGATGGTGTTGGGAGGACGGATTTAGGTTTCATAGGAACTGGGGAACTGTTTGGGAAAAAAGGAGCCTAGACAGGAAAAATGAGCTCCATCTAAACCAAACAGAACCAAATTGCTAGCATATAAAATTAAAAAGGTTGTAGAGGAGTTTATTTAAACTAAGGGTTGAGGGGAAGCCATCAGGTGCAGAGGATAAAACTCTGCAGACAGAAAGATCCATGGAGAGGATTTATTAAACAGGACACACTATAGCCTAATAAGAAGAAGAAACTTGAAGTTGAGAAAGTACAGGTAGGAACTGAAGAGAAATAGTAAAACAATAAAGAGTCCCATTTAATTACATCCCATGAAGGCAGACAATTAAATATTGACAAATTTTATAAGTGCTTGTGTATAAATACTACAAGTCTAAATACTAAGATGGATGAATTTGAGTGCCTGGTATTAAATGAGGTTATTGATATAATAGGTATCACAGAAACTTGGCAAAAAAATGGTACATGGTAATACCAGGGTATAAAATATATAGGAATGACACAATAGGTTGCACAGTTGGGCAAAGGGCACTATATGAGAAAGAAAGCATAGCGTCAAAATAGGAAAAATCTTAAATGAATCAAACTGTACTATAGAATCTCTATGGATAGAAATTTCAAGCTTGAATAATAAGAGTATAGCAGGAGTAGGAATAGACTACCAACCACCTGACCAGCATGGTGATGGTGATTGTGAAACGCTCAGAGAGACTAGACACTACAAAAAAAGAAAACACAATAATAATGGGCGATTTCAGCTATCTCCATATTGACTGGATACATGTCACCTCAGGACAGGATGCAGAAATGAAATTTCTACACACCATTAATGACTGCGTCTTGGAGAAGGTAGTCCTAGAAACCACAAGGGAGAGGCAATTCTGAATTTAGTACAAGGATCTGGTCCAAGTGGTGAATATAGCTGAACTGCTCAACAGTAGTGACCATAATGCAATTAAATTTACTATCATCTAGGGGACAAAATACCAAAAAACCCACTCCAGTAACATTTAACTTGAAAATGAGGAACTGCAAAAAATGAGGAAGCTAGTTAAATGAAATTTAAAAGCAACAGCCAAAAAGAGGGAATTTTGCTGCAAGCTGCATGGAAACTATTTAAAACCACAGAACCTCAAATTAAATGTATTCCCCAAATTAAAATAAAAAAGACAGTAAGAGGAACAAAAAATACCACTAGGACTAAACAGAAAAATAAAAAAGGTGATTGGAGGCAAAAAGGCATGCTTTAAAAATTGGAAGTCAAATCCTACAAAGGAAATTCAAAAAGAGAATGAACTCTGGCAAATCAAGTGTAAAACTATAATTAGGTAGCCCAAAAAAAGAATTTAAACAACAACTAGCAAAAGACACAAAAACTAATCAACATTTTTTTAAGCACATCAGAAGCAATGGGGCCACTAGAAGATCAAGGTTACAAAGGAAGACTCAAGAAAGGCAAGGACCTTGTAGAGAAGCTAAATTGATTCTAGGCATCAGTCTTCACTGCAGAGGATATGAGGGAGATTTCCACATTTAGTGCACAATAAACATGAAATTAAAGATTTTGCATTATCTTAAGCTGGTTAAGGAAATGTATGTGTCATAAAGAAAGGCCTCGACTAACTTGCAGAAGGAAGGCATTGAAAATAATGAGTTGTAAAGACACAAGTAATGGAGTAGTGAGGATGCTGAGTTCAAAAAAGTAGCTATAAGATAAGGAGAAGATTCTAAAAGGAAGGTCCTTAGCCCAATAGGGGTTGACTGTAAATGGTTTCAAATAAGGCATAGAATCTGTCGTACAAGGATCCAACATTGACCTTCCCACCTCACATACCTGTGTTATCTAAAAAAATATAGCTTATGTAAACCCAGGTGCAATCAAATAACAGTTGTCAGTGAGGAGGAGGGAAAGAAAGGGCTTGGGAAGAAAGGAGGGAGTAAATATTATCTGTATTAAGACTGGAAATAAGGGTGAACTGTCTCAAACTGGTTTTTAACTGAAGTCAGTAATTGGCAATGACATCACTTGTTTGCTAAAGGGTATAAAAAGTTATCTCTTAAAGGGTTAATTGCTAATACCAGCTGACTAAGTTGGAGACGACCAATATGAGTCTCAACACTCCTGGGTTTAGCCCATTTTTAAGAATCTTGTTATTTGGATATAATAAATTGTTTATTATTTCAGCTTTTTAAGCATGTTTGAGAGCAACTGTATAACTATTATTCTGCATTTGGATTTCATAAAGGAATTTGTGGTTAAATTGCTGGTGTGGTAATATCCTAAATAAATAATAATAATTCCAACACTTAGTCATTCTTTTTAAGTTACATATCTGAAGAACTGTCCCAAGGTGATGTGTAAGAGGAGGTTTCAGAACAAACTGATAAATTAAACAGTAATAAGTCACTAGGATCAGATGGTATTCACCTGAGAGTTCTGAAGGAACTCAAATATGAAATTGCAGAACTACAAATAGTGGTATGAAATCTATCACTTAAATCAGCCTCTGTACCATATGAACTGGAGGATCATTAATATAATGCCAAATTTTTTAAAAAAGGTTCCAAGGAAATCTGGGCAATTACATGCCAGTAAGCCTAAATTCAGTACCAGACAAATTGTACAGTAAAGAGAAGAGTTATCAGACACATAGATGAAAATGATATGTTGGGGAAGCTTCAACCCAGCATTTGTAAAGGGCAATTGTGCCTCACTGATGTATCAGAATTCTTTGATGGTATCAGCAAGCATCTGGACAAGGGTGATCCAGTCGATATAGTGTATTTGGACTTTCAGAAAGCTTTTGACAACTTCCCACACCAAAGGCTCTTAAGCAAAGTAAGCAGTAATTGGATAAGAGGGAAGGTCCTTGCATGATATGTAACAAAGGGCAGAAAAAATAGATACATTTTCACAATAGAAAGAGGTAAATAGTGGGATCCCTCAAAAATCTGTACTGGGACCAGTGCTGTTCAACATGTTAATGAATGATCTGCAAAAGACAGTAAACAAGAAGATGGCAAAGTTTGCAGACAAAATAAAATTACTCAAGATAGTTAAGTCCAAAACCGACTGCGAAGAGTTACAAAATTGGGTGACTGGGCAAGAAAATGGCAGATGAAATTCAGTGTCGATAAATGCAATATAATTCACATTGGAAAACACAAGCCCAACTATACATAAGAAATGATGAGGTCTAAATTATCTGTCACCAGTCAGGAAAGAGATCTTGGAGTCCTCATTGAAACGTTTCTGAAAACAGCTGCTCAAAGTGCACCAACAGTGAAAAAAGCTAACTGAACATTAGAAATTATTAACACAAGAACTAGTGTCACCTATAAAATTAATAGTTCTCAGGTTTAAAACAAGCATAAGGAAGTACTTCTGTACACAATGCCTAGTATAGGAACTTCTTGTTGGGGATGTTGTGAAGGCCAAAAGTATAAATGGAATCAAAAGAGGATTAGATAAGTTTATATAGGATAGGTTCATCAATGGATATTAGCCAAGATTGTCAGGGATACAACACCATGTTCTGGGTGTCCCTAAACTTCTGACTAGACAACAGGGGATGGATCACTTGATAACTACCCTTTCCTGTTCATTCCCTCTGAAACATCTGACACTAGCAACTGTCAGAAGACTTGTAAATTGAGCTAGATGGACCATTGGACCATGACCATGACCATTCTTACATTGAGTAAAACATAGTTATACAGCCAAATACAGGGTTGATCAATTATGGTCTCCATAACTAGTATCTCCCATGTTTTTCTGTGCCAAAACATCAAATCGTATGGATCTTTCTTTATCCAGTAGTCTGGAAACATAAACTGGGATACTACAAAGAGTTGGGCAATCCAACATTTAATTTTATCTCAAGGCACATCTACACAGCAGCTGGGAGACGTAATTCCTGATGTGACATTCATGTGTGAGCTCTGCTTGAGCAAGTTCTTAAATAGAGGAGCAGCACCTTGGGCTAGCCACCCTAATATATGCCCAAGGGGTTGAGCAACATTGTACTCAGGAGGTTAGCTCATGTTGCCATGGCCACACTGCTCAAGTAGAGTTAGCATATGTATGTCTACCCAAGTTGGGATTACACCTCTGAGCTGCTGTGCAGATGTACCACTGGTATATATGGGTAGTCTGTAAGCAGCGGTAGGTATGCTGTGAATTGGTTGTGATTGACGCTTAACACTGCTTTTGACTGGAAAGCAAAACATTGCATAACTATTTTGAACCTATGACCCTGCAGGCCTACCCATTTTAAACATTCTCTTTCCAATAGTCTCTCCAGGAGTTCTCTGCCTTATTCATAGATCCTTTTATGCTAGCCAGGTGATGTATTATTGAATCACTGTAGCTTAAAATGGTTTTCCTTTAGAAAGGCAATTTAATCTGCATCATCAAGTCTTTCCTATTTGCCTTTGTAGCAAGTGTGTCTTTTCCTTTTCGGTTTTGACAACTCCACTGCTAATGTCTCACATTTTATGTCTTTCCTGGTCATTTGGCAGGTGCTCAGGTGTGGCTTCTAGGGCCAGATTTATATTTATATAGTTGGACTCTATTTTGTGCCTGCAATTCTATGCCAGTAAACCTTTTTTAGGTGCAATTAAGTGTGGGGAGGAATGATGGTGATATGAGGAGGGATTTCTAAATGAATTAAGTGTTGGCTTAACTCTGCTCTTTTGAAATCAATAGTAAATCTCCATGTGAGTTCAATGGTAGGAGAATTAGGTAGTAGTGGCTCCACCCTCTAAGTGAGGATGAAAAGAGGAGCTGCTATAAATCCCCAGTGAACAAGGTGTTCGTATTCGCTCAGTTTACCCCTACCTTTCCACGTTAATTTAGGGAAAGCCATATAAATTAACTGCTAGGTAGATGAAGACAGAAACATTCACCTTGTATCTAAGCCCTCATGCCTATAGCTACCTGACAGCAGATGCAAGTCAAGTAAGTAGGGAGTCATGTATCCAGTTTTGTGTCAGCAGCTTATTTACTGCAGGCATAAAATTCAGGTGCAAATTTTGGGGCTGCAAAATGAAGTTTGGGCTACACTCCTGTGAGAATGTACCCCTGCAAAGATGGACATACAACATAGTGAACTGTATTATACAGTATGCCTTTCATACAAGGCATACCCTAAAGTACTTTCCAGAGTGAAATGTTGCAAGACACTGTAACTATTCAATAACTACCACAGGATGTAAATGGAAGATGGAGTCAGTTTGACATGAGCATGCAATCTCCACAATTACTCTTATTGCTTTGGAAGAGAGTCAGCATCATGTTGGCAGGAAGGTGGAGCAGTTCTCCGGTTGGCAGAGGTTTTGAGACATTCTGACAGCCATAGAAAGTCACCATCATCAAACGCCAATGGCTTGGCAGTTTGAAATCTCCAAAATGAATCCTCTCATTTCTATTTCATGAAATTCTGGACCTTCAGTGGTTATGCCAGCCTCTCCAACAGGGAGGGAAATAAATTAATAGTATTGCCTTGTGTACGGAAAGTCTAAAATGTCATTTTGCCGTGAGACAATATTGGTTAGCATATTAATGCTAGACTGAGTCAGAATAAAATTTTCACACACACACACTCATTACTTTTTATTCTCCAGTCATTTAAAAATGCTTTTAAATTTCTTCCAAATTAAAATAAGCATTTTCTTCCTGATAAAATATTTTGTCTTCTGACTCAGCACTGAAACATTTTGCTTACGGAGCTAATGCTGATATTCCACATGGCTGCTAGGAAGTTCATGATGTCAGAAAGGGATTTGGTTTTAGAAGGTAGTCAGCTCTTATAGCTGACTGAGCATGTGCTCAGATGCGACAGTAATGGACACCCTAGAAATACAATGATAAGCCAAAGTTTTGTCACAAGCCTCTGTCAGGAGACAGCACATTGTTGTGCTGTATTAGGAGCAGACTAGAAGCCACATTGTAATTCCTAGAGTGTCAGTCACAATCCGCTTCCCGGATTCCCCCCTGCACTATGGCACTGGGGCCTGGGGCCAATGTTCCAAACATTCCTCACTCAGAGATGCAGAATGGGGACGTAGTGACCCTGGAGGGGCTGCTCTCCATCCAGCACAGAAAACACACCAAGGGAATATGGAGGTATCTTATGCTCCTTTACTTCTCTGTATGGCCATGCAAACTGAGCCATAATTTGGCCCACTGATAGACAGTTGCAGATTTTTATTCCTAGCGGTTTTCCACAAGTGCAATTTCCCCCCCACATTTAAAGCCCTGATTTCAGAAGCTTTGGACATGCAGAAACTAACCCACTGGACTCAATGGGAGTTCTAAGGGAAAGGTCATGCAGAGATAGGATTTTACCTGTGGGCCTGTTTCTATATTTAATAGCACAAAGTGCCTTTCTAATTGTTGTCAATAGCTACCGATGTGGTGCTCTGCTCTTGTTGATGATAACAGTCGGCTGCATACGTGTTCCCTCAGTGTGCTGCCCTGGCTCTGTGCAGATAGCTGACACAGCAAACCCTGAGAGAACCCCCAAAGACCACAGACTCTAATAAGGTGCGAAGGAACCCGAGCCACGTTTATTGTCAAATGCAGCACAGTAATAGTTTCCTATAGACTCTGCAGGACATACTACGAATATGTGCCCCCTGGCAATGGACACAGCTCAGTCAGTAGTGTTACTTTCCATTGTTCCTTAGGCTGGACAAAAGTACGCACTCCAGGACCTACTTTATACTGTTACTCATCCCTCCTGACGTATTGAGGTGCAGCCCCTTGGCTCATTAGGGTGCTGTCTCCCCTTTGATCATGTTGTTCCAGACATACAGATCTATCCATCATGCTGTCCTGTCTCTAAGATGCACCTGCCTGTTTCTTGTTGTGTCTATGGAGTGTCCTGATGTCGTCTTGGCACAAGTTCCTCTTCTCGCTACTTCTGTGAGTGAGGCCTACCTATGGCTCACAGCCTAGCTTTTGCTTAGCAGTGCCTGGAAGTACTTTGGTTCAGGCTTCAGGCCTCAGACTAGGCCTCTGACACAAGAGTTTATGTTTCAGGGCCTCATCTTACTACGCTAACATCCTGTTATTGACTGGAGTGAACCTGCCTGAAGGAAAGGCTGAGCATTATTTTCAAAATGTGTCTTGATAGCATTAAAAAAAAAATCTGCTGTCCTCATTGCTTTTGCCATTATTGTTGGACAATCACAAAGAAAACGGTAATCATATTAATGACAACAGAAATCACTTAAATGTTAAGTTCTATACAAATAACTCAGATCTGACAGACCATCTGAGCATTGTACAGGCTTCTGCACTGGAGATGTTGTTTCCTTGCTTGAGAAAAAAATGCCTGTGGCCCACTTAAATCACATTTGTCAAGCAAGATGGTCACTCAGAACTAGCCTATGCAATTGACAATGGCATCTATGAAGGCAAAAAACAAAACACAACCGTTCAAACAGAGAACATGATATAATGACGCTTGTGTGGGCATATATGTAATGCATTATGGAAGAACATGCAGCTGAAATACTGACAACCTAAGTTACTAGTCCAACATTTGATGATGAGACTTTCAGATTGTTGAACGAGACAGAGACAAAATCTGTGCCATGTGCATGTGAATCAGTCCTGGGCCATTCCACTAACTTGAATGGAATTACTCTGGATTTACACCATTGTAACTGAAAACACAATTTGACCCCTTCTTCCTTGAAAGAAGGAGCGACAGAGATGTTCCAGGTCCCACTCTTTCCATTTTTTTTTTTTTTGCATTCCCTTGTTGTCTCACCTCTTAACCCAGAACCTCTTTGCAATTGGAACTCTCTCTTACTATGTATTTGTACAGCTCTCAAGAAAATGGACTGGAGACCCTGGACTCTGCTATAACAGCAATAGTAATAATAAATTAATCAACTCTAAGGCTCCAAATTTACAAATACTTACGTACATGCTTAATTCCGTGCACATGTATAGGCCCACTGAAGTCAACAAAACTACTCACACACTATCATATGCATCTTTCCCAAATCTGGACCTTAGCGTCCAGAAATCTGGGTGCCTGCATGA
Organism: Chelonoidis abingdonii; assembly: GCF_003597395.2. Classification (NCBI taxonomy): domain Eukaryota; kingdom Metazoa; phylum Chordata; order Testudines; family Testudinidae; genus Chelonoidis; species Chelonoidis abingdonii. The sequence continues at coordinate 135,323,683 of NC_133773.1, read as the reverse complement.
ACCCCTCTAAGCTTAATTACCAGCTTAGCTCTGATCTCGCTGCCACCATCAAAAAATTCCAGGGTTTTGGCTCACTCTGGTCTCCCCAAAACCTTCCCTGGGGAACCCCCAAGACTCAGATGCTCTGAGTCTACCACAAAGGGAAATAACCCACTTCCCTTCCCCCTCTCTCTCCCACCCAGAATTTCCTCTCTGGCTAACCTGAGAGTTACTGATGCAACCTCTTTACATCACAATACCAAGAAGCATGTCTCCTCTCTTCCACAAAGAGACAAACCCCAAAGACAAGAAACAGAAAAGATCTCTCTCTCTTCCCCCGAGCTTTCCCCCCACCATTCCTGGCACTACAGAGATCACCCTCTGTAGATCAACACAAAGAGAATTCCCTCCCTCTCTTCCTTAGCCTACCCAGAGAGAGAAAAAAACTCAAACAGTCTAAAAAGAAAACTATATATAAAAAAAAAGAAAAGACATAAAAAATATGATCTCCACATCACGTTGAACAACATACAGGCTATGCTTAAAAAAAAATATGAATAACACCTTATTCAAAAGAGATACAATTTAAACATCCCAGCAACTACACACATGTAAATGCCAAAAAACCCAATACAGCCTATTGTTTTTTCTACTTTGTACTTACAACTTTGAAACTGAAAGATTAGAAGCTTACAGATAGAAAAGATCCCCTCTCTAGCTTGAGAGCCAGACCAAAGACACAGACCCAAACATTCCCTCCCCTGAGCTTTTAAAAATCCAGTTTCCTGATTGGTCCTCTGGTCAGGTGTTTGGTTCTCTTTGTTAACCCATTACAGGTGAAAGAAACATTAACCCTTAGCTATCTATTTATGACACACACAAAAAGTTAAGCTTGTACCTAAGTGTTTGCAGGATCAGCGCCTCAGTAATCTTTCAGCAATCTTCGGTCCCAGTTCTGCAGTTAACTGCCCCCGATGACTTCATTGGAACTCCAGCTGGACTTTAGACCTTGGCCCTTAGGTTAGAAGCCTTCAGAATATGCATTGCAACAAACTTTCTTGTAATGTTAGTGCAGTATTATTCAGGGCAACAGCGAAAGTCTTCCTAAGCAGTTTACAACTGCCATTTCAAAGCATTCAATAATCACAAGCTATGCTCCCCAAAATCAAAAGATTTTTTTTGGGGGGGGGGGGAAATGAACAGAGTTCTTTTTATTAGCCTTATGATTTTTCAGCCATTAGAGGTCACATTATCAAAATATTCTCCACAACCACAAGAGCTAGAAACTTGAGTCTTTTTAAATAAAAGATGAGAGACTCCTGTAATCCCAGGACTCCAGGAGCTGGGACTTAAAAGAAAACACCAAAAATCATGATACATTTGAAAGAGCTGGCACCACCATGACCCATTCTGAATGCAAATGGACAAAGGAAATTTATTTGATTTATTTGTTGAGTTATAACTTATCTTTCATTTTAAACATTAAGCAAATGAAAAGCAGGTAACTGTGCACATATAAACACACATCTTTATTTTTGCCTTCTTTGTTGGCCCATGTCCTTCCAATTGTTTGTTACAATCTAATTAAGCTGCAACCAATGGATGTATGTTTTTATGGCAGAGGTTGTTTTAACTCTGTTTCTACATCCCAGTGCACAGTGCAGCCCCAATCTTGAATGCAGCCTTGCAGTGCTATTGTCATATCAATAATCCTGTTCAACAAAAGACCATTGGACTAGAAATGGAATATTTTAAAAGAGGCATAGAGCTGCTCAGTTTAGGTATAGAGCTGGTCAGAAATTTTTCAACAAAATGTTTTTCTGGCCCCTAAATGCCATTTTACACCAAAATGTTTTGCAGGAACATGACAGTTTTGGCAATTATTATTATTTTTGGTCAGGAAAGTTTCTCAGGTCCAGAAAATAGAGCACTCAACCAGGATGTTAGAAACTCAGGCTCCAATCTGTGCTCTAGCTAAATCAGAGTAGTATGTTTCATCCAGGATCACTCTGAACCTCTGTATCCCACATCCCAGGCAAGTGCTCTGATCACTGGGCTAGAGAGACAATCTGTAGCTCTCACCCAATTAATACTTAATGATTTACACAAAGTGCATTAGCACTAGCAGGAAAGATGAACATCACAGCCACACTAAAAGCACTTTACTGATATACATATAGCAGCATATAATACTGGCAAAGTGCTCCTAGCATGAAGGCAGCATATACCAGCAAAGCTGTGCTTTTAGTGGCATGGCTTACTCCACTCCTTCCCCCCAGGTAAAAAAAATCACACCAGTAAAAGCACAATTTTGCCAGTATACATGCACTTTCTCAAGGGGCTTTTGGCAGCCTATTACACCAGCACATGTCCGTAATGCAGATATTGTCTAACAGTGCAAGGCTAACTAGATAGCCAGGTCTTCCACTTCCTATCACATATGTTCAAGGCTCTGCCTGATTCAAACTTGGGATAAAAAACTGTTTTGCATCAGGTGAAATATGGACTTAAACCAGGATCTCCCATATCCCAGCTGAGTGTCCTATGTATTAGGCAATTCTCTTGCATGCTTCCCTCCTGCTAAAATGAAAAAAAAATGGTCTGATTTTTGTACCAATGAAGAACAAAATCAATTGTCAAAACCTCACCTGTTTTGTTTTTGTTTTTGTTTTTTGGCAAAATGGAATTGTTTTCCAGCGAGCCCTATCTGAATGTGTAATGTTATGGTAGGATCTAATCTCTCTGATTGTATTAGATATTGTGGATGGCTGCAATACAGCTTTTTTAAAACTATAGGGAGGACCATCGTGAACTACAAAACAAACTTTAATCATCTTTAGAGAATTACTAGTATCCTCATAGCCTTGGTAGTGAATCTGGCTTAAAGTAACCCTGGACAAAATTCACTCGTGTGCAGAGGGCCAGCAGAAGACCTACAAACTATTACACTCTTACTAAAAACCCTTTGGGTTCACCATGTGTACAGAGGTAAATTTCGCCTAATGTGAATATGACTGTAAATGTTGCTGATTAAAGGGAAGAATGGAAGGCTGTGATGAGGATTCCACTCCACACAAGCCATGAGAGGGTTCATATGGGCCAGGAGGAGCCAGTTAACCTGATATGCTGCCTGTGGAGAGTAAAACACTAATTACAGATGAAGCCCAGCTGGAGGAGTAGCTGGGATGGAGTACAGCCAGGAAGTGAGAGCAGGAAAAGTCTGTAGGGAGGAAGTCTGTAGTCGCTCCTTAGTGGAAAAGGGAGTTGGCTAGAGACAAGGAGGAAATTCTGGGGGAAGAATAAACCCTGGAATGGACTGGGAAGACCAGGAAGAGACTGGGAAAGGTGAAGTAGACAGGGTGAGCAGAGGAATCGCTAGTGATGCATAATCCAGAAATAGACAAGGAGACAGAGAGGTGGGGTAAGAAGGCACCCAGAGACACAACAACAGGGTCTGAGACTGACTAAACCTGATTGCAAGTCATAGTATGCCTGGGCTGGAACCCAGAGTAGCAGATGGGCCTGGGTTCCCCTTCCAGCCATTGGGAAAGATTGCGAGTCATAGTATGCCTGGGCTGGAACCCAGAGTAGCAGATGGGCCTGGGTTCCCCTTCCAGCCACTGGGAAAGTAGCATAGGATGGTCCTAGAGACTTGGAATGAAAGATCATCTGAGACAGCATCTAGACAGCTTGTCTGATGGGACTTTGTTACCCTGGAAAATCAGGAAATATATAATGACCTCGCCAGAGGGATGAGTCACAAAGAGGGAGCCTGATTGAGATACCCAGTGCAAAACAAATGAAATTTAGGAATCTGAAGTACAAGAAGGAATAGGATATGCATCAGTCCCCTGGATTTCAATTACTGATTGCTGTCGATTAGTTCAGGGAGACAGAGAGAGAGAGAGAGAGAGATGGGCCACAGTGTGAGCAACTGACAGGAAGAGGCACAAGACAGGGGTGAGAGCTAATTCCCAGAGTCAGCCACATGGAGGCGCACTTGCAGTGAGTGGTTCCACATTATAAAGGCAAGAAAGGTTGGTTCTATTCCTGATTCTGATGCAGCCTTGCAATGTGATCGAGGATAAGTCTCTGTGCCCCAGTTTCCTCATCTGTAAAAAGAGCACGATAATACCCACCTTCGCAAAATGACTTGGATATGCCTACTCTGCAATAAAACACCTGCAGCATGGCACCAGTTAACTTAGGTGTGCAGGTCCTGGCCCTCAGGGCGACAGTCTCAGAACCAGGAGACCTACATAGGAATGTTATAACCTTGCAGCCTCAGCCCCAGGAGCCAGAGTCAGCTGATGCAGGACAGCAGCAGCTCTTTAATTTCATTGTAAATATACTGTGGAGGGTTGGACCCCCCTTCTGGGGTCCCACCTGATGTGCTGGGGTCCCACTGAGCCTACCAGTCCCACCAGTCTGGGTCTCCCCCACTCTGTGCTGCTGTGCCAGGCTCTCCAGCCCCCGTCCAACACACACACAAGTAGGGATATGGCCAGCTGTAGAATCACAGAGACTGCAAACAGCTCTGTGCGGGAGGGCTCAGCTCAGGAAATTTCCCAGCACTCAGGTACCCATCCCCTTTGGAGTGTAAACCCAAAATTATATTGTCTTGCACTGTATAGAACTGTATATGGTACAAGCTAATGAAATTTTCCTCCTCCCTCAATATGGAGGAAGATATGCACAGCTTTTTGCCTGCTGTCCCCCAGTTATGAATTGCACAAACTGGGCTTTAGAAAACAAAACAAGTTTATTCACTACAAAGGATGCATTATAAGAGATAGCAAACCGAACAAAGCAGATCATGGAGCAAGATAAACAAATACACATCCTAAACTTAATGCACTAAAGAAATTGGTTACAAATAGTAATCTCTCACCTAAATGTTGTTTTAGACAGGTTGAAGAGGTTTTGCAGTTTAGAGTTCCAGGTGTTTGTCTTCACAGGCTAGACCCCTGTCTCATCCTGGGTCCCAGTCCATTCTCCCCAGATCAGTCTTAGGTGTTTACATCAGTCATCCTGGGCGGAGATTCAGTGAAGAATCAGACACCTTGATTAACTCACTCTCCAGCCTTAAATAGGATTTACATAAAGAGGGAATCTTTTGTTTCCCTGTTTGATTCTCGCCCTTCTTCAGTGAAAAAATACCAGCAGTGTCCAAGGTGGTAATTTATGCCATGTGACATCATCACATGACCTTGCAGTGATGATTCATCATGAGACAAGGTTTATTTGTAATGTCCACAGGAAGGAACTCCAGGAAGATGGGAGAGCAGCATCTTCAGGTACTCATTGTCTTTCCTAATGATCCATCCAGGCTGATTACATACTATCTGGTGGCCATTCCCCAAGTACACACACAGTTAGGGTGATCAGACAGCAAATGTGAAAAATTGAGACAGGAGGTGAGGGTAATAGGGCCCTATATAAGAAAAAGACCCAAAAATCTGGACTGTCCCTATAAAATCGGGACATCTGGTCACCCTACACACACAGTTGTAATTGTTACATAGTCGATATTCTTAACATCATATACAGAAATACATTCATACAAATTGGATAATTACATTCAGTAAATTATAACCTTTCCAGTGATACTGCACATGACGACCCATCTTGCATAAAATATATCATAGTTATGCCATAGTCATATAATAACAATATTTCTATGAAGAATATGGGGTGTAATGTCACACATTCTCTTTGAGATTTTTAGATGAAAGGTTGTACCCAAGCAGAAACTATAGTATTAGTAAGTGATCAAGATTTTCATTTTATGATTAGGGTTGTTTAGATATCCTGTGTTTGTGACACAGAGAACTCTGAGCAACAGCAGAAGGAATATGACAGAGCACAGACAGGAATGGATTAGTCACTCTGCACAACTCCCCACAGCTTTGGACTTTCACACATTCTGAGCCCCAGTAATGAATAGCCGTGGTCACTTTCACACATTTCTAACAAGAGTTGCCACAACTTGGAACAGCAAAGAAGTGGAAGCTGGTTAATAAGTTTTTGTTTTGTTATAGATCTGATTTTTGTTTGTTTGTCTTGTTTTTCTTTTACTCTGAAGTAGATGATACATTGTATTTATACCAGGAGTATAGACCAGAGCCATGAGTTTAGAAACTGGATTCCAGGCCATGTTTAGACTTAAGCTGTTTGGGGAAGGGACTGTCTACTTCTCTGGTTGTAGAGTGCCTAGCACAATAATCAGTCCATAGGTGCTATCATAATAAACATAATTAATAATAGCGCCTTATTTCAATGGCCTGATTTTCAAGTCCTCAGCATCCAGCAGCTCCCATTGAGGTCAATGGTTATGCAATATATCAGATTTATAGAATATCAGCGGGGAGAAAGAAGAAGAAACAAGATTCCTTTCTACATATATTGTGGTTCTTGTGCATATGAATTCCATCCATTCACTTGGCAGTGCCACAGGAGGCCCAGTATAATCTGGGACTGTGTGCAATATATTGCTAAAAAGGTTGTGATGCTACTGGAAGTGCATGAATGCTGACTTTCTGTGGTCTGTTGCTCAGCCAAATCCAGTTAGGTTTTCACAGAGACAGCATGGGGAGACTCTGGCCTTTAGAATCTTCCCCTGATAAGTTTCAACTTTCTACTGCAATCCAAGACACTACAGCTGTTCAAAGTCATAAGACATTTTTAACATAGACAAAAATAGGTCCACAAGCTTTGTTATTGAAAACAATTCAATCATTTTTCTTCAAACTTTGCAAAGCAAACCCACATTCAGGCAGACACGAAGCCTGGAAAATTTCAACCGATTGGCTAACTCTGACAAAGCGGTAAGCAACTTAATAGAGGTGGAGGGGGGAGAGGCAGTTTATAAGGGAAAATGGTTTAAAAACTTAGTAGAGCTGTTTGAATCAACTCTAGATATAACTAACCTAAAACAAGCTTGCTACTTAGCTCTAAATTAAATGGTTTTAAATTTCTTATCAAACTCTCTGGTAGGTGGAACTTCAAGGAATTTGCAATCCTAATCTTTTAGTTTCTTGGATTATGTTATTTTAACCAAATGATAAAACAATGGCAGATTTTTTAGTTCATAATTTGGAATTCATTCAAGCTTTTGTCACTATTCAGTTCTAGGTGACAATAAACACATTATGTCTTTTGGCTGTAGTTGTCTGATGCTTTCTTTAGACTATATTTCTGCTGCTTATAGATATATTTTGTGCCTGAGAAATAGTGCTATTCTCAGCTAGTGTCATGAGTTTTCAGAGTTTAAAATTGTTAATCACTGTTGATCCAAAATTATTTCTAGGTATCAATGAAAGATACCAGAAGGAACCTGTGTGATTGTCTAATGCCTTCCTGTATTACTCAGGCCAAAGAATTTCACCTAGTAATTCCTGCATTAAGCCCTTATCCTGTTGGTGAACTCAAACCTCTTTTACTTATGTACATATCATTTGCAGAGTTTTTATAATTCAGGAATGACCTTTCGAGGAGCACTTAACTTGAAATGACTGGCTTGTCACCTTGATAGGATATATATGTATACTATCTTTGGGTCATATACTCTGTTACTCTGTCTCTACTTTAAGTCATTTAAGTGCATTTATGCACTAACTGGTCCAGATTCTCAGCTGGTGTCAATGGCGCTACACCAGTTGACACCAGCTGTGAATCCGGCCTACGTGTACTCTGGGGCAGCTAGGATGTGTGGTCCCTAGCATGAAGCTGCTCTAGTATACTGTCTGATTCCCATAGCTTCTTATCGGTCTTGAGGAAAGTGAGAATAGTCACAACATGATGCACTCTGGCCATGTCTCCACCCTGCTCCACCCCTGCCAGGAGCTGGGCTCAGTGCTAATATACAGCCCTTATGCCCGCTCTACACCAGCCAGGGATAACCTTGCTGAAAAGGAGTATTCTTAAGGAGTCACTTCTACTCCTTTTAAGGACCTTTTAAACTCCCAGAGCAGCCCAAAGGAGCCCTTGTGTAACTGAAGATCAGGTACTTTCTTACTTACCAAGTGATGACAAAGTATTTAGTTGAATACACCATCTCTTGTTTCACCATTTGAAATTGGCTGGTCTGTAGAGGCAGGCAGAAATTTCAGTTCATGTCCATCTGGCTCAAATTGAAGTATTGATGTCAAAGTGTCGCCACTCAACAAATGAGTTATAAAGTAGCAGCAAAGGGATAACAGTCTTAGACAACATGGCTGGAACAATTCCATCAGCCCGTGACATATTCACAGGCACCAGTCTGTAGCAAGGGGGAAAAAAATGGATGAAACCACATCACCCAAAATAGCGTTGTTGCAGCCTGCATTTGTTTAACATTTCAAATGGTTGTCGCCTAACATGGAACGTCACGTCATGTCTGCTCCAGGTATGTGGGACTATGCAAGAAATAAGTGAGGTGTTTCAGAAGGAAACAGCAGACATGAATCGCCAAAGGGATCTGAGCAGAGATCGAATTCCACTTCACAGTGTAATAAACAGAGCCCTTTAGCTTAGCTCGGAGGAAGAAAACAAGACTCTGTTATGGGGTAAACAATACTTAAAAAAAAACAGTGTTATGCTCACTGATGTGCTAGTTTCGGGGGAAATTCAAAGATCGGTAATACCATGTTTTATTTTGCTTCTCATAGTATTTGTAACTCTGCATGTTATTATTAATTATTATTACTATAGTAGAACTAGAAGCCCCAGTCAGATGGAATCTCCTTGAGCCAGGGATAGTAAAAACATAGTCAGATGTTTATGGGGAAGAGAAACACACGCATCCCAAACATTGAATGGATAAAGACATTTCTTCAACCTGAAGATGTGACTAAGTAGTCTGTGAAATATCTTGCACTGTTCACCAGGATTTGATTCAAAGCTTGTTGGGTTTAATGCAACTCTTTCTATTGACTTCAATGGACTTTGGATTATACCCTACCTGAGTGTAGTCATGTGTCATATTTATTCTTCTGCAGTAGTGAAAAGGTCATCATATTTCTTCCGTAGACTTCATCAGTTCAGATCCAGTCATTTTCCAGGAACCAAATAGGTGGTAGCTTGGAAGGGACTTGGAAGGCTCTACCAGTTGAGATTGGAGAAGTTGGTGTGAAAGCTTCTAACAGCACCTCTCAGATGAGGTCTACATTAAGAAATGATCAGTGAACTGAACTTTTTTGGAGTCACTGAAAATAGAAAAGGTCAGGGCCAAAGAAAAATTGCACAAATTTGCTTTTATTGTTCTATGAAATTGGCTCGAGTTTGTGAGTGAAGGGCTGGTAGTGAAGCCACTTCAGCCTTTAATACAGTCTTTGTAAAGAACATGTGAGTTGAAAATATGAGCCTCTAGGATAGCCCAGTGAGGTGGCCATATTTGATCTTGCAATGTCAAAAATTCCAGTGAATTTCCAGTCTGGGTTTCTCTTGTTCTCTTGACGGGTAGAGTTGGATTTAAAACATGGGCATTTTAGATCTTTATAACATGCCAAAGGGCAACCACCACAAAACTGAGACCAATTTGAATCCTATTCTTCCCCGCTGACTTCGTCACTGACTGCGTAGTGGCTTATGGACAACTAACAAAAGCCTTTCATGTCTAGGCTGATGGTTTAACTCCAACCCCACTCAGTAGTGATGGTAGTGTGGTGATCTAGGTGAAATGTGTGGCAAGGGTATCAGTCCAGTTCCTAGTAGCCTGTCTGTAACACAAACAGGCTATTGTTGCGTAGTAGTTGATCTCTGTATTAGCAACATTATCAGTGAGGTCAATGACAGCGTGGGCACATAAAAACTGCACTCCCTGTCTTGCTTAAATGATATTCCTCTAAGTCACAGCAAAACACAGTGGAGCAGGCAATGATTGGGGAAGTTAGCATTTGCCCTTCCAATGATGTATCCATTCTTTTGAGCGAGGTAAGTCTCCATTGCTGCCAAGACCTATTTACTTTTATTTATTTATTTATTTGTTTGTTTGTTTGTTTGTTTGTTTTAATGACTATGGGTCACTCATTTACCAAACAAATCATCAGACATGAAGAGAACCTGTACGTGATTGATGAGGTGATAGAGACACTGGAAGAGACCATATTTGATGAGTCCAGCAAAACAGAAGGCAGCTAACTTTCCAAAATCAACTCTCTTTCAGGAATGAAAGTCTGATGTGCCCTTGGAAGGAGAAGGAGGAAAATAATGGATTACTTTTAGTTAACCTTTGTGCCATGTGAACCCACTAACTCCTCTGTTATCATCCAGGGCCAGGGAGCAAAAGAAGTGTAACCTTTCCCATAGGCAGTGTCCTGGCGTTAAGAAACAAGTGTTGACTATTGAAGATATTGACACTGGAACATAGCGTAAGCATTCGTCACAAAACTTAAGCCTTCAGTTCCAATGTGGAAATATTGTCTGATGCCATATAGCTTTAGACTGCAATGACCTACCTTAGTAAAGGGCCGTGAGTAGCCCTTAAAGCCCTTAAAGGCTTGGAAAAAGACTTGGAAAATGTACCATAGGGAACAACCCACTTCAAGGGAGAGCAGAGACCGTGAGTGGATCATGACTTCCCTGAACTAATCGATGGCCAGTAATTGAAATCCAGGGGACTGATGCATATCCTATTCCTTCTTGTACTTCAGATTCCTGCATTTCATTTGTTTTGCACTGGGAATCTCAGTCAGGCCCCTAGTAACAGAAGCCCTTTTCTTCTCCACCAATGAATAGAACATGGGTGCATATGTAATACTGACAGACCCTGGTTGTCAGCGGGCAGGATCAAACCTAGGACCTCTGGAGCTAAATGCATGAGCTAAAAGCCAACCGGATATTAGTTAAGGCTGTAAAGAAAAATAAATCTCAGTCGCTCTCACAGTGCCACTAGATGGGACAAAACACCACACCCAGGGGGTGCATGGGTTACACCCAGGGCCGGCGCTTGCATTTAGGTGGCTTAGGCAATCGCCTAGGGCACCAGCATTATTAGGGGGCGGTATTTTGCCGGAGGGGGCGGCAGGCGGCTCCGGTGGAGCTGCCACAGTGGTGCCTGCAGATGGTCGGCTGCTCCCGCGGCTCTGGTGGACCTGCCGCAGTAGTGCCTGCGGACGGTCGGCTGCTCCCGCGGCTCTGGTGGAGCTGCTGCAGTGGTGCCTGCGGACGGTTGGCTGCTCACGTGGCTGCGGTGGACCTCCCGCAGGCACGACTGCAGTAGCTCCACTGAAGCCACAGGAGCAGCCAACAATCTGCAGGCAGGACTGTGGAGCCAGGGGACCAGCGCACGGGGCAGCGAAATGGCCGTGCGCCTATGGCGCTCAAACCCCTAGTGCCGGTCCTGGTTACACATACAGCAAAACAAAGTGTCTGTGAATCAATTCAGACTGGCACATTCACTGTAGCCACCTTCTTTTATTTGTTTTTTGCCAGCTGCTAGTGCAGGTCAGAAAATCCTGTGCAGGAAGTCAGACTAGATGATCACAATGGCCTGCCTCTTCTAGACTTAAAGACAGTTTAATTTTTTTGTCCTGTGAAATTTTTGTTGATGAGATTCATAATTTTTTTTTCTTTAAAGTGCCTCCTGCATCCCCTTTTCAAATGTTTAGTTGCAGGGAACAAACAAACATACCTTTTGTGAGCTTTTAGTTTTTGTGAATAAATTCTCTCCCCCAAAAAATCTAAGAAAATTATTTTTTTTTCCACAAAAAGTCAACTTAGACTTATTCTATTAAAAAAAAAAAATTAACTGGAAAATTTTGACCAGCTCGAGAAAATATGGTGTATGATGCATAAATTAAAACAGTAATTAATAAAAATGAATGCCAATAGCAGAAACAGAAGGGCCAAGAGGAGACTCACAGACAAAACAACAATCTTTTTAGCTGAGCTCTAGAGACAAATGGTGACACAGGGAAGTGAGATGCTGAGGCTGCTCCAGCCAGCTGGAGCTGTGGAAAAACTTCTCACCCCACCAGCAGGGGTTGTGAGGAAAGACAAGTATTATTATTTATAGTATAAAATGCCTCTTTTGTATTTTTTTTCAGATTTGATATTTGAGGAAATTGACTGTAACATCTCCATTTATGATCTAACTATCTGCAACTTGTATCCATTATTGCCTCTTCCTATGGGCAGAGGAGCATATTATTCTAAGAGGAAGAATTGTCCCATGGTTAGGTCACTAGCCTAGGATTTAGAAGACTTGGCTCAATTTCGTGATCCTAGGACGACCTGGGTGACCTTGGGTAAACATGTGGCTCTATACTCTTTAATATAGTTTGTCTTACAACACTTCTGTAGGTAGGGCAGTAATATTGTCCCCATTTTACAGATGGGAAACTTAAGGCTCAAACAAACCAAGTCATAGGCTAGTGCCCTGAGCATTTGGCCATGCTTTCTCTTTAAGAATATTGTGGCCCAGAGCACATGCAAGTGAAAAATATATTGATTCAGAAAATTGCACAGTTCCTTAAAACTGCCCCTTTTCAAACATTCAAGGAAACTCTTGGAAAATGTGGCCCATTTGCCAGAAAGCTTGTGCATATAATAAGCACAAAAAATGTCAAGGCTGGTGAGCTGTGCTCTATTCAATTGCTTGGTCAATCTCCTTGATCAATTCAGGACAATCTCTCCAGGGCCCAGCGCTTCACATCCATCAATTTCTGTCACTTTTCAGCATCATCTATAATTTTTGAATGAACTACTGTTATGACAGCAAGTCTGCTCCTGCTCCCTTTGAACTTAATGGCAAAACTCCCATTGATTGCAACAAAGACAAGATTGGTCCCATAGATTGTTTCTCTCTCCTTGCCTAACTGTTCTAACTCCATTATGTGAGCTAGCACAGAATGTAACTTCAGGACCAGACTTCAAAGAGAAACTACTGAGCTTCAGTTCAGCTGTACATTTGACACCATCAGCTCAGGATTAAACAGAGACTGTGAATGGCTTGCCAGTTACAGAACCAGTTTCTCCTCCCTTGGTTTTCACACCTCAGCTGCTAGAACAGGGCCTCATCCTCCCTGACTGAACTAATCTCATTATCTCTAGCTTGCTTGCATATATATACCTGCCCCTGGAAATTTCCACTACATGCGTCTGATGAATTGGGTATTCACCTACGAAAGCTCATGCTCCAAAACATCTGTTAGTCTATAAGGTGCCACAGGATTCTTTGCTGCTTTTACAGAATGTAAGTTTGCAGGTATTGTATTAGTTTAAAATATTTTTTTTAAATCATTACAGCAGAAAACACCCTGGGGCAATATATTCCATCGGTTGTGTGCAGCGGAGGGGGAGCAATTAATTGCAAGATACGTGTAGAAATGACAACGATTCTTGCATAGGAAATAAATGACTAATGTGGTGTTCTGTCAGCAGTACTCAGAGACCAGGCCAGCAGCACGCAATGCCCATAAATGCCCTACAGCACACACACTTGGGAACATGGCTAAATGCAATGTGGTAGGAAGTGTCATCGTAGACAGCTGCTCTGTGATGGTGCCTTCAGATATATTGGAAAACACTATACGTAGAGAGTCTCCTAATCAATGCTACTAGAAGCAGCATTAGCTTTGATGACCTGTGTGTTGACCACAGCAAATGAGACTCTGTGGTTGCACTGGTAGTAAGCAAACAACAATACTGACACTTTTAATACACTGAACATCAAAGTGCCTAAGGCCTTGTCTACACACAAATTTGCAATGATTTAACCAAAGCTGTGTTTGCAAACCTATTTAAGTGAGGCTGGGACAAATTTGCATGTAGATATTTATTTCACAAGCTAGCCTTCCTTAAGCTGCTTAAACCAGAGGTTTGGTAAACCAGTTTCAATTAAATTTGTGAAACTTCTGTGTATAGACAAGGCCTGAGGTCCCTTTTTAAAATGTGGGATTTGAGTTCCTAAATCACATAGGAGCTTTTGAAAATTTTACCTCAGAAAAGAAGCCTCACACAGGACGTTTGTGTCCAGCAAGCCAGGATGCAAATTTTCAGTGGACACTCACACTATGCACTAAAAGCAGCCTTGTGCAGTTTAGCTTAGTACACTTTAAAGTACATTAAACTAAAGCACCTGTAACCCACACACCTCCTGGCTGTGGTGGTGTGGCACTAAGACCTTAATGATTAATGAGTTTGATCTATAGCCTTAGCTAAGTCCTATATAGCTTTTAGCTCATGCAGTAAACCTGCATGTATTTAGCTCCAGAAGTCCCAGGTTTGATCCTGCCCACCACCAGTTGGGGTTTGCTGGTGTTACACACACAAAGGCATTTTTATTATGAAGCTAGGATGTACTAGTACATACTGAGGGTGTCCACATAGGGAGTTTATGCAAAGTATCAAGTAAGCTGTGAATTCACATCGCAGCTTGCTGAGCACTAACTTCCCATGCAGACAAGCCCCTATTGCTCTCATCAGAGAGATGTTCTGATTTGGATTTTAACAGCTTTACCAAACTCAGGTTGTAGGGTTGAGTCACATGTAGCTTCTAAAATGGAGTAGATCTCACCGGTGAAGGTTTTCAGGGCTGAACTTCTCTTCTTGTTTGGCTTTTTTTGTTTCAGGAAAGTAAAATACAAAGTCTGATGTCTGCCTCCTCTGCCCTGCAGGTTGATGTGAACAGCAGTGTGCATCAGAACGTTGCCCTGTAACTTCTCCATGAAGACGCTATGGACATGAACATAAAGGTCCCAAGTTTGCACTGATGTAGTCCTCAGAAAGGACCTATAAGTTCGTGTCCACAACATCCACACAGGGGAGTTACAGTGCAGCATTCTGTTCACTGCTTCTGACATTGCTTTAGTCCAAACTGTGGGATACTAGATTCCCAAAAACTCACAGACTGTGATTTCAGAGGGGGCCAAGAGAATTACACGTCCTGTTGACTTTGAGCTTGGCACTGAACTTCCTTAGGGAGCTTTAAAAGTGAATAAACTCAGTCCTACTCATAAATTATTTTGCTTTTTCCCAGGATTGCTTTATAGAACTCAAGATTAATTAAAATCATATGATAGAAGATTACAACAAACCATAATACAGCAAGTGGATACTGATTACAGATTGTGTTAAAGAAAAATAAGCACTTGAAATTATAAATTTACTTTGAATTCTTGTATAATAGCTGCTGCTCCCAAGGCTAGAAGGCATCTTCCTTAAGAAGGGAATGAAATGATAAACTTTTATTAGATGGACCAGTAATGTTTTCATGCGGTGGGCAGTGTCAGTTTATAAGAAGAACAGATTACTATCTGCAATAACAAGGAGCATTAACTATGATTAATGAGACTGACTTTGAAAGTCAGACCAACTACACAATGTAATCTTTTCTCCTCCAAGGCAATTTTATAAAGATACTTTTAACTTTTAAATAGTAAAGCAGCCTACCGATACTGCTGCTATCAATGTATTTGGCAACTGCTCTTTAGACTTTAATTGCAAAAATGGGTTTTATTTTTAGCTATATTATGTGAATAAGCACATTATATCACACAGCTGTATATGACTATAATTGTATATTGGGCAAAATTCAGCCCTGGTGTAAACAGCCACAATTCTATTAGTTTCAACAGAGCTATACCTACTTACATTAGAACTGGTTTTGGTCCAATATGTGTCTTGTACTGGAAAGGGAGGAAATACCCTTAACATGGTGGTACACTCACTAAACACAGTATTCTTTTAAAATAATCAGAAAAAGGATGGTGTTGAGACTAAGGCACTGGCCAGGTGTGATGACATTGTCTGCCCCTAAAGGCAGTACTGACTATCGGTAAGGATGTCCTACCATCTAGACTGGCTTTTTCAGGGCTGGCCTTACCATGAGGTGAACTGAGGCAGCCACTGCAGGTGTCAGACTGTTTGTGTGTTGAGGGGTGCCACTAGGACCCAGAGTGTGGAAAATTGTGCATGCTGCTGGTGCGAGGGGACATGGAGGTGTCATTTGAGCTCCCCACCTCAGGTGCAAAAATGTTGTGGGCCAGCCCTGGGCTCTTTACTACTTGAAAGCTCCCATTATGGATACAATGATCTGGAAGATACTGGGAGAGAGGAAGTGGTCTTGCAAGTAAATAGGGTTTGAGAAGAAAATCTAGTCCTGTCTAAGAGCCTGGGACCAGAGGCCTACAGAGAAAGGGCAGGGCAGGGCAGGGCTCTCCTCTCACCTAGCCCCATGAGTATAACCTGGGAGAAGATGATCATCATAAATACAGCCTCATATCAGGGCAGATGCCTACAGCCACTGAGGAGAGTAGGAAGACGCTTGCAGGGCCCTTCTTTAATAGAGAGCAGACACCAACAGGAGAAGGCTGACAAACCCTCTGAGCCTAAGGAGTAAGTGGGGACAGCTGAGGAAAATAAATTGCAACCAAGCTCCAAGAGGAGACCTGGAGATTCCTGGTAAGGAGAGGAACAATAGTTGCTTGAATTACCCAACTCCATGAGGACAGCTGTGGACTCCTGTCATAAGGAGAAGGCACAGAGACTGAGAGGTAGTGCTAAGGTAGTTATTGTCTGAGCTATCCAAGTTCCAGGAGGAGAGCTAGGTCTCCTTGCATTAGCAGAGATACAAATTGAGAAGATAACCCCGAGGAGCTGGGAACAGACTTTAGAGGGCAGACTTCAGAAAAACCCTGAAAGCCAGAAGCACCTTTGTTTCATTTCGGACTTTCTGTTATGGATCCTTTGTATGTGATTTTTTAATAAACAAGCCCTGAGGAGGGTATTATTGAATCAAGTGTCAAGAGGGCCTGAAGTGAAGTTATTCCTGAGAAGGGAATCTGAGGCAGAGAATACATGAAGTGTCACGTACTCACACTCTACCACATAAGGGACCCACGCGAACGGAAGGATTACATTGCTCATAAGCCTGGGACATGCTGAGGTTCTGTCTGCAAATAAGTGTCAGGTTTCCTAGTTGTTGGAGGAGGACAATTCATTTGCAGATTAATGCTCAATCACTGGCCAGGAAATGCTTTCCAAAATTGTACCAATTGACTTAGGAGTCTAAAGTCCATTTTCAAAAGTTACTTAGAAGCCTAAGTCTCACTGACCATCAATGAGACGTAGTCTCCTAAGCACATAAATCAGTCTTGAAAATGGAATTTAGGTTCTAAGTCACATAGGAACTCTTGAATATTTTACCCTTAGGTGCCTACGTCACTTAGCATGTAATTGTAAACTTTTCAAAAGTGTCTAACTACTTTAAATTCAAAATTACATACTAAATATTGTGCACACTAGCATGCTACCTTTCACATCTGTAGACAATCTATAAACATGCATCAATCACTCCATCAGCCTCAGCCTCCACATTGGCTCATGGGAACCGTAGTTCCAGCTCCCTCATGCTCCCATTCTCCTTTCAGGGGTCAGTCTACATCTTATATGATGCATCATGGTCTCTCCCTGCAGCTCAGCCCAGAGGGTGCATCTTAGACCTGCCATGCATACAAAAATGATAGCTTTATTACTTGCTTACCAATGGATCTGCTATCAGCTCAATGACAAAGCACATGGGCAAGCTAGCTCAGCTGGTTAGACAACGGTGCTAGTAATGGGTTCAAACTCTCTGCTGGCCACTCTGTGTGCTGGATGGAGAGGGTGGCTTCTTCACTTTAGCTGTGGAGAACTAACTCAAGCAGTAGAGCACTCATTTTGCACGCAAGACATAGGGGGATCAATGCCCGTGTTCTCCAAGCAGTTGACAAAGGGCTCCTGGTGGGCTGGCTAGCCAGCCAGCCAGGCAGCTGACTTTGTCCTGCACTTAGGATGGAAGAATCCCATGCACTGCTACAGACTAGGGACCAAATGGCTAGGCAGCAGTGCTGCAGAAAAGGACCTAGGGGTTACAATAGACAAGAAGCTGGATATGGGTCAACAGTGTTCCCTTATTACCAAGAAGGCTTACAGCATTTTGGGCTGTGTAAGTATGGGCATTGTCGGCAGATCGAGGGAGGTGATCATTCTCCTCTATTTGACATTGGTGAGGCCTCCTCTGGAGTACTGTGTCCAGTTTTGGGCCCTATACTACAAGAAGTATGTGGAAAAAATTGGAAAGAGTCCAGCGGAGGGCAACAAAAAGGATTAGGAGGCTTGAGCACATGACATATGAGGAGAGGCTGAGGGAACGGGGATTGTTCAGTCTGCAGAAGAGAAGAATGAGGGGGGATTTGATAGCTGCTTCCAGCTACCTGAAAGGGAGTTCCAAAGAGGATGGATCTAGACGTTCTCAGTGGTAACAGATGACAGAACAAGGTGTAATGGTCTCAAGTTGCAGTGGGGGAGGTTTAGGTTGGATATTAGGAAAAAAAACATTTTCACTAAGAGGGTGGTGAAGCACTGGAATGGTTTACCTAGGGAGGTGGTGGAATCTCCATCCTTCAAGGTTTTTAAGGTCAGTCTTGACGAAACCCTGGGTGGGATGATTTAGTTGGGGATTGGTCCTGCTTTGAGCAGGAGGTTGGACTAGATGACCTCCTGAGGTCCCTTCCAGCCCTGATATTCTGTGATTCTGTGATTTCAGTGGGTGAAAACTGGATTCTACTGAAGTCCATGGCAAAACAGACACTGTCCAATCTACATCAGAATTGTACCAGGTGGGATACAGATTCCAAGGCCAGAAGGGATCATTGCGATCATCTAGTCTGACTTTCTGCATAACACAGGCCATAGAACTTCCTCAAAATAATTCCTAGAGCAGAGTTTTTAGAAAAATAAATAAATCCAATCTTGCTTTTCAAGTTGTCAGTGATGACGAATCCATCACAACCCTTGGCAAATTGTTCCAATGGTTAATCACTTACTGTTATTTTTTTTTCCTTATTCCCAGTCTGAATTTGTCTACCTTCAACTTCCAACCACTGGATCATGTTATACATTTCTTTGCTAGAATTAAAAGCCCATCATTACATATTTTTCCCCCCATGTAGGTACTTATAGACTATAATCAAATAATCCCTTAACCTTCTCCTTTTTGAGCTAAATAGATGGAGCTCCTTGCATTTCTAAGGCATGTTTTCTAAACCTTTAATCATTCTCATGACTCTTTCCTGAGCACTCTCCAATTTGCCAACATCCTTTTTGAATTGTGAACACTAGAACTAGAAACATTATTCCAGCTGTGGTTCACCATTGCTAAACACAAAGGTAAAATAACCTCTGTACTACTTGTTGAGATTCCCATTTATACATTCCAAGATTATGTTATCCCCTTTGGCCACAGTTGTTCAGATGAATATCCACCTTCCTGTGCCCCCTTTTTCAGACTCACCACTTCCTGGGACACAATTCCCCATCCTGTACGTTTTGCCTACATTCTTTGTTCCTAGATGTACACAAATACATTTAGCTGCATTAAAATGTGTATGGTTTACTTGCACACACAGTTTAGCCTGTATTATCTTCTTTTGCTGTTGGGTGTACTGAGGCACGGAACTTAAGTAACCTTTGCAGGGATATAGAGTCCTGACAACTGGTTGGCAGAGCCATGAACAGAATCCATTAGTCTAAAAGGGATCCACTTTCCTTCTGTAACTTCTAGGCAACACATACTCCAGTGGCTTTTTATGAGAGTGAATTATTATCAGCCACTATACCAATTTGACAAAGTAGGGATGAGTACTTGGAATGAGTTGCATAATTAACTCAAAAATGTTTTTGTAGCATAGTTCAGCCAGCCCCCAGAGTTGTAGCGTAAAACTATACTTCCGTTAGTCTATAAGGTGCCACAGGACTCCTTGTCGCTTTATACTGCCCCATTTGTATCAATTAGATACGGGATTACTGTCAGCAGACTGATTTTAAGAGAAGCTGAGCACTGAGATCTCCTACAGTAGTCAGTTAGAGTTGTGAGTACACCACATTTCTGAAAATTGGGCCTTATCTGCCTGCCTGTGGCATTTATAAGGACTGTATCCTGTGATAGTATAAGTATTGCTTTATAATGTAAGCTACCTAAGAAGATCTTTGGGATCCTTTGGAATGAAAGATACTAAACACAGGAGATATCACCATTATCATTGTCTCTTTTGTTAGCCCCTACTGAAATGTCAGCACTGCTGAACTCTTGTTAAGCCATTTTAATTTGCAGAAGGGAGTTAAACGTTATGAAGGTCTATCAAATCATCCTGACAACACACATTCTTCAAAGGAACAGAAAAATGAGAATGGCCACAACTGAAAGTGTGCAAATTCCCCTGCTTTATTCCCTTGCTAAGTTTTAAATCAACATTTTATGTAGTTTTTAAATGAAAACCAAAAAATATAAAAAAAAATAGCAAAACATGATCCTCTATGTGACTTATGATGTCAATAAAAACCTACCAGATTTACTCTGCCGTGCAAGGGAGGCTATTTACATGTTAAGAACTGATGTATGTTACCAAATAAAAGTCTAAGAAATTTACTTTACAATGTATGGGAGGCCATTTATGATGTTAAGAGTCAATTTGCAATGTCAACAATTGTGCTGGAAGTAAAATGCAAAGCTTAGACTTTTGTGTGTATGTATTTTTGATATTCCTCTCTTCATTGATCTCTGCTTCAACCACACAGAGTTTCTGGTTTGAATGAGACAGATATGATACAAAATAATTTTGCCTAAGTAGGTTCTATTTTTTCATGCCAACATATCCTACGTTTTTTATCTAAACAGGAATACATGATTAAAATAGACAGGATAATTTGGCTACAACCGCCAGAACAGTTCCTGACTTTTTCTCCATCCTATCAGCCACCAATCTTCTAACAATGTAACAGCCCAGATCCAACAGCTGCCTTTTGAATCATATTCTAAACATTTTTGCTTCCTTCTTCCCCTCCACTCCCTGCCAAAAAATTATATGTGTGTGTGCGCGGGGGGGGGGGGGGTATATTTACTGCCTATTGCATTCAATTAAACTGTTTTGTATAAAACGAAACAATTTCTTATGGAAACACAAAGGTCTCACAAATATATACAGTAAAGTCACCTTAACTGGGCAGTGATTTACCAGGAAATCTCCCCAGAACTACCAGAGAGGGAACTTATTTAAATCTAGCTATATTAACTGGGAATAACTACTGCTTAATGGGGACAGTAATTCCACTTAATTAAGCCTCCTGGTGGCTCACTGGTGGTGATTATTGGTTACTGGTGTTGTTTGCAACTCAGTCTTCAACTTGTCTTCTCTGCTCACCTAGCGGCAGGTTTTGGTCCCTTCTTATCTGAGATACAAGCACAGAGTGCTCAAAGTACTTTACCTCTGTCTACTCCTGACTTTTAGCTTCTGCTTCAACTGTATATGGGGTCTGATCCAAAGCCCAAAGATTAACCACCATGGGAATCTTTCCACTGACTTCTATAAATTTTGGATCAAGCCCACGACGAGTTGTCATGGCTATTTTACAGCTCCTACTGTTGTCAGCCCTGAATAAGATATAGGCTCATTCACTATCCTAGTGCAGACAGTGTCTCCCCAGGAATCTACAGAATTGCTCACTAGAGCTGGTTGAAATTTTCATTCAGGACATATTTCATAGTAAAATAACATTTTTGGCAAAAGCAAATTTCTATGAGAAATGCCATTTTTGATTACATCTCTTCAAGTTCATTTCCGGTTTTTGATGAAAACAAGACAGCTTCATGCAAAGTGTCCTAGTAGCCCACAATATAGGCACAGGCCTGATGCCCACCATTGATTCTTCTCCACGTTGGAGAGGTGGGGCTATGCATGATTTGCTTGCGTGTATTTGAACAATGGAGAAGGGACTAGTGATG
Source organism: Chelonoidis abingdonii (assembly GCF_003597395.2). NCBI lineage: Eukaryota > Metazoa > Chordata > Testudines > Testudinidae > Chelonoidis > Chelonoidis abingdonii. Next base: position 135,301,962 of record NC_133773.1, on the reverse strand, counting down.
GGGGGTGTGGAGATAGCAAGGTGGGTGGGAGCTGGGAGAATTGCCTTTTTTTTCTTGGCAGCGTATAGTCAGGGGGACGTTGCTCTTGATGCATAGGTAGACTAAGCTATCCCGGCCGGATGGAGATTCCTCCTGTGCTGGTTCATCTTTAATATTGTTGTTTAGTTTGAGTCAGACATGACACTGCTGGGCAGCCTCATTCTATTCAGTGTTACTACAAAGCATCAGAATGCTTAGCAGCTGGATGGCATCAGTGATGCAACATCTGAAGCACAGCTTTGGCCATACGCTCATAACCTGGGTCGTTGAAGATCACCACCACAGATGGAACAAAGTCCTCAAATTGTCCCAGATGTAGGCTTGATTTTTCCAAGAGCAGAGATGCCCAAGCCAGGGCCTCCCCAGTAAGCAAGCTGATAATCAGTCTTACTCAGGCTTAGTAACTGGGGTACAACAGTGAGCATAGCCGAAATAGGCTCTGACACTGATTTAAGAACCCACTTGTTGTGATTGCCATTGAACTTACGAGGAAGGGGGAGCTTGGGCTCATGGGGAGCGGCATAGAAGATGGCACAGCTTGAGCTTTCAGGACCACATCTGCACCTGCAGGATGGCAACCTGGACCTGCAAGATCTCTAGGGTGCCCGCTATCTCCATCAGAGAGATACTGGCCTTGGTAGAATCCATGCTCACTGAAGCAGCTCTGGTTGCCTTATTGCTTGTGTTTTAGCTGCTCATACTATCAGTGACTGGGACATCGGTGGTAGTGTCTAGTGGTTGGAGCAGCCGTTGTGAGGAATCGGAGCGTGGATTAAAGCTGGAGTCAGAGGCAAGAGCCAAGGGTCAGAGCCACAATCAGGAGCTGGAATTGAGGGTGAGGAGACAGGTTACCTGGAGTAAGACAAGGTAGGGACCAAGGCAAAGGCAGGAGTAATTCTGGAAATAAGCAGGCACAGCAGCTGTTGTAGCCATGGGTAAATACTTAGAGCAGCTGCTTAACAGCTGTTCCTTGACTTATAGGCCAGTCTGCTGACTCTTCCAACCAATCAGGTAGCCCACCACGGGCCAGCTGCTCTCATAAGAACATAAGAACGGCCGTACCTGGTCAGACCAAAGGTCCGTCTAGCCCAGTATCCTGTCCACCGACAGTGGCCTATGCCAGGTGCCCCAGAGGGAGTAGACTTCACAGGCAATGATCGAGTGATCTCTTTCCTGCCATCCTTCTCCATCCTCTGACAAACAGAGGCTAGGGACACCATTCCTTACCCATCCTAATAGCCATTTATGGACTTCACCACCATGAATTTATCCAGTCCTCTTTTAAATGCTGTTATAGTCCTAGCCTTCACAACCTTCTCAGGCAGAGTGCCACAAGTTGACTATGTGCTGTGTGAAGAAGAACTTACTTGGACATGGGGGGAGAGGGATAGCTCAGTGGTTTGAGCATTGGCCTGTTAAACCCACAATTGTAAGTTCAATCCTTGAAGAGGCCATTTAGGGAACTGGGGTAAAATTCTATTTGGGGATTGGTCCTGCTTTGAGCAGGTGTTTGGACTAAATGTCCTCCTGATGTCCCTACCAATTCTATGACTTGTTTTAAACTTGCTGCCTATTAATTTCATTGGATGACCCCCTAGTTCTTGTATTATGAGAATAAGTAAATAACTTTTCCTTATCCACTTTCTTCACATCACTCATGATTTTATACACCTCTATCATATCCCCCCTTAGTCTCCTCTATTCCAAGCTGAAGAGTCCTAGCCTCTTTAATCTTTCCTCATATGGG